>NC_135351.1:20399079-20715400 GCF_023851605.1 Tamandua tetradactyla | reverse complement strand
ATGGATCCCTTCTCTGTAGGTCAGCTATACCAGGGATATTGTAATTATTCAATATTTGGAATAGTGTCCATTTTTTGTTCACATTTCATATATTTTACTCTTAGAAACAATTTTTCTAATCTGTATAAACATTTTATTTTCCCACTTTTCCTTTTAAAATATTAAGTTGAAAATTACCAGACACTGGAGGTTGTTTTATTAGACATCAGTCCTCATTATGCAGTACATACTTGTCTATAGCATTAGGCAATTTCTGCAAAATTGTAAATTTCTAGTGGGAGAGTGTCTTTTTTTTTTTTGCTTCCGTTATTTTGTTGTTGTTGCAGATTTTAATAAGATGTACTCACTTACCATATATTCTATCCAAAGTATACATTCACTATCTTACAGTATCAACACTTAGTTGTATAATCATCAACACTGTTCCATAATTTTTTATTATAACTTGCTACAGATAAAAGTAGTGTTAAAGTTTCATTCAAAATTTCAAGTTCAAAAATTGGAAAGGACCTTTGAAATGATATAGTCCAGTGTCCTCATTTTGAGTTGGCCACTAGCTTTCCCCAGGAGGTGATGGGCAGAGTAGCTAGGAAAAGGTGATACCCCAGCCCAGGGCTTCTGCTGTGAAAACTACATTGCTATGAAGTTCCAGGTGCCACCAGGGCCAGGTTCCTGAGAGGTATATCCAGCACTTCCTATGGTGCTTGGAACTCAGTCCAGAGGAGTTTGCCTACACTTTGTTTTCAGCTTCTAGATCTTTGTGAAGAGTCAGTGAACATAACATTGCAAACTGTAACTTAATATGTGAATTGAGAGGGAAAAAATGGGTGTTTTAAGGATAACTGCTAAATGATATATGAAAATACAGTTCAGTCCCTCATACTTTCTTCCACAATGAGAAAATACTTTTTTATATGCTTACTGTACATCTGGGATTTAATTGTGTCAAATGTAAAAATGGAGGTTAAAGAATTATAGGCTATGAAACCCCCTCACAGACAGGTTCAAACAAAGAAACAAAAAAATCCTTTGTTCCCAAAATGTAGTGGTTCATCTTCTTTTCAGGAGATTGTCTTTATACTCTTAATCTTTATTTAAAACTGTCTTAATCATGGTATAATGGATTTAGCAAAGGAATAATCTGAAAAGAAGCTTGAAATTTGCTTTTGAGTTTATAGAAATTTCTTGAGAATTCTTTCACCTTGGTAATCCTGGTGATTAAAGTATTTGTTTGGTTCTCCAGGATCCTCCTTTGTATTTGGCACTGGACCGTCAGCACCATCTGCCAGTCCAGCGTTTGGTGCTAACCAGACCCCAACATTTGGACAAAGTCAAAGTGCCAGCCAGCCTAATCCCACAGGCTTTGGATCTATATCATCTTCAACAGCATTATTTTCAACTGGTTCTCAACCTGCACCACCACCTACTTTTGGCACAGTGTCAAGCAGTAACCAGCCTTCTGTGTTTGGACAACAGCCTGGTCAGTCTACATTTGGCCCTGGAACAACTCCTAATTCCAGTAAGTGTGTACCTGTGATATAGTTTGTTTATGTACTGAGGTTTTAATGTCTCCTGTATCTGGGCAGAATAGAGAGGTATATGATCACACTTATTATAAGCAATATTCCCAGTTTTCACAAAATTAAAACATTGTTAAGGTATTAAAGTTAATTTTTTAAGTGTCATTATTTCTTACTCTTAGACTTAGGTATGTAATCATTCATTTTCATTTCTCTTCAACTCTTAATTCTCATTGGGGCTCTCTAGCCCATATTTCAACCCTATTTTCTAGTCGTTAACTTGCCTCTTTATGAGACAGTACTCTGTCCTGGACAGTCCAGCCAAGTCATCTCATGACACATTTTATTTGATAACACTAGCCTTTCCACATGACTTGCATGTTGAAACAAAGGTCCCCTGACTTAATTAATATGACTAACACATTGTATTATAATCATGTATTCTTCACATTTCACTGTTTGGTATTTTTCTAATTGTGAAATATAACTGCATACAGAAAAAGGCATAAAGCATAAATGAACAGTGCAGTGTTCAAGTGAATAACTTGTGTAAGTACCACTCTGTAGTATTTCTTTATCACTTTTTGAGCACATTCCCCTCTCCTTTCACCACTCTAATGGTGACATTCTTGGCTTTTTATGATAATCCCTTTTCTTGCATTTTATTTAAAATTTAGCTACTTATGTATTGCTAAAAATATAGTTTTACCTTATTTTTAACTATATGGTATATATCCTTTTAATTCTTGCTTCTGCCTTATTTGTAAGGTTCATCCATGTTAATTCTTATAGTTTCTTCATTATCGTTGCTGTAGAGTGAATTGTATGAATATCTTACAATTGATGTGTTTAATGTTGATAAATGTTTGAATTGTTTTTAGCTATCAGGAAATGCTGCATTGTACATTCTTGTATGTGTCTTGGTGCATATAATGCATGTTTTTCTATGATCCACCCTGGAGTAGGATTGCTGAATTAAAAGGTGTGCATAATTTATGCTTTAGAAAATAATATGTACCTTTCTTGATTGAATATGCCAGTTTATATCCTATGAGAATTCTCATATCTAGATTCTGTTTTATTTCATTTTTTGTGAATTCTGTTTATAATTTGGTTTGGCAGTTTTTGTATTAAGTTTCACTTTTGCTTATTGATTTATAGGAATTTTTAATGTATTCTGGATATGGGTCCATTGCCATTTATCTAGCAAAATGTCTCCTATTTTGTGACATGGTAACCTTTTTTTTTAAACATGGGCAGGCACTGGGAATCAAACCTGGGTTTCTAGCATGGCAGGTGAGAACTCTGCCACTGAGCCACGATGGCCTATCCATGGTAATCAATTTAAGCAGGGTTTGTTGATGTTTTTTTTTCCCTTTACCCCAATATGGAAGAGTTGGGAGGTAATATTCTCCCAACCCCCAATATAGTAATACTGTAATTATATCAGCATTAT
Source organism: Tamandua tetradactyla (assembly GCF_023851605.1). NCBI lineage: Eukaryota > Metazoa > Chordata > Mammalia > Pilosa > Myrmecophagidae > Tamandua > Tamandua tetradactyla. Next base: position 20,712,424 of record NC_135351.1, on the reverse strand, counting down.
GATTATGCAAATGCTTTTCATGGCTGAGTCATACGGTGTGCTATGATTTTCTTTCCTATGCAGAATTTTGTTTTCTGTGGCATCAGTGATTCCCTGCACGTGCTGTCCCTCGATTTAGAGAGCTTTAAACTAAACTAGACTAAATTTCTGTTCTGACAGAGGAGAGACATTACCATCTTGTTTGCTGTTGAGTAATAGATTGATCTGGATATCTGCTGCTTAAACAGATATTCCACCCGTTAGTATTTTGTTTTTAGTCCCACCTTCATCCTCCTTTTTAGAGATAAAAGTCACTTCAACCTTTTGTGTATGTTGAATGTAAATGGAATTCTCTGCCTTCCCTACTGTCAGTTTAATATTTAGCTCTGATCAGCCATCTAGCTTCTAAACTGTTATAGCTTCCCTGTCTTTGTAAAATTCCCTTCACTGCTATTTTAATGTGATTTGTGAAGAAGATAGAGCTAAATGTGTTTGTTGATTTAACTGTCTTTAACCAGAAGGTCCACCCTGTCCTTTTTCTTTTGGTCTTGGGTAAGCCGTGTCACTTCTTGGAGGTGCCATATACTACTATGTGTCAGTGGAGAAGATATTTTAATTTTCTTTAAAAACTGGCTTAAGAGAGCTTAACCCTTTCCATGTTTTTGTATGTATATAAAGGTCTGAGAGTCATCAATAGAAAAACTATCAGTCTTGCTTTAAGGAAACAAACCTTTGAAGTACTTCTACTTGTACTATTACAGGTTCAGTTTTCCAATTTGGCAGTAGCACTACAAATTTCAATTTCACAAACAATAATCCATCAGGAGTGTTCACATTTGGTGCAAATCCTGGCACATCTGCCGCCACAGCCCAGCCTTCAGGCTCAGGAGGATTTCCATTTAACCAGTCTCCAGCAGCATTTACAGTGGGGTAAGAGAACGTTTTGTTGATGTGAAAATTTAACAAGGCCAGGGTAAGGGTACATGTATGCATGTTTGTATATATTTTTTTAATGTGTGTATATTTTTAAAATCACAAGAACAAAATAGTTTGGCTAAAAGTAAATATGTTCTCCAATTTCAGTTTACCATACTACAGTTTTGGAGGATTATGCTGGAGAAAAACAGCAATTTTTATGTATTTGTGACTTAACTATAACAAGAAATGTGTCTATTTTAACTGACTTTTTTCTTGTTGTGAGTCTGATTTATGCTTTATGATGACTGTAAAATGCTGAACATCTTGTCACATTTTAAAGTTTTTCTTTTTCACAGGTCAAATGGGAAAAATATGTTTTCTTCTTCTGGAACTTCAGTTTCTGGTCGCAAGATAAAGACTGCTGTTAGACGCAGGAAATAAAGGTCTCAGTGGTGTTACACAGTAGTCAACAGCTGGTGCCCTGCTTTATTGGATTGTACTATGTGCTGGGGTTATCTGAAGTCAGATCTGCCTAAGGACATCTTTAATTTTGGGATTTTCCTCCTCCTTGCTCTTTCTTTATGGAAATCCCTCAACCCTAACCCAACCCCGTTTAAAAAAAAAAAAAAAAAAAAAAAAACTAGACTGATGACTGATTTCTTCAGAAAAAAATATTTTATGATGCAGCAAATTATTCACTGATTTGGCCTGGTCTCGCTGTACCCAGGAATAGAGCCCACATCTGAATGGCTTTGTATAGAACCTCTTCGTCTGCACCACTGATGTGCATTGATATGCGTTTATGGAACGCTTTAAAATTGTAATTTTATCTGAGGAATTCTGTATAGATTAGAGGATGTTGAAATGAATGATTTCTATGCTGAGTTTGTGCTGGTGTATGTGTGAAGTGAGTGAGTTGGGTGTATTGTGCACTAAAATTTTCTGATAGAGGAAGCCTGATTAAAGACTGGTCCATGCTAAGGACTTGTTAGGTCTGTCTAGTTCCCCATTTAATAATTATATGCTATTTCTATATTTTCATTCTTATGACTATCACCTGTCTTGCCTTTTTCATTATTTTATTATGAAACTTGTGTAAATACAATTTTGTTTCTGTACTTTTTTGGCATAACATAAATCTGTGAACTTGAAATTTTAATTTTGTGTTAGAAATTTTGTTGTTGTTTGTTTAGTCTTGTCTCAGATTTTATTATGTAAATTCCATTATTCAAAGTTGCCTAAATCCATTTGGAAATCTTTAAAAAAAAATTGGGGATTCTTAAAGTGAAATTTATTGGCTTTTCTGATCCAGTTTTGTTTGGACCAAAAACCAGTATTGTACAAAGTATTAAGCATATATTTTTATATTTACTGAAATGGACTGTGGTGACTTTGGATAATAAGGAAGTTTAATATTAAAGCCATGTTTATTACAGTATAATTAACATGTTAAACCATGGGATAAATGCCATCAATAAAAAATTACGAAATACTTTTCATAGTAGTTTTAACTCATAATGAAGGTCACAGTAAAAAGTAATTAATAAGCCCTTTTTTTATAAAGGTTACCATTTGTCAATTAGAAAATAATTTTCAGCAGAAATTTAGGTGATGTAGACAATGAATGGGAAAGTGTTTGAAATTGTGACACATAGAAGGTATTCTGCTTCTTGCTTGGTGCTGGGAATCATGCCTAATTACCACATAAATTTATGTGGTTTTTTTAAAAGTTGAAAATAAACGCAGGCAGCCGTCTCTGTTTATGCTTGTATCTTCCTTGATAGGTGAGAGGACAGTGTTGATTGAGTTCTTTGAAATAAGCTGCCCCAAAGCAGCTCACAAAACTGCAGAGGTCTTTTTGTACCTCTGGATTATTTTATTGCATGTTTTGTTATATTTTGTATATGGCCCATAAGGAGAGCTCCTGGAACCACAGCATTTGATAATTTTATTCTTGAATTTTAATGTACATTTAATTTATTTCATGTTTATTTTTGCACAGCTTTTGGTTGGAGGTCTAAGTCAGGTGTTTGTCAACTTTTTTCAGTGGTTCCAACAAAAAGATGTTTTTCTTACCTAAGATATGTCAAGATCAGATGCTGGTTTGGGAGTAGAAATTTTGTTTAAGATATTCACATAATACATATTCGATACTGACTTGTTTGGGGACAAATGACACTAGAAGAAAATATTTCAAGACTTAAACTGGAAATCTTTGTTTTTAATGCTGAGAAGATAAACTGTAACTAAATTGAAAGTCAGTTCTTAGCCTTTCTCCAAGCCTAAACTGAAAGCAATACTAGGTTTTCATTTTTAAAGTGCTCTGGGTATATAATAAACTTCCTTTCATTTAGTACTCTTTTTTTAATAAGTAGCTGAAAAAGCTGGCTTAGGTTGAAGATTGAATCCTTTGGTGCCCAAAGCTAAAATGTCTATAGGATAATATTTGAGACTTGCTTTTTTTCTCCATTTTGACTGTTTTCCATTGCTTTAACTTCATTCTCATGCTGCATATATGGCAGCTCCAATGTCTAACCTGTCTCTCCTCAAGCCCAACAGAGGTATTTCCTTATTGGACTTAGTGTATAGACCCAGTTCTGATCCATTCCTTGTGGCTTCAAAAGCTGTCTTGGGTTATATGCTCACTCTATAAATGAAAACTAGAGGCTGTTCAGGGAAGAAGGGGAAGTATGCTTGTCTGAATTGGTTGGTTTGACCAAGTGGGTCAGTATACTGATGTACACTTATATGTACATTTTTACTTGGGGTTTATCAAATGTATATTCCAGGACCTCATCACCAGAGAGTCATCTACTAGATCTGGGTAGGGTCCACGAATCTGCATCATTCAAGTGCTAGGTTGTTTGAGAGTAATTACTAATGCCAGGCATTAAGAAAGAAAAAGTACAATACAATTCAGACAACTAAAAAGTCTTTAAACTGCTTAATATTGGTTATTCTCTTCTGAAATTGCTTGTTCGTATAATTTAGGATTTCATTTCTTGAAAGAAAAGTGTTGAATTAATTTTAACATTTTATAATTAGACCAGACTTCATGGTATCATTTGAGAAGAATGTGTGTTTCCTTTTAGTATACTGTCATTTTTCTGGGCCTGCTGAACACATGGAATTTCACAAAGCATAGAGCTTATGCATTTAATGGAAACGGACAAATTTGGTATAGTAGAGTTGTGACTATGGGGCAGGTGTGTGATAGGTGTAGCTCTATATATGTCCGTGTCAATCAGAGCCTTCATTACCTTGTAATATCTCAGAAGTCCACTGTAATTCTAAAATGTATAAGCTTCTGCAGCATTCAAACCAGTCCATGTTTTGTTATCCTTGTTTATCCTTTATTTAATGTTTGCCCTTCTTGATGACCTATTATCGTATGTCCTTTCTTTTATCCCTCTACACCTGTTCTTAAAAGTTAGTCTACAAAAGGCTTTAAGGTCAGAACTAAATAAGTTGCCCAGCCCAGTCACTAAGCTATGAGACTCAATTTCCTCGTGGGTAATGTATGGTTACTTAATATCTTGCCATGGTGGCTGTGATGGTTATCAACTCTCAGGAAGGTGCAGGTCATCTGGTAACTTTTCAGTGGAACTGCTAAAAGAACAAAATCACTAAAAGTGACTTTTTAATTGACCTCTATTTCTAAAAGTATTCTAATTCATTAATGTAGTCATAGTGCCCATCACATCCATACCTGAAGGTGGAGAATGCTAGGATAGCTGTATTTGGAAGCAAGTCTCCCTAAGCAGGAGACATCTAGGTCAAAGATAAACATCACAATTAGTGGCAAACATTCCCGAAGAAAAAGGTGAAACACAAATACATTGCTGACCAAGTATTTATTAAGACAAATACAAATTGGTGGCATACAAATTATTAAAAATAGAATGCCAAATATTATTTATAAGCTGGCCATCAGATACAGTTTGTAGGTCAAGCCCTACTATAATGAATTGCAAGGATATACACCCAATCAAGAACATGTTCTAAAGATTTTGGCCTTTGTTATTAGGGGAAGGGGGGTGTGAGGGAAACAGCAAATAATTGAAATGGCACTATTTTCAAGCCTTCAGATTTTAGGCATATTGCTGTCACTTAGGCATAGTCTTCAAAAGAAGCAATAGTTATTTTGAAGAAACTAGAGGGATAAAGTAGAATGAGAAATTTTAAAACCCCTACCCACCTTTTCAAAAAGCCCTTCATCTTCAAGTAACAAGTAGTCTAATTTTCAACTTCTTTTACCTTCCCTTTATTGGCAATGCTTACACATAAGTGAACACCCAAACATGTCATTGAAGGAAACATCTTTTTTTACGTATGAAGTAGAAAGAGGTAGCTACTGAACCAGTATCAGTTGCGCAGTACTTTTTTATAATACTCGCCAGTGAAGAGTTACTATCCAAAAGTTGCTGGGCTTCGTTTCTTCAGTCAGTAGTCTAAAAAGTAAGGCTTGCAATCCATTCACACTTAACTACTTGGGTGCAGCTCTGACTCCAACATGAACATTATTTAGCTTTGTAGTCTTTTCGTAAACCACCCAGCTACCTTTTAGTGATGGGTCGAGATCTTTCTGATGCCTAAGTTAACTGCCAGTTCTGGGGTCATATGTACAGGTTTTATACTTAGGGCATGCTCATTGAAACATTCTCAATTCAACTTGACTCCTAAATGCTGTCCCCAAGTGATGTCATGTTTGTACTCTGAAGACCACTTTCCTTTTTTGTCTTTTTAGGTTAGAGCTTCACCATGAGAATTATACTTTGACACAGAGCATCAGTAGCTCTGTTAATGCAAAACATTAAATAGAAAAGCGTTTTGGAAAGACAGGAGATCCCTACCCCAAGAGAAAAAGAAAACAAAAACGTAGCACCAAGGCCTGGTTTCTACTTCTCCCATTGTTCTTTTTTTTCACCTCTTTGGAAATCAAGTTGTCTTTTTACCAAGTGTTAAATTCACAAACAGACCTGGATTTTGCTGCAAAGGCAGACGTACTTCTATATGTTTTATAGTACTAGTACACTTGAATCCATAGTTGGATGTGAATGAACCTACATAGATACTAATCTGAATGATGCAATTATAGCAAATGTGCAATATGTAAGTATAACATTAAATTGGACTACCTCTTTGCTTTTCTTTTACTGCATAAATGAAAACAGCCTAAATGGTGAACCATTCATTTATATGAGATGAGAGGGAATTAGAAATCAAAGATGTCTTTAGTCAGAGAGCTCAATTACCCAATCAGTGGCAAAAGTAGTGTATGTACCTATGCTAATATACATACTACCAAGTGCTAAATTTATGTAGCATTTCCTAATTTCTAATTTTTTTTAACTGTAAGGATCTTATAACACTTAAATTTTTATCTTCCCATAGGCCATAAGTGTGAATGACCCATTTAGTAATTTGACACTTAACTAAGAAGCTTTCTGTGAAGTTGGATTTAATATAAAATTGTTAAAAACATGGTTTATGAAATTTTACAGTAAAAAGGTTCTCAAGACTTTGTTTCCATAAACATCAAGTGTGAACACTTTTTTTCATATTTTTAAATGTCAAAGTAAAACTCATTTTAAAAATTGATACAGTGATAATATAGGTGCATCTTGCATTTGCCATTAAGATTTAAGACCAAGAACAAAGCTTAGTTTGATCCCTAAAACAATTTAATTATGAACTGTCCAGTACAGTTTAGTGTTTTTTAGGAAAATTATCAGAGCTAGAGAAAATGCCTAAGAGCCAAATAAAACTATGAACAGTTCCAGTATATCTCAACACAGATAACTCGGACATCTAACAAAAACACATATAAACACACAAAACCCATAACTTTGTTTCGAGGCCTGAAGTGTGCTTCTGTCCCACAGAACCAAATGATATCTGGAAATGATACTCTCCCTTGTTTTAAAGGAAAGAATTCATAATGGGAAAACTACAAATATTTCACAGGCTACTACTATTTAATCATGAAATAGTAAGATTCTTTAACTGCTTGATGTTTCAGTAGTCATGGAACTATGAAATATGAAAGGAAGCCAGTGTGAATATTCTGTGTATGAAGAGAAGTTACATTCATATTCAAAACACTGAAAAGCACTAATACTTTCTTCATGCAGCATACATATTGGGGATGTTTTACAGTAAATACGTAACTGGTGGAAATAATTTTTCACCATATATCTATAGTTTGATTTAGGGCACTGAAAACACTTGCACATGAATCTTAAGTTAAATTTAAAGTGAAAATTTATCCCTCCCCTCCATTAAAAGACATCATCACTAACTTACCTTTTCTTTAAAAAAAATCAGTGATAATACAGCAATGACTTAATACTTTTCATCATCATGCAAAACTTGCCCCCAAATACTTGTTTAAGCATTAAGAATAGTAGAGTTACATCATTCCCACAGTAAACAGTAGTAGATTTTTTAGACTTCAGGTCAGGGAAGTACTAGGCTTGCCTCACTTGCCCCTCTCTCTTGCAGCTCAGCTCACCACTTCCTGGGATGGGAGAGAATTGAATTATTGAATAAATGTACCCACCCTCCTCAGTCCCTGCCAAAACCCAGACAATTTCCTCAAGAAGTATTAACTAAAAAATGAGTTATGTAACGTGTTTACAAAACACGAACTGAACATTTTCTATCATTTTGGGATAAACCAAAATAAATTTTAAAAACTACACTGGAGATTTCAAAGGTGAAAATGCTTCCAGTAAATTCTAATGCTTTAGATATTGAGAAAGTATATAGTGTCTATTGTTGATTATGAAACCATTTGCTTTCTGATTCATCAAAAAATCTTAACACTTTAACAAGTACCATTTTTCTTCTGGAAAGTTCTTTGGCATTCAAGTAAATCAATACTTTCAGAATAGTCACCTGCATCACACTGGAGTGACTGCTTTAATTTCTAAATTATCAATTAATGGAACCCAGGGATACTGATGGCCTCGGTACATAATTTAGTCTTGTCACTATTCCAGAGTGTGGAATTCAGGGCTTTTTTGGGCATCATCTGACCCCATTTCTTTTTACCACAATGGTTCCTGCTACAATGTCATAGGCTGTTCGATTATGCTGAAAAAACAGCAGTGTGATGAAAGCAGGGAAAAAAGAAGCAATAGAAAAATTCTTGATCAAAGCTCGTATGGTAGACCTAAAAAATTAAAGCAAAAAATATCAGGCAAGTTGTGGTGCACATCAACTATGAATAGATAAATGGTATCTATATGCATTTAAAATATGTTTTTAAAACGTATTCATAGTAGAGTTAAAATTCTTATCTTTGATGTCTGAATTCTTTTCAAACAGCATTATTTCATGAACAAACTACCTGGGCTCTTTCTAAGATTTCAGACCTTTAGTCGCAGGAAAAACATTAATAAGCAAATCCTGGAATGTGAACTAAGGGTTTACGATATTCCTTAGTTTGCTAAAAGAAAATAACTGCTCCCTTTGTTTACCTTTTCTATAAGGTATTATTACTGGGACCTTCTAATAAATCGAGTGTCCTTACTAGCCCTGTTTTCACCATATATGAAGCATTAGGATTTTAAATTTTCACATTTCAGCTTTCTTCTTTATGATTAAGGAAAGCTTTAAAAAGCTTTCAACAACAGTAGGTCAGAATGGAGAATTATCCTACTAACGTTCAACTTCTGCCTTTTAGCAGGCTGAAAGGTTATGGAAAAGTACAGTATTAATAAGAGTATAGTCTCTGAATCCAAGTGATTAGTTGGTTTCAAATCCATCTAGAACCACCTTACTAGTTATGTTGCACATCTGTAAAAAGGGGAAATTAGTGCCCATCTTATAACGTCAGGATTAAATCAGTTAATACATATGTAGTGCTTAACAGTGACTGGTACATAAGTGCTCAATGGACATTACTGACTCATTTGATTTTTTTTTTTTTTTTTTGCATGGGCAGGCACCGGAAATCAAATCTGGGTCTCCAGCATGGCAGGTGAGAACTCTACCTGCTGAGCCACTGTGGTCCGCCCTCAATTGATTTTAAAACTAAAATCTGTAAACCCCAAATTTTAAGGAAACTGTGAGGATACCAGCAAATGGGAAGACTTCTTTTAGTCACTTGTTCATATTTCCTTATATAGCAATCCAGCTGTGGCAGCAATTGCTATGGCAGTATCTTGTTTTGCTCAACGATTTATCACCCATTCACACCCATAACTTCTGTTATCTTTCTGCCTTCCCTCAAAGCTAGATGCCAACAGCTAGCCATGTACACTGGGAGTATCAAAAGCTCTATTCATTTAAGAGGAACAGGATGGAGGCACCTGTAACTCAAAAAACTCTTGCTGCCTAATCACGGTGGGGGAAATGATGGCCAAAGGCACCACCAAATGGAGGCTCAAAGCAAATCAGTAACTGATCCCATCTAGAGAAGAGATCTAGAGAATAATAAAGCTGGACAAGGAGCAATGATAAAGCAACAGTGTTCAAATCATTCTCTCAGTATTGTGACTTATACCTAATAAAAAGATCATCTTGAAAATGTACACTGAAGAAGGGTCTACAATCATATAACACAACTGAAATAAACATTCAAATTTTGTGGTAAAGCTTATTAACACAAGCCTATCCAATTATATACCATTTGGGAAGGATGAAGAAATGAGAAATATTCTATAAACTCTATCAAGTGCCAGAATTTATGAATTATATAGATTATTTAAAACTTATTTTCATGTATATAGTAGATTAAACTAAGAAAAGAACTTACGTTGTAATGCTAACATTTGAGGAAGGAATCACTAAAACCCGACTTGGTGCGATAAGCACTGATGTATCACATGTCACAACTCGAAGCCCTAGCAGGAACTTCCCTGGGGTAGCTCCACCTGCTCCCCAAATGCAAATTATCTAAAGAAAGAAGGATAATTTAAAAGTAATTTACTGGCTCTATTATATCAATTTTAATGTAAGCTTTCTGCCATCCTATTATGTTTTAAAATTTTCAAGTTGAGTGACTCAATCACTCAAAGGTTAACCTATACTGCATTTCTGCAGGTCTCTAATGCCTTCAATACTAAGTGATGTCTTAGTATTGAAGTATAATATTTCTTGATGTCCCACTCTAGTCTTTAGCAAGATATTTCTACGGAAAAATACATCTTGCGTTTCACAGCAAGTATATTTTTTAAACCATAATATGTTTACAAGTTGGAGTATAAATTTTTATTTGAACTTCTAAGACAAATATATTACAAAGAAATTGTAAAATATCTCCCTTCAGAAATTTTTTATTTTCAACTTGAAACATAACGTCAATTACCGAAAATTTGGGAAAATCAGAAAAGTAGAAAGATTTAACAAATCCATTTTATTATTTTGTCCTGGATGATAATCTAAAATTAGATTAAGTATTAACATTTGAAGTCAGTAGCTTACCTCATAGAAACAAACTAATAATCTGTATATAAGAGCCACAACCATCATTTTCTGCAAGTCTTCCATTGATGTGTCTTCATCTATTTCTTCTATTATATAATGCATAGCAAACTTAGAGATATCCCTACACAAAATAATGGTTTTGAGTTACAAAATATTCATTATCAGAGTATTTGCACTGAATATTAGTGTGAATCATAACTGAAATTCTAAACTAATCTTTGGAAATGATCCCAACCATCTAGTTTCAGGAAACATTCACTAGCTTATTCAACAAATAATAAGCACTCTCATGAGCAGGCACTGTAGTAGCTGGGGATCAATCAGATAATGAATTCAACATGGTCTCTGCCTTCATTGAGATTTTATCCTAGCAGGGAAAACAGGATTATGCACAAGTAGTGACAATCAACTAGGATGAGGCTATGATAGGGAACCTCAGGATATAATGGAAAAGCATATCAAGGGGACTTAACCTATGGAAGGCTTCCCAGAAATGGCATTTAAGCTGTGATCTGAAGGGTGAGGAGAAATTAAGACAGACTAAGAAGGGGGAAGCAAGTTCTAGAGAGGACAGGAAGAAAGCAAATCTCAGAGCAAGAGGGTGTCTAGTGGAAACTGAATAGTTTGGTATAATTCAAACTATTAAGTATGAGAAGTCACAATGATTTAGAAATAAGAACATGAAAGACTTGTTAAACTGTATGAAGAGTGTGAGACTAAAGCAAAAAATATTTGGTACAAAATTTATATTTTGAATAGTTCATCTCCTAATATAACTAATATGGACAGGTTAATTGAACACCGTAAGTACATGGAACCTTGAATAGGGCATGAGATTTTGTAGGTTCGTCCAGAGTGATGCCCTGTTAAATCCCAAAGTGAGGTGAACAGTGAATAAAAAAGTATTTGCAAAGTCCCCTTTGGAGAATGGTGAGAAAGAGGGAAAATTCAACTTCCCCATATGGAGAAGGCCTGATACTTTCACAAGCACTGAGGACAATAAAATCAGTAGGCCGAACCCTCAATCTTGGGATTTGTTCATATGAAACATATCCCCACAAAGGACAAGCTAAGCCTAACTTAAAATTAGGCCTAAGAGTCACCCCCAGAGAACCTCTTTTGTTGCTCAAATGTGGCCTATCTCTCAGCCAACAGGGCAAGCAACCTTAATACCCTCCCCGACTCTAAGTGGGACATGACTCCCAGGGGTGTAAACCTCCCTGGCAGCTTGGGACAGAAATCCTAGAACGAGCTGGGACTCAGCATCAAGGGATTAAGAAAACCTTCTCAACTGAAAGGGAGAGGAGAGGAACGAGACAAAAAGTGTCAGTGGCTGAGAATTTCAAATAGAGTCGAGAGGTTATCCTGGAGGTTATATAGTTAGAGGTTATACAGACTATATAGATAACCCCTTTTTAGTTTAAGTAGTATTAGAGAGGCCAGAGGGAAGTGCCTGAAACTGTGTGTTCTAGTAGCCATGTTTCTTTAAGATGATTATATAATGACACAGCTTCCGCAACAAGTGACTGTGAAAACCTTGTTCTGATGCTCCTTTTATCTACGGTATGGTCAGATGAGTAAAAAATATGGATTAAAAATAAATAATGGGGAACAAATGTTAAAATAAATTGGGTAGAGGGAAATACTAGTAGTCCATGAGAGGGAGGGGTAAGGGATATGGCATGTATGAGTTTTTTCTTTATATTTCATTTTCTGGAGTGATGTAAATGTTCTGAGAAATGATCATAGTGATGAATATACAACTCTGTGTTGACATTGTAAGCCACTGATTGCATACCAAGTATAGACTGTTCATATGTTAAGAACGTTCATATTGTATGTTGATTGATTTTATTAATAAAAATTAAAAAAAAAACATATGAAGAAAATTCACACTTTATCCTGAAGGCAATGGAAAACCACTGAAGGCATTTTAAGGCAAGAGAGGTATAAATCAGAATTCATGATCACTTTGGTTTGATGTCACAAACTCAACTGAGGTAAAACAGGAGATAGGTGAATGGGAAACCAGTTAGAAGGCTATAGTTCAGGCAACAGATGCCAGTAACTAAAACTAAGGAGAAACAATAACAATGAAAAAATGGTCTGCCAGTGAAGAGAAGAGAAAAAATGGTCTGGGTTTAAAGCTATCAGGAGACGGAATGTAAAGGAACTGATAAAATCAACCATATAATCCAATCAAGGCTGTTGGGGGAGGGGAGGAAGGCAGGCTAGGGAAGAATTAACAATGACATTCAGATTCCTGTTAAGGGCCCTAAATTGACTCTATCATTTACTATACCTTTGCAGTTTATCTAAGTCTAAACTTCAATCTCTGTAAAATGGAGATATTAACCTCTACCTCACGGTGGCAATAAGAGTAAATAAAAATTCATATAAAGAGGTGAGTTCAATGGCAGTACATAGAACATATTTAACAAGTGGCAAATGCTCTTATCATTATTAATCTAAAGGGAAGATTTTTCAAATATAAATGGGTCACTTTGCAGTTTACCTGGGATTTGCACTGAACAGTATCAGAATAAGCAATCCCATTTAAAAATGTCATGTAGCTGATTATCAATGGTTCATCTACCAAAAGCTCTCTTTATGCCTTTGATTTTAGAGAGTCCACAGATCAGTAAGTGGAAAATCCATTTCTGGCATAAAAGAATAATGCTATTTCAAGAAGTGAATAAAAATCAAGCCAGGCTTGGAGTCTCTTTTTACCTACTTTAAGTAGGTAAGATTCCCACCAGTCTTACTAAGAGTTTACTAAGAGTTTTTTCTCTTTAGTTATTTCTTAAAACCAACAAGAAAAAAATCTGACAAAGCTACTATAAAGGAATCAAGATACCTGCAACACTGATTATTCATATAGTCACTGGCAGGCCTGAACAGAATGTAGCAACACCAGATCTCCTAAACAGGAGACATCAAAACCTTTCTGCAAAACCTTAACTTACTTTATTCCACTGAGGTGCATAATACTTAAGACAATGGTTGCTTTTATAAAGAAGAGAATAAAGAAGTCCACCATCTCTGCCATAAATCTGTGGGCCAAGGATGGAATGACATATTCTCTGCCTGTAATTAAGAAAAAAAAATTAGGAAAACTAAACATTTCATAGGCCTTAACAACACAAGATAGGAAATGAATGGGGGCAGAAAGTCAAGGTACAACTTTATAAACCTTGCAACAATTACTGATATTGAGTCTATCAAGAATGCATATTAATAAAATATAGCAACACTACTTCACCATTTTCTGAACTATTTAAAGTGTGGTTTCACTACCTTTTATATTTAAAAAGTAATTTCATACATAAATTTGTTAATAGGGGTATTCAATACATTTCACTAGGACTTAAATCCAGTTGGTCACAAGCCTATGATAAAAATTAACCTTTTTAAAATAAAAATCAAGCTTAAGTATAGACAACTGGTATAAAGTAAATCCCTGTGTTCCTCAACACCCCCTCCAACTAGTTCTTGCCCCATGTATTTGTGGCTGGGTAAAATAAAAACAAAAACAAAAAAGTCACATGACTAGCACTAATTCAAAATACTCTAATTTCCGTATAGAAGCAAACAATTCGACAATTACAAAATCATTAAGATCGTAACTTTTAAGACCACGCCATATTTACTACTCTAAATCTTTTTTATCGCTTCCTTTTCACCGTCCCTAAGCAGCACACGTCTGCTATTTCCAGCATTATCAGTCAAGTCCCCTGAAAGGTGGGTTTACCACCTGAGAGTTACACGGACACTTTAGGAGAAAACCCAGTATGTTTTGAGGAGAAAACGCTGGTAGCAAAGACGTCTTTACACGTGGAAACTGTTAGCTCCGAGAGTAAAGGGAATCAACTCAGAGGTCCAGGTTTAAAGAATGAAGAAATTGTTGCATGCTGAGAATTTAAGGTCTGGGCAAGAGCAGAAACACTAATAGGAGGAGCAGCAGCAGTTATTTAACTTTAAGAATCCCACCCCCGTGGTTTCCTGAAGACACCGCCTCAGCCCACTCACTACCTCGCACTTCTCACCTGCCTGCCGCCCGGTCTCGCTCGGGGTCCGCGAAGGGGCAGCGGATCCTACCCTCGCCACTGGGGTTGCCCTGATGGATCCCTGCACGTGAGAAGCCCGAGGTCCCAGGCCGGCGACGGGAGCGGTAGTGGTGAGTCCGGGAGGGTCGGGCCGGGTGGCCGCGGCGCTCAGGAAGTAGAACGGGTTGTAATAGCCCAGCTGCGGGGTCAGCAGCGCCGCCGCTTGCGAGGCGGACATCGCGCCGCTGGAGGGGTAGCTCGGCGGGGGTGGCTGGGGGCTGCAGTAGGCGGGGAAGGCGGCGAGGCCGCTGTGCCAGGTGAGGTAGCCGCAGTAGGACTGCCACAGCCACTCGTGCACCTGCCGCGAGTACTCGCGGGCACTCAGCCGCGCCGGCCTCTCCCGCGGCGCCGCGGCCTCGGCCGCCTCGCAGCTCGCCTGGTCCTGCGGGCCCGCGCTAGGGCCCGAGGTCGCCTTCTCGTGCTTTTCCGGCTCGCGTGGAGGCTCCGACAGCTCAGGGGCGGCCGCAGCGAGCACCAGGCCCGGGGCCGGGGGCCTGCCTGGGGTCTGGTGTTCGGCCTGCGGCCCGTTTCGGGGGTGTGTGGCGGCTGCGGCGGCGGCGGCGGTAGGGCCTCTCAGGGAAGGGTCGGGATCGTGGTCCCCTCCGCCGTCATCCTGCCCGGGAGGGCGGCCTCGGGCTTCCTCGGGCCCCTCTGCCATCGTAACCTCGGCAGCACCCTCCGCGCTACCTGTCACTGCGCCGTCTCCCTCCCCCAAGGGCCCCTCCCCAACGGCCTGGTCGCCACCGCCGCGGCCGTCAACAATCCGCCACCGGAAGCGGAAGCCCCGCCTCTTGGGAGCGGCGCCGGCCGCGGGGAAGGCAGGGAAGGCAGGGAAGGCGGGCCTGGAGGTGAAGCGGCCTTCCGGGATTGTGTTCCGAAGTTCAGTGACTTACGGCACGTTGGACCAGGATCTTTTCTCCTTAGGGTTTTAAATGAGGAAGTCCAAGGTCCTAGGCCTCTCCAGGTAGGCCTACGGCTGGTAGACCAGACCGCCCCTGGGGAAGCTGCTGGTGAAGACGGTCACCGAAAGAGGGTCCAGGGGTCAGTGTACGTACCGCCTGATCTCTGGTGCAGCCGCGGCTGGGCACAGAGGCAGTTGTTTTGGTCTCTGGGCACAGAGGCTGTTGCTTCTGTCTGCACACATTCATCCTTAGCCGCTTGTGCTCCAGAAGCTGATAAGAGATATACGCAGTGGATATGAAATTTTAAATCAAGCCGAACTAGAAGATATAGTGTAATGGTATAAGATTTGCAAACGTGAGAGATAGGCTGGTTCGAGATTTATGCTGCCGTAATCCTTGAGCCAACCTGTGGCCTAAAAATTTACAGTGCTGTCGACAGCGAAAATGTGTCTTTACTCAAACTTGTGCTCTCAATGTTGGACATCTTTTCCTTTAATTTTTTGTTATGGGAAGGTCCGGTTCACGTGGTAGAGCTTTGGAACCCTCTCTTAATATCCTGGGCTATATATGATTTCCCCTTCCTCTGAACTCTCTATGGCACGTCTGTCTATATAGCAACTTGAAACACTAAAATAATGACGTATTTGAATGTACTTTCCTATGTCCTTAAGATGATTTAAGACTTTTACGGTCAGAATATGTATTTGTATCCCTACTACCATACAAAGGACATATGGGGTCTAGGTCCTTGGGGAGTATTTGAAATTGATGCAGACAATCATTCTTTTAAAAAAAAATTTTTTTTTTAATTGGGAAATCTTCACACAAATACAGCGCATACATAGTATACAATCAGTGGCTCATAATTTCATCACGTAGTTGTGTATTCATCACCATGATCGTTTTTAGAACATTTGTATCACTCCAGAGAAAAAATTAAAAGAAAAAGACAACTCATACATCCCATATCCCTTACCCCTTCCTCTCATTAACCACTAGTATTTCCAGGGACCTATTTTTTTTTTTTTTTTTTTTTTTTTTTACCTTTTATCCTCCCCCATTTTACATCTATTTTTTGTTCTTGTTTTTTCACTCATCTTATTACCAGACAAAGGCTGTGGATTCTTCTGCCTGACACCTTCAGTAACCAATTTCTGAGACACTGGGGTTTCAAAGAGAGAAAGTTTATTACTACATGTATAGCAGGAGAACAGACAGCCTAATGGCCCAAAATCTGTCTCCCAGAGTTTAGGGGGTTCCAGGTTTTTAAAGATTTTAGCAAGGGGAAATGAGATCTTCTCAGATAGTAAGCTCAAAGGAGTAAAAAAAAAAAAAAAGGAGACAGTTGTTAATTATCATTTCAGTAGGAGAACATAAATTGAAAGGAGGGAAGGCAATGAAAAAAAAAGCAGAAAGGAGGAGAGGCATAGCTATCACTTATTTCAATAGGGAAACAAAAATTGAAAGGTGGGGAGGCAGAGCTATCAGTTCAGTACTAAAGATGTAAACCAAAAGGTAGAAGTAGTTAATGGCCTATTTGGGTAGCATTAAGACCGTTGCTTTACTGGAGAGTGACCAGCTCTTAACAATCACAAAGGCAGAGGTTAAAGGCTTTTTACACTTATTTTAGATATCAGGACAGCTGGACTACAATTCAGAGATCTCAGATATTTCCCTGTCTACTCCAACATCCCAGAAAGCAAAAAGGAGTTTTTATATGATTCACTAATCAAAATCATCCCTCAAATCCCAATTTCTCAGTTACAATTTGTCTATCTCTGATAAAAAGAGCATCAGGCCAAGGTTTTCACAACCACACAATCACATTGTAAAAGCTATATAGTTATATAAATTGTCTTCAAGAATCATGGCTACTGGAACATAGCTCAACAGTTCCCAGTACTTCCCTCTGGCCACTCCAGTATACCATAAACTAAAAAAAAAAATCTATAGAATGCATAAAAATAATCTCCAGGAAAACTTCTCAACTCTGAAATCTCTCAGCCACTGAAACTTTCTCTGCATTTCTCTCTTTCCCTCTTGGTCAAGAAGACTTTCTCAGTCCCATAATGTCGGATCCTGACTCATCCCAGGAGTCCTGTCCCACATTGCCAGGGAGATTCACAGCCCTGGGAGTCATGTCCCATGTGATGATGGGGGCGGGGAGGTGGGGCAGTGAGTTTACCTGCCAAGTTGTCTTAGAGCAGCAGGCTACATCTGAGCAACAAAAGAGAGTCTCTGGGGATGACTCTTATGCCTAATTTTAAGTAGGCTTAGCCTATCCTTTGCAGGGATAAGTTTCATAGGGGCGAACCCCAAGATTGAAGGCTCAGCCTGTTGACTTTGTTGTCCCCACTGCTTGCAAGGATATCAGAAATACTCCAGATGGGGAAGTTGAATATTTCCTCCTTTCTCCTCATCCCCCAAGAGTACTTTGCTAATACATTCTTATTCTTTGCTCACTTTACTCTGGGATATATCAGAGCATTACACTAACCTGTACAAACCAGCAAGACAGAGAATCATTCTTGACTTTGTTCTGGGAGATATAAAAGTGAAAAGTGTGATTTTTGCCCTTAATAAGGGAATAATTTGGTTAAGAGAAGTACTTTTATGAAACACTTGAAGACCTATTCAAGTTGCAACCAAGAAATTAAGATTTAAAAAGTAATTATGATGACTGAGTCATTATATACTTGGCTTTTTCTTACTTTCTAGTATATTGTAGACTAGCCAAAACTGACAGAATTACAAATTGTGAAAACCTCTGCACTAGCCCTTCTTATACCCTCTCATCCTGTTTTATAACTATAGAGTCTTATAATCACAAAGAAAACCCCCTAATGCTAATAAAGGAACTTGGATCAGCTCAGTACTAACTGCTGCCTACAGTGTTTATACTTGGTGTGGTAATGGTAATTCTGGCTTAGTTCGGTTCCTTTACACTTGTAAATTGTAGTTCTCTATACTTGTTTTTGTAATGGTATTGACTCCATCTCCCCTTGTTTGAATCCGTAAAAATCCTAACTGCTAAGATAGATTTTTAGGCCCATAGAACATCTGATCTCTTTGCTTACTGTGGCAATAAACTCTTTCCCTATTTGAAACCTCAGTGTCATAGATTGACTGTTATGTGCATCTGGCAGAGAACCCAGTATGCAAATCAAAGTATCAAAGACAAGAATAATAGGAATTCAGAATAAGGGAAAAAAGATCTTAGTGGCCTTCAGTTAAATGAGAGAGGTTAGCCTTAAAATTTTGGTTTTAAAATCAACTGTGAGGAAGTTACAAAGTTTAAACAAACAAGCATTCCAAATTGGGTGAGAAAGTCGAAGAAGCAGAAACAAAAAAATGAAGATGCCGTAGAGTAAGTCTGAAAGGTGATGAAAATGAAGATGGGACTTTGTTTTGATTACCACTGATTGTATAACACCTCTGTGCCACCTGTTTATTAATCAGCAATCTTGGTTGCAATTGTCAGAAACCCAATTGTAACTTATGTAAGGGGGAAGAAAATGAATGAATGTATTTACTTGTATAACTAAGAAGTTCAGGAGTAATTTTGGATTCAAGGATGTCTCTTTACAAATAATCAAATGATAGATTATTCAGAAATGAGGTTTTTGTTTTGTTTTTTGCCCTGCTTTTACAAAAGGTAAGCCTCCTTCTTTTCAGTGATAGAAACTCTGATTCAAACTGGCTTAAGCAAAAGGTTAAAATTTTTGCCTTATATAACCAATAAACATAGAAATTCTAGATAATTTGGGAAGTTTCAAACCATATGTCTAATAGGTATCCAAAAGAGATTAGAGGAGAGGCAAAACTAAAAGAAATAATGGCTAAGAAATTTCTAGAATTGAAGAAAGGTAACTCCTTAGGTTGAGGAAGCATGTAAAATCTTGAGAAAATAACATATACATCATAGTGAATGAAAGCGAAGAGAAAATCTTAGAGTTAAAATATAGATTACATACAAAGAAATGACATTTAGACTGGAAGCCAAATTTTCAAAAGTAAAAATATATGATAGGATGCATGAGTGGTTCAGTGGTATAATGCTCACCTTTTATGTTGGAGGCCTAGGTTTGATTCCCAGACCATGACCCCCCCCCAAAATATATATATATATATATATATATATATATATATATATATATATATATATATATATATATATGTTGAAGACCTTGAAATATCTATAATTCTAAGGGCAAATTATGGACAACCTACAATGTTATACCCAAGTAAATTGTCGTTCAAGAATAAGGATGTGATACAATGTCCCACTACCAATACCAACACCGTCCTGATCAACCCTAGTCTTTTCCCATCACACTGAGCAGTGAAGTCTCAGGGATGGAGAAAAAGAAGTACTAAGAAGTCAAATATATTTATAAATGGATTATGGAAAGATAGTGATACATGAGTTTTGAATCTCTGTGAATCTCCACATAAAAATCAGACTAGAGAACAAAACCAAAAACCCATAGAACACTCGCAGCAAAAGTAGATTGAGAGGGTAACTCCATAACACCACAATACAAAAGGGTGGGGCCAAACCATAAAGGCAGCACCTATATGTTATCAATACCAAAAAAAAAAAATCAGATCAAAACTATACAGATAGTAAGAAAATTATGAGACATGAAGTTCAAAATGAATCAGAATAAGAACTCAGAAATGAATGAACAGAGCTCAAAGAAATAATTAGAAATAAAAGAAAAAGTGATTTCAGAAAAGAAGACATCTATAAGGAACATAAGAGTGAACAAAGATAACCAGGCCTGAAGAGAACTAGAAGTTGAAAATGAGAAATTTTTAAAGTTAAAAAGAGATATTTAAAGAGAAAAGATTTAAGAGAAAAGGTAAATATTGGTGATAGAAAAAGAAGGTCCAACATATGGATAAGTTCCTGATAAAGAAAGCTAAAGCAAGGTAATAAAACAAATGTAGCATATTATAATTCAAGAAAGCCTTTTCAAATATATAGTTGGAACCACATATTGAAAGAGTACACTGTATAAAGTCATCAGACCTTATGCTAAAAACACTCAACAAACCAGTAGACATTTAGGCCAAAAAAGCAAGTAATTTATATGAGAAAGAAATTTAGGGTATCATAAGACATTAACACTTCATGCAAGAAGAAAATGGTAAAACATACAAAGAAAGAAAATGTGTATCAAGGATTTATATCCAGCAAAACTGGCTTTCAAGTATAAAAGCATAGACTAATTATTATAAGAATGAAAGAACTCAGGAAATGTTGTATTCCTGAGAAATCCAGAGAATGAGCTTTAAACAACCAAAATGAGTGACAAACAACAAAAGCAGGATTGTTGGTGTTTTGGTTTGCTAAAGCTGCCAGAATGCAACATACCAAAAAATGGGTTGGCTTTTACAGTGAGGATTTGTTAGTTTACAAATTTATAGTTCTAAGGCCGTGAAAGTGTCCCAATTAAAGCATCTGGGGTTCCTCTGTCACATGGGAAGGCACATGGCTGTTGTTGGCTGATCCTTCTCTTCTGAATTTCCTTGCTTTCAGGTTGTGGCTCTTTCAGTTTCTTTGGGTCTTTGCTTAGTATCACCAGGGCATTTCTTTCTGTTTCTGCCTCTTATGCCATCATAAGGGCTCCAATAAAGGATTAAGACCTACCATGCCAGTTTGAATTTGTTGTGGACCCTAGAAAAGCTATGCCCTTGAATCCTTTTGCCAGTTTGAAAGGATGTATGTACCCTAGGTTTTAATCTTAATCCCTTTTGTAAAGGCAGTCATTTCTTCTAATCCCTATTCAGTATTGTATGTTTGAAACTGTGATTAGATCATCCCCCGGAGATGTGATTTAATCAAGAGCAGTTGTTAAGCTAGATTAAGTGGAGGCATGTCTCCACCCATTCGGGTGGGTCTTGATTAGTTTATTGGAATCCTATAAGAGAGGAAACATTTTGGAGAAAGCGGGAGATTCAGAGAGCAGAACAACATAGCCACGAGAAGCAGAGTCCATTAGGCAGTAACCTTTGGAAATGAAGAAGGAAAACACCTCCCAGGGAGCTTCATGAAGGGAAGCCAAGAGAGAAAGCTAGCAGATGATGCCGTGTTCACCACATGTCTTCCAGAGGAGAAAGAAACCCTGACTGTATTCACCATGTGCCTTCTCACTTGAAAGAGAGACCCTGAACTTCATTGGCCTTCTTGAACCAAGGTATCTTTCCCTGGATGCCTTTGATTGGACATTTCTATAGACTTGTTTTAATTGGAACAGTTTCTCAGCCTTAGAACTGTAAACTAGCAACTTATTAAATTCCCCTTTTAAAAGCCATTCCATTTCTGGTATATCAAGCTAGCAAACTAGAACAATCCTCATTCAATATTGCTGGTTGGGAGCTTTTTGATTCTTCCCATGGAGATGTAACATACCCAGTTGTAAGTAGTGACTTTTGATTAGATGGTTTCCATGGAGATGTGTCTCCACCCATTCAAGGTGGGGTTGCTTACTGGAGCCCTGTAAGTGGGACCCATTTTGGAAGAAGCTTTAGAGCCCACGTGGCCAGAGAACTTTGAAGATGAAGAAGGAAAACATCCCTGGGGAACTTCATGAAACAAAAAGTTTGGAGAGAAAGCTGGCAGATGCTGCCATGTCCACCATGTGCATTTCTACTTGAGAGAGAAACTCTGAATGTCATCTACCTTCTTGAATCAGGTATCTTTCCCTGGGTGCCTCAGATTGGGGATTGTTTTAATTTGAATGTTTTCATAGCCTTAGAACTGTGAAAGTACAACTTAATAAATGCCTCTTTTTAAAAAGCCATTCTGTTTCTGCTATATCACATTCCGGCAGCTAACAAACTATAACACCTACCTTTAATTGGGTGGGTCACATCCTAGTTGAAATAACCTAATCAAAAGGTCCCACCCACAATAGATCTGTACCAAGAACAGATTTTTTTTTAATGTGGCCTTTTCTGGGGTATGTAACAGCTCTAAACTACCACAGTTGGTGAACACTAAATAGTTAATTAGTGGTACAACTAAGACAAAACAAGAGTTTATATCATTCAGGGTCCAACAACAGATAGAAACCACATAGCAATTTGAACAGGGAATATTTAAAGAATTATAAACAGGATTGGAGTAAAGGGAGATTGTCTGGTAATAAGCAAAGAGAACACTGAATGATATAGAATTAGCAGATACAGAGAGCAGCTACCAATCCTAGGACTAAAATAGAGTGCCCAAGGAGTGCCACCACCTGAGCTGATATTCAGACCTTATTGGGGAAAGTATGATTATGGCTCACTGGTGGGCAGAGAAGTTCTTTAAGTTGTGGTCTCAGTCCACTGAGAAGTGCCTCATCTCAGAATTCACTGCAACACTGCCCAAAAGGGTGCTAGAGAAGCTACTCACAGGAAGGTATCTTGCCAGCAGTACTCCACTGGGAGGTCATATGAGGAACAGTGTGCTGGGGGAAGCTGCTCATAGGAACTTGCTGCTTGCTGTTGGCTGCTGAGTACTGGTGAAAAGACCCATGCATGCATGCTGTAGGAGCCCAAGGAAATGAGTTTACCAGAATCAGGAAAAGAAATCCCTTCTTTCCCCAGGGTACCTCCAACACCCTCTACTACCGAATCCTAAAATCAAGCCAGCTGGCATGGGAAAAGTATTTATAGAGTTCATATCGATTATTACAAAGAAATCAAGAATTTGGAGTTGAAAGGCAATAAACTGACAGCTCATATTATAAAAGTGTGTATAATATGAGTTGGATATATATTCTGAAATATTTTATACAAAACGGAGAGAATGAGAAGAATAGTGTAAAAATTTTGAAATTTTCAGTGTATTGCTGTTGGTAATATGAATATTATTATTTTGAATATATATGTATAATGTGGGGATAAAATGAGTAATTAACTTTAGTATGAACTCTGCGGATAAAATGAGTAATTAACTTTAGTATGAACTCTGCCTATCCATCTATCCATCTATCTGTCCATTCATCCATCTACATATCTGGTTTTCTTGGTCTTTTCAGTAGTAATGATCATCCTTATTGTCCAGTTGGTGATCCTGAAATACTAAGACCCGTGACCTGGATTGTAGCCTCAAAGTACCAAGTCCCACTAAAAGAAACAAAGGCTTCTTGGAGAAATGGATGATTCCATATCTAGGGCAGGAATTACATAGAATGAACATAAACATCTTATACTAAAGAGCTGAGAAATTATTAGACTTCTAAGGGTCATGTTCAAAAAGACACAATTCAACTTGAAGAGGTGCTCAATGGCCAAAGATGGGACAGTTTAAGTTTCATAAGGATAATAAGGGTAATAATTACAATGGATTTAAGCCCATCATTATGTTTAGATACATGAATTCATAATGGTGGTAAAAGTAAAAATAAATGAATTGGGCATCTTTCAAGGGTAATAGGGAACCAATTTTAACTGAAAACTGATTAATAATGGGAAAGAAATATTTATCCTATCTTTTTATATAAAATATATCAATTTTAAACTAATGGTAGATGAAAGTATCTTTTTATTGAAATATTTCAGCTAATAAATGCAAAAGAAATATTAGAAGAGGAATGTCACCATTTGGCAAGGAATCTAGGCATAAGTACCAGTGGCTGCTCACCATTTATTACTTGCCTTCTGATGAAAGAAGTACATCACCATTCCTTATCTTGTCAAAGGGACTTAATCTGGGCTTGATCAAGACTCTGGATCCAATTACAAATTTATAGGAAGTACAGAGGAAATTTCCATATGAATTTATAAATCATCTTGTCAGTTTCCACAAAGAAGCCAGTTGGGGGCTTAGGTACAGATTGGGTTGAATCTGTAGGTCAAATGAGGAATTACTGTAATTTTAACAATATTAAGTCTTTCTGTCCATGAGCTTGGGATGTTTTTTCATTTATTTACATCTTTAATTTATTTCAACAATGTTTTGTAGTTTTTAGAGTATAAGTATTGCAATTTTTTGTTAAATTTATTCCCAAGTATTTTATTCTTTTTGATGCTATTTTAGATGAAATTAAAACTTTTTTCATTTTCAAATTGCTCATTCCAAGTATATAAAATACAATTGATTTTTATGTATTGACTTTGTATCTTGCAACCTGGCTGAATTCGTTTAAGATTTTCTAGTTGATTCCTTAATATTTTCTTTAAACAGGATCATGTCATCTGTGAATAGAGGTAGTTTTACTTCTTCCTTTGCTTAATTGTCCTGGCTAAAACCTCTGATAAAATGTCGAATAGATGTGGTGTGTAAGGGGACATCCTCGTTGTCTTGTTTTTGTTTTTGTTTTTTTTTGCATGGGCAGGCACCAGGAATCGAATCCAGGTCTCTGTCATGGCAGGCGAGAACTCTGCTGAGCCACCGTGGCCCACCCGTTGTCTTGCTCTTAATCTTAGAGGGGGAATCATCCAGTCTTTCACCATTAAGTGTGATATTAACCATGAGTTTTTATAGTTTTATAGCTATATAGCTATAGATTTTATAGTTTTATCAGGTTGAGGAAGTTCACTTCTATTCCTAGACTATTGACTGTTTTTATAAAGAAACAATGTTGAATTTGACAAATGCTTTTTTGTGTCTGTGATATGATCATGTGCTTTTTGTTTTTTTTTATTGCATTAATATGATGCATTACATTAGAAGACTTTTGGATGTTTAACCCACCTTGGGAACCATTCCTGGGAAAAATGGTATATGATTATTTTCTTATGTTGTTGTTTCTGTTTGCTAGTATTTTTTAGTGCAGTTTTATTGAATTATATTCACACACCATACAAATCATCCGAAGTATACAATCACTGGCTTGCAGTATCATCACATAATTGTACATACAAACCCATGATCAATTTTAGAAATTATTTCAGAAAAGAAATAAAAATAAAGAAGGAAACCTAAATCTTCCCGTGTTCCTTATACTGCTTTCAGTATTTTCTCCATGTTTTGCTTTTGGCATCTTTATTATGATGTATCTGTCTGTTTGTGGATCTCTCTGTTTTTTGTCTCTATAACCATCTCCTTGAATTTTAGAGTTGCTCAAGCTAATAAATTCCTTTTTTAAAAAAAAATTTGTGTCTATTACTCACAACCAAAAGATCCCTAAGACAGAGTAGAAATCCAAAATTCTTCAAATTACGTACCTTTCCTTAGTAGTGAGCTAAATGGCTCACAAGGTCTCTTCTGCAGTATTTTCCATGTGGTGGGGGAAGCTTTACATCACCATTTAGTGTTTTACAGATATTCAATTTCAACAAACTTCCTTAGAGCTGAGTCATAAAATATTCAAGTGGTTCAATTTAGTGTTGCTCATATCAAACCAGTGCCTAGGTCAGAGACCAGTTAAGGCTTTTCCCATGAGGGTGAGCTATTTTCCACCTAGGCATTCTTAGAAACTCCTAAGAGAGTCCAATCTCATTATCCTGCAGTCTCATTACAGTCATTTGAAGAGTACTCTGAACCAGTGGTTCTCAACTCTGGCTCTTCATTAGAATCCCTGGGGAGCCTTAAAAAAGCCCATGACTATGCCTGACTTTCAGAGATTCTGATTTAACTGGTCCTCATTGGGACCTAGCCATTCATATTTTCTGAAAACTCCCTAGGCAATTCTGCTGTGCAATCAGAATCAAGAACCATTAACATAGACTTCGCTAGATAGGCATAGCTGGTTCTAACTATAAAGGGTTGATGTCTGTATTCTCCATAAGATCCAAAGTAAGTGTGCAGCTTATCCTTTGTTCACCTTCTCTAGTCATAAATTCATTTCTCTGCCCATTTATAAGCATTTTGAATACTGTATACTATGCCAGGTCTTGGGAATGCAAAGATGAATGGAATACCATCTTGGTAGTTGAAGGAATGACAGAATCGATGGGAGAGATTAGTGTGAAACTAATGGAGGGAATGGTTCGTCCTACCTGTAAGGAGAGGTAAAAGAAGACAGAGGTGAGAATTGGAAAAGTTTTTCTATAGGAGGTGACATAAATTGCATCTCAAAAATTTTGATTATATGGACATAGTAGGGTAGGTTATTTCAGGGAAAGGGTGCAAACTGAGCAAAATTTGTGGAATAGCCAAGCTGATACTTTTTTGGTTTAAGGTGGAACTAAGAGATAAATGGAAAAGTAGGGAGCGATCAGATTATGAAGAGCCTTTGTCCAATATAAGGGACTGTGCACTGTACAACATAAGCTATTAAAGAGCTTTACTCAGGGAGGTAAAGCTGGTCATATTTGGATTTTTAGAAACATCACCCTGGTGCGATATGGATAAAGGGCTGGACTAGTGTGAAATTGGAAACAAACTCCAGTTTGGAGTTTGGGAGACTATACTCCAGGCAAGATGAAGAGAGGCAATCGCAGTGGTGATGTAAAGGATAAGGGGCATTTGTGTAAAATGAAGGCAGCCAATCTGCAGATTTTGATCACTGTATGTATTTGGGGAGAGAGAGAGAAGCATCATGCCTGAGCTCTGGTTTGGATAACTCTGTGAGTGGTCTATGATGCCTCTTGAGTGGAAATGAAGAATGCAAAGGGGGAGGAGCAAGTTGGCATTGGGGGAGGGCAACGATGATGTCCTGTGGTATATACATGGGATACAGATTGTTGTATGTATTATATCTATAAGGATATGGATCGAGGAGTCATATGCATACAGGTGATACTTGAATCTATGTAAAACTCTGCAGAATGAGAAAAGAAATCCAAGAGCCGAGCCCTAGTAAAACAAGACACAGTGGTTAGGGGGTAGGAAGGAAAGTGGGATTGAGTGGAATCTCAGAAGCTCAGGGAGGAAACACTTTCCACAAATAGGAATCTTTCCACAAGTCAGAACTATAAAGGAATCAAGGAGGATGAAACCTATGGAGGGCATTTATGTTTTTGACCACCCAGTGCTTTCTTCTCCCTCTTTTGGTGGATAATACCTCAGTTTCTTTTTGCAGAATTACCCATCTCCCAACATGCACAGTTGTGGTAGGACTGTGAGAGCACTCTGCACCCCCACTCCAAGCTACAAGTTGAATGTGTGACCCAAGATCAGCCTGGGACTTGGAATCTTAAAGTGATCCAGAAATGGAGTAAATTTAATGCCAGCAGAGATGCCTGATAACTGTTGGTTAGCTCTTGCTTCCTCGACTTCTTTCTTTAATTTCAGGGGCGGTAAAATCCTCTTAAATTTAAATCAGTAAAGGCTGGATTATGGTCATCCTAACAAAGAAACTTCATCGTATTCAGCCATTAAGATATCACCGATGACTTTATCTGAGTAGTTTCTGGGGAGGAGTGGGGTGAGGGGTGAAAGGTTATTTGAAGAGAGAATGGAAGGTGAGGAAGTAGAGGATAATACTTGTATTCATCTCCTCAAGGAGGGTTTTTTTTTTTAAACATGGACAGGCACCAGGAATCGAACCCAGGTCTCAGGCACGGCAGGCGAGAATTCTGCCACTGAGCCACCATCACACTGCCCCTGTCAAGGAGTTTTTATAAGAGAAGATGTTAGGGAAGTAGCTAATTATTTTTAACTGTGTTTGGATCCGTGTTTTGATAGGGCAACTGAAAAGAGAGTTTGTAAAATTTGAGCAGTCATTAAGTTGTTGTTTTATCATTGATTTCTCCAATTTCTATTGAGATTTTGTTTATCAAGATATTTCAACTGTTCTTATTAATAATATATGGGAGACCTACCCCATAATTGCAAATTGGTCTTAAAAGTGTCTGTTTGAAGAAGGTTTTTCTGATTTGATAAAGAAATAGAAAGCAATTTGAAAACTATAAAACATCAATCACCAAAGGCTTCTTTTGAAAATAAGGTGTCTGATGTACCAAAGAAAAGATTTAGTTGAAAAATAATTTGATTTTTGTATTAACTGTTAGAAAGATACATAAAACAGGCATCTTTTCCTGCTCGTCAAACTTGGAGCAAATATATAATGCTTTTCTGCCCTCCAGTGGTTGTGGGAAAGCATTAAAAATTTATCATCTGTTTTTAATTTTTAATATAAGTATATAGTTTTCTTTATAACCGAAATGTTATATTAAGAATTCAAAGTGACTTATAAATGTAGCGTCATTCACAAGCGGCATATGTTATTCTTAAAATATGGGCAGAATTCATAAAGCAACAGCCAACTTTGTTATGTATGTGAACTAACTGGACTTGAGACAACCAGTAGGTGGAGGAATTACCAAAGCTAAACCCTTTCATCACGTTATCCAAGGTTAACCATCCAACCAGAGCCTAAGGTACCTTCAAGATAGATTGTCTATTCTTTCATTCTATACTAACTGAAACCAAAGATTGTTTATTAGCTTCAAGTTTCACAATGAACAGAGTGGTGTGGTGGGAAAAAAGATAAAATTTGGGGTGAGAAGGGAATTTTAGTCCGTTTTGCAGTTAAGGAGCAGCATTAACAATGAGTCATTTAACACCTTTCAATTATACTGTCTATTCACCTCCCAGAACTGTTTTGCAGATGAAATTAGATCACTTCTGTGAATGCTGTAAAACGCTATATAAAGATGTGTGGCAGTGGTGGTGGTGACTTGAATTCAGACCTTAGTTTGAGAGCTGTTCAGTTACTCACAGGTCTACTTCCCCCAAAGGCAGCAATCATTCTCTAACACCAATGAGCTCATACTCGCAATATTTATCAAAGTAGAATTTTCTCTTTTTGATGTTTGAGGACGTCAGTGTTTGTTATTTTTTATTGAAATGGTAAATAATACAAACATAATTCTGGGTATAAGATCCTTATAGAACTCTAAAATCCAGGTTTATCAATTATATTCAAATTAATGTAGGTAAGAAATTAAAATTGTCATGAACTTGATGTGACCTTTTTTCCTTTTTTTATTAGAGAAGTTGTGGGTTTACAGAACAATCATACATAAAATACAGGATTCCTATATACCGCCCAATTATTAACACCTTGTATTAATATGGAATATTTGTTGCAATTGATGAAAGCACATTTTTATAATTGTACTATTAACTGTAGTCCATGATTTAACTAAGGATTCACTGTTTGTGCAGTACAGTTCTGTGTTAGATTCAGTTGTCAACTTGGCCAGGTGAGCATACCTAGTTCTGTTGCTGCGGACACAAGCCAATGGTACGTGAATCTCATCTGTTGCTAATTACATCTGCAGTCAGCGAGGAGGCGTGTCTGCTGCAATGAGTGACGTTTGACTTCATTGGCTGGTGCTTAAATGAGAGATCACAACTTAGCACAGCTAAGCAGCTCGGCATTCCTCATCTCAGCACTTGCAGCTCAGTCCAGGCCTTTAGAGATGCAGAAAGAAGTCACCCAGGGAAAGTTGTTGGAACCCAGGGGCCTGGAAAGAAGACCAGCAGAGACCATCCTGTGCCTTCCATGGGAGAAAGAACCTCAGTGGAAAGTTAGCTGCCTTTCCTCTGAAGAACCAACAAAATAAAATTTAATTTTTAATAAAATTAAAAGCCAATCTGTCTCTGGTGTGTTGCATTCCGGCAGCTAGCAAACTAGAACAAGTTCCATGATTTTTTGTTTTTAATTTTTATTCTCTTACATATGTACAATCTAACATTTTCCCTTTAATCACATTCAGTGCTGTTAATTACATCCACAGTGTTGTGTTACCATCACCACCATCCATTACCAAAACATTTCCATCGTCCCAAATATGAAACCTTTACGGCTTCCTACTTCCTATTTCCTACTTCCTATCCCTATCCTATCCCTACTGCATCCCCTGGTGATTCATATTCTAAATTCTGGCTCTGTGAGTTGGCATATTCTAATTATTTCATATCAGTGAAATCATACAATATTTGTCCTTTTTGGGTCTGGCTTATTTCACTTAACATATTTTCATGGTTCATCCATGCTGCTATATGTATCATAACTTTATTCCTTTTTATGGCTGAATAATATTCCATTGTATATGTTTATCACTTTTGTTTATCCATTCATCAGCTGATGGGCAGTTGGGTTGCTTCCATCTTTTGACAATTGTGAATACTGCTGTTATGAATATCAGAGGGAAAATATCAGTTCAAGTCAAAGTTTTCAGTTCTTTGGGACATATAGCTAGTAGTGGGATTGCTGGGTCAAATGGTAATTTTATATTTAATTTTCTGGGGAAACTCTGAAATTGCTTTTCATGGTAGCTATACCATTTTACATTGCCACCAGCAATGAATGTATTCCTATGTTTCCACATTCTCTCTGACACTTGTAATTTTCCTTTTTTTTTTTTTAAAAAAAAACAACCATTTTAATGAGTGTGAAATGGTATTTTGTGGTTTTGATTTGCATTTCCCTGATGGCTAATAACATTGAGCATCTTTTCAGGTACTCTCTGGCCATTTGTATGTCTTCTTTGAAGAAATGTCTATTTGCCCATTTTTAAATTTGGTTGCCTTTTTGTGCTTAAGTTGAAGCATTTCTTATATATTCTGGATGTTAAACCTTTATTGGATATGTGGATTCCAAATATTTTCTCCCATTGTATAGAATGTTGTTTTACTTTCATGATATATTCCTGTGAGGTGAAAGGTTTTAAATTTTGATGAAGTCCATTTATCTGTTTTTCTTTTGTTGCTTGTGCTTTAGGTATGAAGTCTAAGAAACCATTGCCTAACACAAGTTCCTGAAGGTGCTTTCCTATGCATTCTTCTAGAAGTTTGATAGTTCTGAGTCTTATATTTAGTTTTTTTTTTTTTTTAATCAATATTGTGTTGATTTTGTATAAAGTATGAGGTATGGGGTCCTCTGCCTCCTCCTTTTTTTTTTTTTTTTTTTTTGCAAATGTAGACCCAGTTTTTCCAGCACCATTTGTTGAAGAGATTCTTTCCCAATTGAGTGATCTTTGCCTCTTTGTCAGAAATCACTTGGCCACTTCCGGAGAAGATGGCGGCTTAGTAAGATGCACGGGTCTTAGTTACTCCTCCAGAAAAGCAACTAAAGAAACAGAAACAATATGAAACAGCTCCCGGAGTCACGACAGAGACCAAAAAGACAGCGTACCCCATTCTGGAACAGCTGAACGGGCAGGGAGAATCTGCTGCGGTGAGATATCTGAGGGGTGCACGTTTTCCCTGCCGGGGCGGCTGGCGACTGGGGTCCCCTCCACGCACGTGGCTCCCCGGTCTGACTGGGAACGTTGGATAGCGGGGCCCTCCCGTCACTCTTGGCGTCTCGGGCCAGTTGGGCAATTTGGACCGGCACTCCCCGAAGCCGCGGCGGCCAGCGACCCCCGCCTCCACGTGCGGTTTCCCGGGTGACTGCCGTGCAGACAGACGAGCGCCACGAGCGCCACCTACTGGGCAGGAAAAGAAAAACAGAGCCCAGAGATTTCACAGAAAAAGCTTTCAACCAGCTGGGTCCCACACCCAGGGAAATCTGATCAAATGCCCAGACACCAGCAGAAAATAATGGATGACGCTCGGAAAATTGAAGATATGGCCCAGTCAAAGGAACAAACCAATAGTTCAAATGAGATACAGGAGCTGAGACAACTAATGCTGAATATACGAACAGAAATGGAAACCCTCTTCAAAAACCAAATCAATAAATTGAGGGAGGACATGAAGAAGACATGGGCTGAACAAAAAGAAGAAATAGAAAATCTGAAAAAACAAATCACAGAACTTATGGGAGTGAAGGACAAAGAAGAAAAAATGGAAAAAACAATGGATACCTACAATGGTAGATCTAAAGAGACAGAAGCTACAATTAGTGAACTGGAGGATGGAACATCTGAATTCCAAAAAGAAACAGAAACTATAGGGAAAAGAATGGAAAAACTTGAGCAGGGGATCAGGGAACTGAATGACAATATGAAGCGCACAAATATACGTGTTGTGGGTGTCCCAGAAGGAGAAGAGAAGGGAAAAGGAGGAGAAAAACTAATGGAAGAAATTATCACTGAAAATTTCCCAACTTTTATGAAAGACCTAAATTTGCAGATCCAAGAAGTGCAGCGCACCCCAAAGAGAATAGACCCAAATAGGCGTTCTCCAAGACACTTACTAGTTAGAATGTCAGAGGTCAAAGAGAAAGAGAGGATCTTGAAAGCAGCAAGAGAAAAACAATCTGTCACAACAAGGGAAACCCAATAAGACTATGTGTAGATTTCTCAGCAGAAACCATGGAAGCTAGAAGACAGTGGGATGATATATTTAAATTACTAAAAGAGAAAAACTGCCAACCAAAACTCCTATATCCAGCAAAATTGTCCTTCAAAAATGAAGGAGAAATTAAAACATTTATAGACAAAAAGTCACTGAGAGAATTTGTGACCAAGAGACCAGCTCTGCAAGAAATACTAAAGGGAGCACTAGAGTCAGATACGAAAAGACAGAAGAGAGAGGTATGGAGTAAAGTGTAGAAAGAAGGAAAATCAGATATGTATATATAATACAAAAGCCAAAATGGTAGAGGAAAATATTATCCAAACAGTAATAATACTAAAAGTTAATGGACTGAATTTCCCAATCAAAAGACATAGACTGGCAGAATGGATTACGACCAGCAATACCACTGCTAGGTATCTACTCAAGGGACTTAAGGGCAAAGACACAGATGGACATTTGCACACCAGTGTTTATAGCAGCATTATCTACAATTGCAAAGAGATGGAAACAGCCAAAATGTTCATCAACAGACGAGTGGCTAAAAAAACTGTGGCGTATACCTACGATGGAATATTATGCAGCTTTAAGACAGACTAAACTTATGAAGCATGTAATAACATGGATGGACCTAGAGAACATTATGCTGAGTGAATCTAGCCAAAAACTAAAGGACAAATACTGTAAGGTCCCACTGATGTGAACCGACATTCGAGAATCAGCTTGGAATATATCATTGGTAACAGAGACCAGCAGGAGTTAGAAACAGGGTAAGATAATGGGTAATTGGAGCTGAAGGGATACAGACTGTGCAACAGGACTAGATACAAAAACTCAAAAATGGACAGCACAATAATACCTAAGTGTAATGTAACTAGGTTGGAACATTGAATGAAGCTGCACCTGAAATATGGTTTTTTGTTTGTTTGTTTGTGTGTTTGTATCTTTTGTTTTTGTTTTTTTCTTTTTCCTTTTTATATATACATATATAATTAGTATTATTATTTTAATTCTCTTCTCTATATTAACATTCTATATCTTTTTCTGCTGTTTTGCTAGTTCTTTTCCTAAATCGATGCAAATGTACTAAGAAATGATGATCATACATCTATGTGATGATACTAAGAATTACTGAGTGCATTTGTAGAATGGAATGATTTCTAAATGTTGTGTTAATTTCTTTTCTTTTTTTTGATTAATAAAAAAATTTAAAAAAAAATCACTTGGCCATACATGTGAGGGTTGATTTCTGAGCTCTCAGTATGATTCCATTGATCTATGACAGTTCCATGCTGTTATGTTTACTGTGGCTCTGTAATAAATTCTAAGACCAGAAAGTATGAGTCTTCCAACTTCCTTTTTCTTTTTCAAGAAGGCATTAGCTATTCATGACCCCTAACTCTTCCATATGAATTTGATGATTGACTTTTCCATTTTTGCAAACAAGGTTAAGCTCTGTTTGTGACTGCATTGAATCCATAAATCACTTTCCATAGGCTTGACACCCTAGCAATATTTGGTTATCCAATCCATGAACACAGAATAGCCTTCCATTTGGTAGGTCGTCTTTGATTTCTTTTAGCAAAGGTTTTTAGTTTTCTGTGTACAAGTCCTTTACATCCTTAGATTTATATCTTAGATATTAGATTATTTTAGATGCTATTGTAAATGGATTTTTTCTTGATTTCTTCTTCTAATTGTTCATTGCTTGTGTATAGAAACACTACTGATTTTTGAGTGTTGATTTTGTACCCTGACACTTTCTTGAATTCATTTATTAGCTTCAGGAAATTTATTGTGGATTTTTCTGTTATAAAAGATCATGCTATCTGCAAATAGGGAAAGTTTTACTTCTTCCTTTCCAACTTGTATGCCTTTTATTTGTTTTTCTTGCCTAATTGCTCTGGTAAGAACTTCAAGTACAATGCTGTATAACAGTGATGACAATGGGGTTCTTATCAAGAAGAAGTGATGCTGTATTTTGTCAAATGCCTTTTCCCCATCAATTGGGTGATCACTTTTTTTTTTTCCCTTCCTTCTGTTAATGTGGTGTATTACATTGATTTTCTTAGGATGAACTGCTCTTGCATATCAGGATAAATCCCACTTGATCATGGTCTATAATTCTTTTAGCGTGCTGTTGGATTAGGTCTGCTAGTATTTTGTTGAAGATTTGTATATCTATATTCATAAAAGATATTGGTCCATAGTATCTTTATCTGGCTTTGATCTGAGGGTAATGATAGCTTTGTAGAATGACTTAGAGAGTGTTCCCTCCTCTTCATTTTTTTGGAAGAGTTTGAGCAGAATTAGAATAAATTCTTGGTTTGTTTGGAAAAATTCCCTTGTGAAGCCATCTGGCCCTGGACTTTTCTTTATTAGGAGGTTTTTGGTGGCTGATTCAATCTTTTTACTTATAATTGGTTTGTTGAGAACTCTGTTCCTTCTTGAGTCAGTATGTATATTTGTGTGTCTAAGAGTTTGTGCTTTTCATCTAGCTTATATCATTTATTGGGGTACAGTTATTCGTAGTATCCTCTTATAGTCCTTTATATTTTGGGGGGTTGATAGTAATGTCTCTCTTTTCATTTGTGATTTTTGTTATTTGTATCCTCTCTCTTTTTTTTTTTTTTTGTCAGTCTGGCTTAAAGGCTTGCCAATTTTATTGATACTTTCGAAGAACCAATTTTTGGTTTCATTGATTCTTTTTTGTTGTTGCTCTTTATCTCATTTATATCCACTCCAATCTGTGTTATTTCCCTCTTTCTGCTAACTTTGGGTTTAGTTGCTCTTCTTTTTCTACTTCTATTTTTGAGGATAGGTCTCTGATTTGAAGTCTTTCTTCTGTTTTTTTTTTTTTTTTTTTTTTTACTTTGTTTTTTAATGTAAGCATTTAGAACTAAAAATTTGCTTCCCAGCACTGCTTTTGCTGCAGCCCATGAGTTTTGGTTCATTGTATTTTCATTTGCCTCAAGATATTTCCTAATTTATTCTTTAACCAATTGATTGTTAAAGAGCGTGTTGTTTAATTTCCATTTCTCCTTCTATTATTGATTTCTAGCTTCATTCCGTTGTGGTTGGAGAAGATTCATTGTATGATTTAAATATTTTTGAGTTTATTGAGGCTTGATTTGTGACCTAACATGTCTATCCTGGAGAATGACCTATATGCATTTTAGGAGAATGTGTTTTCTGTTGTTGTGTGAAGTGTTCCTATGTGTGTTGGCTAAGTCTAGTTGGTTTAGAGCATCATTTAAGTCTTGTATTTCCTTATTGATCTTCTGACTAAATGTTCTCTCCATTATTGAAAGTGATGTATTATACTTTTCTATTAATGTAGGACCATCCGTTTTTCCCTTCAAATCTGTCAGTATTTATTTGCCTCATATATTTTGGAGCTCTGTTGTTAGGCCTATATACATTTATAATTGTTACATTTTGCTGAATTGACCCCTTATCAGTATATAATGACCGTCTTTGTCCCTTGTAATTTTTTTTTTTTTTTTTTTAACATGGGCAGGCACCGGGAATCAAACCCAGGTCCTCGGGCACGGCAGGCAAGCACTCTTACCTGATGAGCCACCGTGGCCCGCCCTCTTGTAATTTTTTAAGTAAAATAAATTTTTAATAGCTTTTATATTTTATTTGATACCATCACAAGTTCATTAATGTTTCAGTTTTCTATAGTTGCGGGAATGTAATATACCAGAGATGGGTTGGACTTTTTTCAATGTGAATTTATTAGGTTACAAATTTCCAGTTCTAAGACCATGAAAATGTCCATATTAAGACATCAAGAGGAAGATACCTTCTCTTAGCACAGGCTGCTGACATCCAGAGTTCCTCTGTCACACGGGAAGGCACATGGCAATGTCTGCTTCTCCTTCTCCCCTGGGTTCTGATTTCAATGGCTGTCTCCCTCAGCTCCTGTGGCTCCTTTTAGATTCTCCCAGGCTGTTTCTCTCTAAGCTTTCTGGGCTTTTACCATCTTTTATGCTCTTCACAAAGGACTATAGAAAGGATTAAGACCCACCTGCAGTCGGCTGGGTCACAATTCATTGATAGAGCCTAACCAAAAGGTCCCACCCCGTAAGAATGGATTTAAAAAGCATAGTCTTTTCTGGAGTACATAAGAGATTCAAACTAGTACAAATACCATGTACACTTTCTTTTCCTAAACCCCTCTATTCCTGCCGCCATTGTTTTGTACTTGTTAAAACATATCTTTGTATATTTTATGCCCCAAAACATAGATTTATCAAAAATACTTCTTCTATTTTAGCACCTGTAAGAAGTGAAGTTGGATATCAGTCAATACAATATGATACTTTGATTAATATTACTCAAATGGTTACTTTTACTGCAGATCGTTATTTTTTATGCTCCTTTGAAACACTGTTTAGTATCCTTTCATTTGAGTCCAAATAACTCCCTTTAGTATTGCTTGTAGGGCAGCTCTGGTGGTGATGTACTCCCTCAGCTTTTGTTTATCTGAGAATATCTTAATCTCCTCCTAGTTAGTGAAAGAGAGTCTAACCAGATATAAAATTCTTGGTTGTCAGTTGTTTTCCTTCAGCAATTTAAGTATTTCAGATCACTGCCTTATTTTATTTTATTTTTTCTTTTTTTAACATGATCATTCCATTCTACATATATAATCAGTAATTCCCAATATCATCACATAGCTGCATATTCATCATCATGATCATTTCTTGGAACACTTGCATCAATACAGAAAAAGAAATAAAAAGACAATAGAAAAAGAAATAAAATGAAAACAGAAAAATAAAAAAATGAATAAAATTATACATACTATACCCCTTACCCCTCACCACTGTCTTCTTGTCTCCATGTTTTTTTAAAGTGAGAAATTAGTACTTAATCTTATTGGGACTCCCTTGTATATAAAATTGCTTTTCTCTTGAAGCTTTCAGAAATCTCCTTGTCCTTTACATTTGGTAGTGTACTCATATAGGACAGGATATATTTCCTCATGTTTATCCTGTTTGGTGTTCTCTGAGCTTCTTGGATGTGCATTTTCACAGCTTTTTCTGAATTTGGGAAGTTCTTTGTCATTATTTCTTTATTGTTCCTTATGCCACTTTCATTATTTATTCTCCTTCTTGGACTCCTAGGATGCATATATTGGTGTACTGGATGGTATCATATTGAAGCCTGACAGCCCCAGGAGTTCTCAGAGAAATCAGGACTTCAACAAAGTGCTGGCACTGTGAGGGTTCTTGACTCAGTCTCAGGAAAGACTTTGAGGACTAGTCAATATGTACAGTAAACTAGTTTAATAAGCTCAATGCTGGAGAACCCCAGGAGTTCTTGGCTGGATGCCAGAAAGCTCCAGGAATTCTCTCCTGGATGCTGGAGAGCCCAGCTCAAAACGTTAATGTGTGGTGAAGGTATATGCTTGAAGATGAGCACAGGCATTCTCCAAAGGAGGAGAAGCAGTCTGAGGTCAGAATCCTTGCATTATAAGGATTTAGAGGGGCCCTTGCTCCTCTGACTATGCTAATAAGGGATTGATGTGCTGCACTTTTTTCATTGGTTTGTTTTCTTTTATTTATTTATTTAAACTTTTTTATTAATTAAAAAAATTAACAAACAGAACATTAAGATATCATTCCATTCTACATATACAATCAGTAATTCTTAATATCATCACATAGTTGCATATTCATCATTTCTTAGAACATTGGCATCAATTTAGAAAAAGAAATAAAAAGAAAACAGGAAAAGAAATCAAACGATAACAGTGAAAAAAAAGATTATACATACCCCTTGCCCCTCGCTTTCATTTACCACTAGCATTTCAAACTAAATTTATTTATTTTTTTTTATTTTTTTTTTTTCTTAACCAGATCCTGTTTATATACTGCAGGGTGACAAAAGGCATGCATGCATATCCTGAGGGAACAGAGTGCTTATCTTTCTTCACACTTAATGTAACCATTTGGGGTAAACAAACATTCTCTTCCTCCCAGACTGTTCTACATAAAGCAGATAATCTCCACAGTTTACTGCCACACCCTGAAACCAGTTGCTCCCAACAAACTCTGCAGGTCTTGTTTTATCCCTTGGCTCCTACATTTTCCCCTTTTTATTTTAATAGCCAAAGTGACTGTGCCTGTCTTAGGTTGCCCTTAAGCTCTGAAGAAAGGGTCTTACCCGTCATTGGCTACCAGTCAAGCTCTCTGACTTTGATTCGGGAGGGAGCCAAGGGCTTTTGCAAGAATCACACTGTTAGCATGGCTTTGCTTAATGACTGTGCCTGTCTTAGGTTGCCCTTAAGCTCTGAAGAAAGGATCTTACCCATCATTGGCTACCAGTCAAGCTCTCTGACTTTGATTCGGGAGGGAGCCAAGGGCTTTTGCAAGAATCACACTGTTAGTGTGGCTTTGCTTAGTGACTGTGCCAGTCTTAGGTTGCCCTTAACCTCTGAAGGAAGGGTCTTACCTGTTATTGGCTACCAGTCAAGCTCTCTGACTTTGATCATTTGTTGTTTACCACCACTGAGGAGGAATAGAAAGAGTATAAACAGCCCCAAACCCAAGCCTATAGTAGTCAAAAAATGATGGGATTTCCACCAGCAAATAGGATTAAGATTTTTTAGCTCTTGGGTAAGTGCTTGTATAATATCATTTCCGTGGGCTATATGTAAATTATTCTGAGACATTTAAAACCTCTTTTTTGTAATTCTAAAATATCAAGACTTAAATGATCTGAATGCCCCAAAAGATGCCTCTTTACCTTTTCCCATTCTATTTCAGATAGGTTATATCTTAAAAGGGGTAATAAAAAACTGCTCTCATTCCAGTCACATTTTAAACTTCATAAAAAATTTAAATTATACATTTGATCTCTAATATGAACCAAAGCCATCTCTATATCATTTAGTCTATTATTAATTTGCTCATCAATATGAGATTGACTATGTCACAGTTCACTGGCATTTTTATGCCATTCTCTAACATAACGCTGTGTCTGTATAGTTCGATGCAATGCATTTCCAGCGATTGCAGCCACTGTGATACTTCCAATGATTCCAATGACAGCTGCAATAATGAGTCCAATTCGTCTCTTAGTCCTTTTCAGATATTCTTTTGCCAAATGAATCAGGACTTGTGTTTCTGGAGAGAATTGCCAGGACCTTGACATCCACACTGGCAGCCAAATACCTCTTCTTCTCCTTGCTGCTATAATCATCTCATTTTCCTGCAACATAAATGCTGTCCTTCAGCAATTAAAGTAATATGTCCTATAATGTACATTATCCATTTAGTTATTTTCATCAGGGTCGGCATATGTTGGTTTTATTCTCTTCGAGGGAATCCAAACCAAGGTTCCGTCATCAATATGACTCGAGTCCTCTTCTATTGGCTGGACAAACATCCCTCTAACAGAGACTTTTCCTTGGTTCCTTAATATTGTCTTGGAGTCTTCTTCTTCTTCTTCAAACCCCACGTTGGGTGCCAGATGTTGCTTCCTTAGTAAAATGAACCAAGGATGTGGTTACTTCTTATAATCTTCTGAATTTAATGCCAGGCCATGTTACAGAAACAAAGGCAGAAGGTTTTGAGGGAACCAGCTGATAACGCTGGAGCCGCTCTACTAAAAAACTCCAGACTCCTTTGTCAGATCTACTCAACCTTCACAATTAGCTCCTTCCGGCTTCTGGTCACCATCATATTCTATCCTGTGGTGTGAAAGTCATTACCCCAGGAAAATCCGTGCCTTCTCCAAGAGCAGTGGGCACGGGTCACTAAATTTATTTTAACATTTGTTCCCCCTATTATTTATTTTTATTCCATATGTTCTACTCTTCTGTTGATATATAGTAGCTAAAAGGAGCATCAGACACAAGGTTTTCACATTCACAGAGTCTCATTGTGAAAGCCATATCATCGTTCAATCATCATTAAGAAACATGGCTACTGAAACACAGCTCTACATTTTCAGGCAGTTCCCTCCAGCCTCTCCACTACATCTTGAACAACAAGGTGATATCTACTTAATGCATAAGAATAACCTCCAGGATAACCTCTCAACTCTGTTTGGAATCTCTCAGCCATTGACAGTCTCATTTTACTCTTCCCCCTTTGGTTGAGAAGGTTCTCTCAATCCCTTGATGTTAATTCTCAACTCATTCTAGGGTTTTTCTCAGTCCTTTGATGCTGAGTCTCAGCTCATTCCAGGATCTCTGTCTCACGTTGCCAGGAAGGTCCACACCCCTGGGAGTCATGTCCCACGCAGAGAAGGGGAGGGTGGTGAGACTGCTCATCATGTTGGCTGGAGAGAGAGGCCACATCTGAGCAACAAAAGAGGCTCTCTAGGGGGTGACTCTTAGGCCTAAATTTTAAGTAGACTTGACCTATCCTTTGAGCGGTTAAGTATCATATGAACAAACCCCAAGACTGGGGGCTCAGCCTATAGCTTTGGTTGTCCACACTGCTTGTGAGAATATTAAGAATTCAACTTGGGGAAGTTGAATTTCTCCCCACTCTCACCATTCCCCGGAGGGGGCTTGCAAATACTTTTCCAGTCACTAATCAAATCACTCTGGGATTCATCGGGGCATCACTCTGGACAAACCAACAAAATCTGATGTCCTACCTGAGATTCCAAGTACTTCTGACATTCAATCAAACTATCTGCATGAGTTATATTAGGAAATGCTCTAGTCAAAATATAAATTGTATAACAAACATTTTTTGCTTTAGTCTCACACATAAGGTGACATTTTAAAGTATTAATTATCATCTATTTTCAGCACCTGCAATAATGACATTCCTTTGTTCTTCCTCATGCAAAAACATTTTAAAAATTAGTACATTGTACACTTAGTCACTATTATTATACACTCTAGGCATTCCTAGATTATACCATCTCGATCTTTACCATCTATCTTTCTTTCTGATTTCATTTATGTCCCCAGCCCTCCTCCCTCTATCATTCTCACATGCAGCTTCATTCAGTGTTTTAGCATAATTACATTACAGTTAGGTAATATTGTGCTGTCCATTTCTGAGTTTTTATATTCAGTCCTGTTGCACGATCTGTATCCCTTCAGTTCCAATTACCCAATATCTCACCCTATTTCTATCTCCTGATGGTCTCTGTTACCAAGGAAATATTCCAAGTTTATTCACTAATGTCAGTTTATATCAGTGAGACCATACAGTATTTGTCCTTTTGTTTCTGGCTAATCATACTCAGCATAATGTCCTTAAGGTCCATTCATGTTGCTACATACTTCATAACTTTATTCTGTCTTACAGCTGCATAATATTCCATCTTATGTAAATGTCACAGTTTGTTTAGTCAACTGTCTGTTGATGGACATTTTGGCTGTTTCTGTCTCTTGGTAATTGTTAATAATGCTGCTATAAACATTGGTGTGTAAATGTCCATTTGTGTCCTTGGCCTCGTGTCCTTTGAGTAGAGACAGCATATAGATGGGTCCTGTTTTTTAATCCATTCTGCCAGACTATGTCTTTTGATTGGAGAGTTGAATCCATTAACATTCAGTGTTATTACTGCATGGGTAGTACTTTCTTCTACTATTTTGCCTTCTGGATTTGATATGTCATATCTAATTTTCCTTCTTTTTACCTTTACTCATAGTCCTCCTTTCTACACTCTTCTCCACACCTCTCTCTTCTTTCTTTGTATCTGTCTCTAGTGTTCCCTTTAGTATTTATTGCAGAGCTGCTCTCTTGGTCACAAATTCTCTCAGTGATTATTTGTCTGAAAATGTTTTAATTTCTCCCTCATTTTTGAAGGACAGTTTTTCTGGATATAGAATTCTTGGTTGGCATTTTTTCTCTTTTAATAGTTTAAATATATTATCCCACTGTCTTCTCGCCACTGTGGTTTCTGCTGAGAGATCTGTGCCTAGTCTTATTGGGCTTCCCTTGTATGTGATGGATTGCTTTTCTCTTGCTGCTTTCAAGATCCTCTCTTTCTCTTTGACCTCTGACATTCTGATTAGTAAATGTCTTGGAGTATGTCTATTTGGATCTATTCTCTTTGGGGTATGCTGCACTTCTTGGGTCTGTAATTT
The DNA here is from genome assembly GCF_023851605.1 of Tamandua tetradactyla. Lineage (NCBI taxonomy): Eukaryota > Metazoa > Chordata > Mammalia > Pilosa > Myrmecophagidae > Tamandua > Tamandua tetradactyla. Next base: position 20,669,878 of record NC_135351.1, on the reverse strand, counting down.
TAAGTCTTTCATAAGAGTTGGGAAATTTTCAGTGATAATTTCCTCCATTAGTTTTTCTCCTCCTTTTCCCTTCTCTTCACCTTCTGGGATACCCACAACACGTATATACGTGCGCTTCATATTGTCTTTCAATTCCCTGAGTCCCTGCTCATATTTTTCCTTTTTTTTTTTTTCCTATAGTTTCTGTTTCTTGTTGGATTCCAGATGTTCTGTCCTCCAGTTTTGAAATCCTATGTTCTGTCACTCGAAATCTACCATTGTCGGTTTCCATTTTTTTTTCATCTCTTCTACTGTGTCTTTCATTCCCATAAGTTCTGTGATTTGTTTTTTCAGACTTTCCGTTTCTCCTTTGTTCTTTCCTTGCGTTCTTTATATCCTCCCTCAATTCATTGATTTGGTTTTTGATGAGGTTTTCCATGTCTATTTGTACATTCTGAATTAATTGTTTCAGCTCCTGTATGTCATTTGAATTGTTGGTTTGTTCCTTTGACTGGGCCATATCTTCAGTTTTCCTAGTGTGATTTGTTATTTTTTATTGGCATCTAGGCATTTAATTACCTTAATTAGTTTATTCTGGAGATTGCTTTCACTTCTTTTATCTAGGGTTTTCTTGCTGGATGAATTTGTTGTCTATCTGTTCTTTGACATTCCGTTCAGCTTTATCTGGACCTTTAGCTTAAGTTTTGTTTAACAGAGGAGAATTTTTCAGTTCTTGTTTCTTGCCCTGATTGTGTGGTGCCTTCCCCCCACACACACTTAGGAGGGTCTACTTAGATATTATTGACCTCAGCCAGATTTTCCCAGACCAAACTGGCCTCCTATCAGGAGGAAAGAGTCACCTGCGTTGGTTTTCCCTGAGGGTGAGACCCAGCAGGTTGAAAGACTTTCCTGTGAAGTCTCTGGACTCTGTTTTTCTTATCCTGCCCTGTGTGTGGTGCTTGTCTGACTGCAGGTCCCACCAGCATAAGATGATGCGGTACCTTTAACTTTGGCAGACTCTCCCTGCTGGGGGTGTGGTGGAGACAGAGGAGAGGTTGTAGGCTGGTTTTAATGGCTTCAAATTACCAAGCCCTGGGGTCTGAATTCCTTGATGGAGGGATTCCACCTGAGTTGGGCTTCACCCCTCCCCTGGGGAAGGCATAGACTCCAGACAAGCCCCCAAAAGAGCTCACTTCTGCCTATGCCTGGGGCAGTTGCAGCCTGAAAAGTCCTGCCACTGTATCCAGAGGCAGTCAAGCTTTTGTAGATACACAGCCACAAAAACCTCTGTTTCTTTCTTTTTTCCCCCCCTTTTTCTTTCAGTCCTGCCCCCTTGGCGCCAGGGCAAAAATGAGCAACCTCCACTTTGATCAGGTTCACCTAAGCTGGGAGCCTATTTTTAGTAGTCAGAATTTGTTAATTAGTTCCACAATTGGCATTTGATTGTGCCCAGTCCCTTCTGCTGGTAACGTCCTTTCCTTTCCCCTCTGGGAAGCAGCCTGTGGGGGAGCGGTGCTGGCCGCTGCAGCTTTGGGAACTCACGGTTCTGGGGGGTGTTCGCAGCTGGTCCAGCTGGTCCAGACCTGGGTACGCTGTGTGTCTGGTCACTATCGTGGCTCTGGGGGCTGTTCTGTACTGTTTCTGGTTAGTTAGTAGTTGTTCTGGAGGACGAACTAAAACGCACATGTTGTTAAGCCGCCATCTTGACCCGGAACCCATTGGTTTGTTTTCAGATGCTTAACTGTGTGAGGGCTAGGTGTGTGGGGGCTGGGTGTATGGGTGCCAAAAGGAACTTTTAAAATGGGATTTAGGGTCACTCTCCCCTCATTCCTTCTCTATCTAATCTGCTTCATTCTCCTTTCAGAGAATTCTATCCCATAATCTGAACAGGTGCTGAAGGAGGGAGTTCAGTCTTCTATCACTGCTTCCTGCTGACAGAGGGGGCATTGTTCTTGCCTGAAGTGGGAGCAGAGTTCTCTGGCTATTATATTTTATGATTCTTCTGGGAGGGTAGTCTAGCTTGCAAGCTGCCAGAATGTGATATACCAGAAATGGAATGACTTTTAAAAAGGGAAATTTATTAAGTTGCTAGTTTACAATTCTAAGGCCATGAAAATGTCCAAATTAAAGCCATAAAAATGTCCAATCTAAGATGTCCAGAGAAAGATACCTTGGTTCAAGACGGCTGATGATGTTCAGGGTTTCTTTCTCAGCTGGAAAGGCACATGGTGAGATCTGCTAGCTTTCTCTTCAGTGGCTTCCATGGGGCTCTGTCCATTCTGTTGGCTCTGTTGGTTCTGGTGGCTCTCATGGCTCTAAAGCTTTTTCCAAAATGGTTCCCTCTTAAAGGGCTCCAATAAGCAACCCTACCTGGAATGGGTGGAGACATGGAAATAATCCATGGAAATAATCAGAAAGGCCCCATCCAGGAATATTGAATGAAAATAAAGGACATGGCTTTTTTGGGGTACATAATAGCTTCAAACTGGCACAGAGGGTATGGTTTTTATCAAACTTTCTTGTTCTGGTGTGAGTGCTTGGTTGTTTGTTGACATGCCTTGTGTTTGCTTGTTTGTTTTTGGGTGCATGGTCCAGGAATTGAACCTGGGTCTCCTGTATGGAAGGTGAGCATCCTACCGCTGAACCACCCATGCACCCCCTTGAAACTGTTTTTTCTTAATTTAAAGTTTATTTTATCTCATATTCGTATAGCTGCCCTAGCTCTCTCTTGGTTAATAATTGCATGGCATATTTTTTTTTTTGCCTCCAGTCACTTTCAACCTAGTTGTATCTTTGAATTTAAGGCAAATCTCTTGCAAAAAGTATATAATTGGGACATGATTTTTTTATCCATTCTGCCAACCTCTGCCTTTTGACTGGACAGTTGAATCCATTTACATTTAAAGTCACTACTCTAATACAGGACTTTCTTCTGGCATTTTGCTGTTTAGCCTTTGTAAGTCTTATATGTTTTTTGGTCCCTCTATTCTTCCATTAATGCCTACTTTTATATTTATTTGATTTTTGTGTGTGTGTCATGCCATTTTAAGTGCCTTCTTCTTTCTATCTGGATATATGTTTCAGAGCTTTTCCTTGTGGTTACCATGTGGTTAAAATTTAACATCCTAAGTATATAACAAACATTTGGTTTGATATCAACTTGACTTTAGTAGCATACACACATGCTTTTCCTATATCCCCCCTATCCCGTATTATGAACAACCCCTTCCAACATGAAAAAGTTAGAATGGGCATAGCCCAAATACCCTAAAGAGTGAAAGAAAGATCAAAGGTGATGGTGGAGTTATACAGAGAAGGTAGAGTTTGACAAATGAGTATGAGTGCTGAATTATTATATTGATATTTCTTTTAGTCTCCAGTACCTGAGAGCAGCTAGAAGTAAAAACCTAAAATTATGGAATTTTAACCCATACCAAACTCCGAGATCTACAGATCTGAGATTCTACAACTAATTGTTGTAATGTGCTTTGAAATTTATTGCTCTTTTTGTGTTTGTTATCACAAAAAAGAAAAAGAAGAAGTATAATGGAGAAGATAGGATTTAACAAATGAGTATGACTACTGAATCATTACGTTGATATTTCTTTTGGCCTCCGGTGTCTTAGAGCAGCTAGAAGAAAAAGTGAAAAATCACGGAGCTGTAACCCATAGCAAACTTTAAAATCTGTTCTATAAGTACTTTTTAAAATGTACTTGGAAATTTATTGTGTTTTTTTTTGCATATATGTTATATTTCATATTAAAAAAAAAAGCTGTGATCAACAATCAGCCATACTCATACCTGGTCTTATGGGAGAGGAATTTTATGTCCCTTTCTGTTACCAGCGAGTTAGCCAGGGGCTAGACTCCACAGTGGCCTGACATGAGAATGGGGGATGGGCATTTGTAACTATTATATGGAGAGAGCAATTGACTGGTCTTCACCATAATTTACCAGCCCTTCCTCTTACTCTTTCCTGGATGCTGTACAGTGTTCTACTGCCTATGGGGTTTCAAAACAGTTGCTTCAGATAGTTCCTGCCTGTTTAGTAGATGTTCTGGTGGAAGTACTGAATTCTATGGCCTTCTACTCTGTCATTTTCTCACGATCATCTCCAACATATGATATATATTTATATATATAAAATACGTATTTTATATAATATATAATATATATATATATATATATATATTTTTTAAAGCATTTTTATTCACACACCATACAATCCATGCCACAATTAGTGGCTCTAAGTTAAATCACAGAGTTGTGCATTCACCACCACAGTAAATTTAAAACATTTTCTTTGCTCCAAAAAGTAACACCCCATACCCCTTCTGCACCCTATTATTGATATTTAGCGTTGGTCAACCTTTTAAACACAATCACCTACACAATTCAGTGCTGTTATTTACACACGTGATAATGTGCTATCATCACCTCTATCCATTTCCAAACATTTATAATCAAACGTTTAAAAATTCTGCCCAAATTAGCATCAGTTCCCCCATCCTTTCTCCTAATTCTATCTTCTATAACTTCTAAAACTCTATGAGTTTTCTTATATTTAGTTCATAAGAATGAGAACATACCATATTTGTCCTTTTATGTCTGGCTTATTTCCTCCAACGTAATGTCCTCCAGGTTCATCCATGTTGTTACATGCATCAGGACTTAATTCCTTCTTTTTTTTTTTTTTTAACAGTTATGAAAAGTTTTTACTATCAGCATATTATAGTATTTGTGGATTCTATCAATCAATCTCTAGAATATTTCTCCAAGGAATGCAAAGTCTCTTTTATAGGATTTCAGGCACATGCATACAGTATACCTGGGAAAGACCCAGTCTCTGGTTTGAACTCCACTCCCCCTTTCTCTCTTCCTCTTCCCTCCCTTTAAATTCAAGAGCCCCTTCCTTAAACCCTAAGTCATTTTGCCACCAGTCCTTGCAGCTTGTGAGTTAACTGATATTTTACTGGAAGGTCTCTGTTCATAGATTTCTTGATTTTATTCTCAGGTAGCTCTTTTTATTCATTGGCTTTTATTAGGGCAGGTCAGTTTGATGGTGACAGGAAAATGTTGAAAAGCACAGAAAATAATACACAAACTAAATAAGCAACAATTGCTATTCAAAACCTTGGATCTTTTAGCAGTGTCTTACCAAAGCAACTAAACGCAGTGTAACCTATGGACATCCAGCAAGTTCACCTGCAATGTGAGCTACAAAAGACACCAGTGGCCCATTTGCAGGACCAAAGAACCTTCTGTAGAGAGCAGATCCCATCTCTGACACAATTATAAGGATGGTGCTCAGTAGTCTGGCAATTCTAAAGACAGGAACCATTTCTTGAAAATTCACTAGAACATTCATAAAATAGGCTCTCATTAGAGCATAGACTCCTCCTGAAGCATCAAGATATTTGAGTGGCTCAAAGATGGAGCTGACAAGAGATCCTGCAATCACTCCTACCAGGTGTACCAGTTCTACTTGATGGCCTTTGTGGACCATTTCCAAGGGAATACCCAAAATAAGCTGCATAACAAGATTCCCCAGAAAGTGCTAAACTACAGCATGTATGAAATGAATCTCTAGGCTTCTTCCCTCTTGACAGGATGGTAGGTAAAGGGACTCCCCAAAATGCTAGTGTCCGAGGTGATCCACTGTTTCTGAGGCTTCCACACAGCATGGTATATAAATACTGCCAATTCTGCAAGGCTGATGAGGATAATGAAAATAGGGGGTGGGAGGCAATTCATCCAAATATGTTCTTCAGGCCTCTTCTGGCAGCATCCCTTTTTTTTTTTTTTTCTTCATGGGCAGGCCCTGGGAATTGAACCCAGGTCTCTGGCATGGCAGTAAAGAACTCTGCCTGCTGAACCGCCGTGGCTGGCCCTACAAGCATCCAATTTGAGACAATCCTGTGCGCCTTTTTATTCTTGGAGGAAGCTTTACCTCCCATGACCTCTCTAATTTTCTCATCTTCCTCCGGCTCTTCTTTCATCTCTCCTGTGGAGTTCAGATTCATACTCTCCATCTCCAAATCATGAGCAGCAGCAGTGAATAAATGTTCCTTTTTCCCCTATATGCTCTCCAACACTTGCAGTTTTCTTTTTCTAGTGGCCATTCTAGTAGGTTTTGGAATGATATCCCTTTGTGATTTTGATAAGCATTTCCCTAATAGCTGGTGAAGTTGAGCATCTTTTCATGTACTTTTAAGCCATTTGTATTTCTTCTTTGGAAAAATGTCTATTCATGTCTTTTGCCAGTTTGTAAATTGGGTTGTTTGTTTGTCTTTTTACTGTTGAGTTGTAGAATTTCTTTATATATTCTGGATATCAAGCCTTGATCAGGTATGTGTATGCCAGTTTAAAGCTATTATGTGCCCCAGAAAATCCATATCCTTAAATTCTTATTCAATATTGCTGGGTGGGATCTTTTTAATTGTTTCCACGGAGATGTGATCCACCCAATTGTGGGTGGTAACTTTTTTTAAAAAATATTTTTACTGATAAATCTTCACCCACCAACAGTTCATACATGGTGTACAATCAGTGACTCACAATATCATTACATAGTTGTATATTCATCACCATGATCATTTTTTAGAACATTTGCATTGCTCCAGAAGAACAAATAAAAAGAAAAAAGAAAAAACTCGTACATCCCACACACCTTACCCCCCCCATTGACCACTAGTAATCCATCTACCCAATTTATTTTAACCCTTAGCCCCCTATTATTTATTTATTTTTATCCATATTTTATAGCTTATCTGCCCATATCCTGCATAAAAGGAACATCAGACACAAGATTTTCACAATCACACAGTCACATTGTAAAAGCTATATCTTTATACAGTCATCTTCAAGAATCAAGGCTACTGGAATACAGTTCAACAGTTTCAGGTACTTTCCTCTAGCCACTCCAATACACCATAAACTAAAAAGGGATATCTATATAATGCATAAGAATAACCTCTAGGATAACCCCTCTGTTTGAAATCTTTTAGCCACTGAAACTTCATTTTGTCTCATTTCTCTCTTCCTCCTTTTTTTAAATTTTTTATTTTTAAATTTATTTATTTATTAATTTAAAAAATTAAGAACAAAAACATTAACATATCATTCCATTCTACATATATAATCAGTAATTCTCAATATCATCACATAGTTGCATATTCATCATTTCTTTTTTATTAATTAAAAAAATTAACAACAAAACAATAAGATATCATTCCATTCTACATATATAATCAGTAATTCTTAATATCATCACATAGTTGCATATTCATCATTTCATGGAACATTTGTATCAATTTAGAAAAAGAAATAAAAAGACGAAAGAAAAAGAAATATAACGACAATAGAGGAAAAAAAAAGTTATACATACCATACCCCTTACCCCTCGCTTTCATTTATCACTAGCATTTCAAACTAAATTTATTTTAACATTTGTTCCCTCTATTATTTATTTTTACTCCATATGTTCTACTCGTCTGTTGATAAGGTAGATAAAAGGAGCATCAGACACAAGGTTTTCACAATCACACAGTCACATTGTGAAAGCTATATCATACATCATCAAGAAACATGGCTACTGGAAAACAGCTCTATATTTTCAGGCAGTTCCCTCCAGCCTCTCTATTACATCTTGGTTAACAAGGTGATATCTACTTAATGCATAAGAATAACCTCCAGGATAACCTCTCAACTCTGTTTGGAATCTCTCAGCCAGTGACACTTTGTTTCATTTCACTCTTCCCCCTTTTGGTCGAGAAGGTTTTCTCAATCCCTTGATCCTGGGTCTCAGTTCATTGTAGAGTTTTTCTCAATCCCTTGATGTTAAATCTCAGCTCATTCTGGGATTTCTGTCCAACGTTGCCAGGAAGATCCACACCCCTGGGAGTCATGTCCCACGTAGACAGGGGGAGGGTGGTGACTTTGCTTGCTGTGTTGGCTGGAGAGAGAGGCCACATCTGAGCAACAAAAGAGGTTCTTTTGGGGGTGACTCTTAGGCCTAATTTTAAGTAGGTTTGACCTATCCTTTGTTGGTTCAAGTTTCATATGAACAAACCCCAAGACTGGGGGCTCAGCCTATAGCTCTGGTTGCCCACATTGCTTGTGAGAATTACAAGAATTCAACTTGGGGAAGTTGAGTTTTCCCCCATTCTCACCATTCCCCCAAGGGGAATTTGCAAATACTTTTCCACTCACTGATCAAATCACTCTGGGATTCATCAGGGCATCACCTGGACAAACCAACAAAATCTCATGTCCTATACAAAGTTCTATGTATTTAAGGTGTTCAACCAACTATCTACATAAGTTATATTAGGAGATGCACTAGTCAAAGTATAAATTTGTACCAAATAAACATTTTTTGCTTTAGTCTCACACGTAAGTTGAAATTTTAAAATATTACCATCTATTTTCAGCACACCGTAGTAATGACATTCTTTTGTTCTTCCTCATGCAAAAACATTTTTTAAATTTGTACATTTAGTCACTATCATTATACACTCTAGGCATTCCTAGATTACACCATCTCAATCTTTATCGTCTATCTTTCTTTGTGATTTCATTTATGTCCCCAGCCCTCCTCCTTCTATCATTTTCATATGCGGCTTCGTTCAGTGTTTTAGCATAATTGTATTACAGTTAGGTAATACTGTGCTGTCCATTTCTGAGTTTTTATATTCAGTCGTGTTGCACAATCTGTATCCCTTCAGCTCCAGTTACCCAATATCTTACCCTATTTCTATCTCCTGATGGTCTCTGTTACCAACGAAATATCCCAAGTTTATTCACTAATGTCAGTTCATTTCAGTGGGACCATACAGTATTTGTCCTTTTGTTTCTGGCTAATCACACTCAACATAAAGTCCTTAAGGTCCATCATGTTGTTACATACTTCATAACTTTATTCTGTCTTACAGCTGCATAATATTCCATCTTATGTAAATACCATAGTTTGTTTAGCCGACTGTTGATGGGCATTTTGGCTGCTTTCATCTCTTGGTAATTGTTAATAATGCTGCTATAAACATTGGTGTGTAAATGTCTATTTGTGTCCTTGGCCTTGTGTCCTTTGAGTAGAGACAGCATATAGATGGGTCCTGTTTTTTAATCCATTCTGCCAGACTATGTCTTTTGATTGGAGAGTTGAATCCATTAACATTCAGTGTTATTACTGCATGGGTAGTACTTTCTTCTACTATTTTGCCTTCTGGATTTGATATGTCATATGTAATTTTCCTTCTTTTTACCTTTACTCATAGTCCTCCTTTCTACACTCTTCTCCACACCTCTCTCTTCTTTTTTTGTATCTGTCTCTAGTGTTCCCTTTAGTATTTCTTGCAGAGCTGGTCTCTTGGTCACAAATTCTCTCAGTGATTTTTTGTCTGAAAATGTTTTAATTTCTCCCTCATTTTTGAAGGATATAGAATTCTTGGTTGGATATAGAATTCTGGATATAGAATTCTTGGTTGGCAGTTATTCTCTTTTAATAGTTTAAATATATTATCCCACTGTCTTCTCGCCACTGTGGTTTCTGCTGAGAGATCTGTGCCTAGTCTTATTGGGCTTCCCTTGTATGTGATGGATTGCTTTTCTCTTGCTGCTTTCAAGATCCTCTCTTTCTCTTTGACCTCTGACATTCTGATTAGTAAATGTCTTGGAGTATGTCTATTTGGATCTATTCTCTTTGGGGTATGCTTCACTTCTTGGGTCTGTAATTTTAAGTCTTTCATAAGAGTTGAGAAATTTTCAGTGATAATTTCCTCCATTAGTTTTTCTCCTCCTTTTCCCTTCTCTTCGCCTTCTGGGATACCCACAGCACGTATATACGTGCGCTTCATATTGTCTTTCAATTCCCTGAGTCCCTGCTCATATTTTTCCTTTTTTTTTTTTTCCTATAGTTTCTGTTTCTTGTTGGATTCCAGATGTTCTGTCCTCCAGTTTTGAAATCCTATGTTCTGTCTCTCGAAATCTACCATTGTCGGTTTCCATTGTTTTTTTCATCTCTTCTACTGTGTCTTTCATTCCCATAAGTTCTGTGATTTGTTTTTTCAGACTTTCCGTTTCTTCTTTTTGTTCTTTCCTTGCCTTCTTTATATCCTCCCTCAATTCATTGATTTGGTTTTTGATGAGGTTTTCCATGTCTGTTTGTACATTCTGAATTAATTGTTTCAGCTCCTGTATGTCATTTGAATTGTTGGTTTGTTCCTTTGACTGGGCCATATCTTCAGTTTTCCTAGTGTGATTTGTTATTTTTTATTGGCATCTAGGCATTTAATTACCTTAATTAGTTTATTCTGGAGATTGCTTTCACTTCTTTTATCTAGGAATTTTCTTGCTGGATGAATATGTTGTCTATCTGTTCTTTGACATTCTGTTCGGCTTTATCTGGACCTCTAGCTTAAGTTTTGTTTAACAGAGGAGAATTTCTCAGTTCTTGTTTTCTTGTTTCTTGCCCTGCTTGTGTAGTGCCTTTCCCACACACACACTTAGGAGGGTCTACTTAGATATTATTGACCCCAGCCAGACTTTTCTAGACCAAACTGGCCTCCTATCAGGAGGAAAGAGTCACCTGCGTAGGTTTTCCCTGAGGGTGAGACCCAGAAGGTTGAAAGACTTTCCTGTGAAGTCTCTGGACTCTGTTTTTCTTATCCTGCCCTGTGTGTGGCACTTGTCTGACTGCAGGTCCCACCAACATAAGATGATGTGGTACCTTTAACTTTGGCGGACTCTCCCTGCTGGGGGCATGGTGGAGACAGAGGAGAGGTTGTAGGCTGGTTTTAATGGCTTCAAATTACCAAGCCCTGGGGTCTGAATTCCTTGATGGAGGGATTCCACCTGAGTTGGGCTTCACCCCTCCCCTGGGGAAGGCACAGGCTCCAGACAAGCCCCCAAAAGAGCTCACTTCTGCCTATGCCTGGGGCAGTGGCAGCCTGAGAAGTCCTGCTGCTATATCCAAAGGCAGTCAAGACTTTGTAGAAACACAGCCTCAAAAACCTCTGTTTCCTTCTTTTTTTTTTCCCCCTTTTTCTGTCAGCCCTGCCCCCTTGGTGCCGGGGCAGAAATGAGCAACCTCCACTTTGACCAGGTTCACCTAAGCTGGGGGCCTATTTTTAGTAGTCAGAATTTGTTAATTAATTCCACAATTAGAGTTTAAATGTGCTCAGTCCCTGCTGCTGGTAAATTTCCTTTCCTTTCTCCTCTGGGAAGCAGCCTCTGGGGGAGGGGCTCCGGCTGCCACAGCTTTGGGAACTCACGGTTCTGTGGGGGCTCGCAGCTGGTCCAGCTGGTCCACACTGGGTTATGCTGTGTGTCTGGTCGCTGACGTGGCCCCAGGAGCTGTTCTGTACTGTTTCTGGTTATTTAGTAGTTGTTCTGGAGGACGAAGTAAAATGCGCACATTGTTAAGCCACTATCTTGACCTGGAACTCTCTTCCCCCTTTTGATCAAGAAGTCTTTCTCAATCCCATGATTCTGGTCCCTGCTCATCCCAGGAATTCTGTTCCACATTGCCAGGGAGATTTACACCCCTGTGAGTCATGTCCCACATAGGGGGCAGGGCAGTGAGTTCACCTACCAAGTTGGGTTAGAGAGAGAGGACACATCTAGCAACAAAATAGGTTCTCTGGGAATGACTCTTAGGCATAATTTTGAGTAGGCTCAGCTTCTCTTTTGCAGAATAAGTTTCCTAGGGATGAACCCCAAGATCAAGGGCTCAGACTATTAATTTGGTTGCCCCCCATTGCTAGTGAGACTATCAGAAATTCTCCAAATGGGGAAGCTGAATATTAACTCCTTTCTCCCCAGTTCCTCAAGGGGACTTTGCAAATACTTCTTTATTCACTGCCCACATTACTCTGGGATATATCAGGGCATCACATTAACCTGGACAAATGAACAAGATCTCATGGCCCTATTAAAAATTCCATGTACTTATGATGTTCAACTAAACTGATCATACAAGTTAAATTAGGTAATGCACTATCCAAAATATAAATTGTGCACCAAATAAACATCTCTCCCTTTGGTCTCACACAGAAATTGAAGTTTTAAAATATGGACAATATTATCCTTTACCCTGTATTCTGCTCTACCTTAGTCCTATTCAGATCAGCTTCCTTCATATCTCTACTGGAAGTTCTGATCCCTTTTTCAACTTCATAAACAGTTCCTGTATGGGTTATGCTGACTTTCATAGCTTCAGGGCTCTAACTCTGAGTTTCAGGTGTCACATAAATACCCGAAATTTCTGGGAACTACCAGGTAATTTACAAACAGCTCAGTATCTCAGAATTTAGAAGTAACAGTTATGACTCCTGAATATGTGACTGCTGGAAGAGCTTATGATCTAGGACCCTTTACAACAGGCCCCAATCTGAAAACCAGTGCTCTCCACTTCACTTCACCAAGTCTTTGTATGATAGTTAGTCTATATGAGTGAGCCATGATGATATTTGTCTTTTTGTTTTTGACATTTCTTTCCACACACAGTCCTTAAGTTCTATCACCTTGTTGCATGCCTCGCAACTTTATTCCTTCTTGTGGCTCCTCAGTAGTCTGTTGTGTGTATGCACCATAGTTCCTCCTTCCATTCCTCAGTCGTTGTACCTCCGTGCATTGTGGATCGAGAATACTGCCACCGTAAACAGCAGTGTGCAAATATCCGTTCATGTCCCCAAACTCAGTTCCTCTAGGAACTGAGCAACAGAATGTTTAATTTTGAGGAGTTTCAATTTATCTTTTTTCAAGGAATTCAGGCCCCAGGGACTGGAAAACTGAAGCAATTAAAGCCATTCTACTAGCTCACCTCTGTTTCAACCACCCCCCACAGCAGGGAGAGTCTGCTGAAATTAAAGGTACCACATCACTTTAAGTTGGTAGGAACCTGCAGGCAGACAAGCACCACATGCTCATGCTTGGGTGTAAGGTCTAGGAATCCGCCTCCTATTATAAAATTTATAAGATATTTCCCTACATTTTCTTCTAAAAGTTTTATGGTATTAGCTCTAATGTCTAGGTCTTTGATCCATTTTGAGTTAATTTTTGGAGATATGGACCCTCTTTCATTCTTTTGCGGAGTTCTCCAAACACCATATTATTGAAGATGCTGCTCTGTCCCAAGTGGGTTGGCTTGACTGACTTATCAAAGATCAATTGTCCATAGATGAGAGAGTCTATTTCTGAACACTGTATTAGATTCCATTGGTCAATATATCTGTCTTTATGCCAGTACCAGACTGTTTTGACCACTGTAGCTTCATAATATGTTTTAAAGTCGGATAATGGGAGACTACCTGACTTCATTTTTCTTTCTCAAGGTATTTTTAGTTATTCAGGGCACCCTGCCCCTCCAAGTAAATTTGATTATTGGTTTTTCTACAAAATAAGTTTGGGATTTAATTGGTATTGCATTGACTCTATAAATCAGTTTGGGTAGGATTGACATCTTAACTATATTTAGTCTTCCAATTCATGAACATGGTATGTCCTTCCATTTATTTAGGTCTTCTATGGTTTCTTTTAGCATTTCGTGCGTATAAGTCTTTTGTGGCCTTAGTTAAATTTATTCCTAAATGTTTGATTCTTTTGGTTACTATTGTAAATGGAATTTTTTTCTTGACTCCCTCCTCAGATTGCTCATCATTAGTATATAGAAACACTACTGATTTGGGGGTGTTCATCTTGTACCCTGCCACTCTGCTGTATTCATTTATTAGCTCTAGTAACTCTCTGTAGATTTTTTGGGATTTTTGACATATAGTATCATATTTGCAAACAGTGAGAATTTTACTTTTTCCTTTCCAATTTGGATACCTTTTGTTTCTTTTTCTTGTCTAATTGCTCTGGCTAGAACTTCCAGCACAATGTTGAATAACAATGTGTTATTCAACACATTGAATTGATTCAACACATTGATAAGGATGGTGGGCATCCTTATCTTTTTCCTGATCTTAGAGGGAAAACTTTCAATCTTTTCCCATTGAGGATGACGTTAGTTGTGGGTTTTTCCTATATTCCCTTTACCATGTTGAGGAAGTTTCCTTCTACTCCTATCCTTTGAAGTGTTTTCATCAAGAAAAGATGTTGAAATGCCTTTTCTGCATCAATCGAGATGATTATGTGTTTTTCTGCTTTGATTTGTTGATATGGTGCATTACATTCATTGATTTTTTCTTATGTTGAACTGTCTTTTCATACCTAGAATAAATCCCACTTGGTCATGGTGTTTAATTATTTTAGTGTGCTGCTGGATTTGATTTGCAATTATTTTGTTGACAATTTCTGCATTTATATTCATTAGACAGATTGGTCTGTAGTTTTCTTTTCTTGTAGTATCTTTGTCTTGTTTTGGTATTAGTATGATGTTGGTCTCATTGAATGAGGTAGGTAACTTTCCCTCCTCTTGAATTTTTTTGAGGAGTTTGAGTGGGATTGGTACTAAATCTTAAATGCTTGGTAGAATTGACATGGACTTGGTAGAAGTCCATGTGGTCCTGGACTTTTCTTTTTGAGAAGCTTCTTGACAACTGATTCAATCTCTTTACTTATGATTGGTTTATTGAGGTCTTCTATTTCTTATCAAGTCAATGTTGGTTTTCATGCCTTTCTATGAAGTTATCCATTTCATCTACATTGTCTAGCTTATTAGCATATAGTCGCTCGTAATATCTTCTCATTACCTCCTTTATTTCTTTATTTCTACGGAGTTATTGGTTATGTCTTCTCTTCCATTTCTGATTTTATTTATTTGCATCCTCTCTCTCTCTTTTTTTTTTTTTGGTCAACCCAGCTAAGAATCCATTGATTTTATTGAATTTTTCAAAGAACCAACTTCTGGTTTTGTTGATTTTCTCAATTGTTTTTCTGTTCTCAATTACATTTATTTCTGCTCTAATCTTCATTATTTCTTTCCTTTTGCTTGCTTTGGAGTTAGTTTGTTGTTCTTTCTCTAGTGCTTCCAAGTCAGCAGTTAATTCCTTGATTTTTGGTCTGTCTTCATTTTTAATACAGGGATTTAAGGCAGTAAATTTCCTTCTTAGCATTACCTCTGCTGCATCCCATCAGTTTTGATGTTGTGTTTTCATTTTCATTTGCCTTGAGATATTTACTCTTTTTGTAACTTCATCCCTGACCCACTGGCTGTTTAGGAGTGTGTTACTTAGTCTCCATATATCTGTGAATTTTTTGGTCCTCTGCCTGTTATTGATTTTCAACTTTATTCCATTATGATCTGAAAAAGTAGTTCGTATGATTTTAGTCTTTTAAAATTCACTGAGACTTGCTTTGTGACCCAGCATATGGTTTATCCTTGAGAATGATTCATGAGCTCTTGAGAAAAAATATGCATCCTATTGTTATGGGATGTAGTTTTCTGTAAATGTCTTTTAAGTCTAGTTCATTTATCATATTATTCAAAATCTCTGTTCCCTTATTGATATTCTTCCTAGATCTTCTATCCATTGATGAAAGTAGGGATTGAAGTCTCCAACTATTATGATAGAGTTGTCTATTTCTCCCTTCAGTGTGGTCAGTGTTTGCCTCATGTATAAATTCTTCAGAAATTATAGGCCCCAGTCAGATTTTCCAAGACCAGACAGGCCCACATCTCAGGAGGAAAGAGTAGCCATCGTCAGTTTTCCTTGAGGGTGAGACCCAGCAGATTGTCAGACTTTGCTATGAAGACTCTAAACTCTGCTTTTCCTATCCAGCCCAGCATGTGGCGCTTGTCTGCCTGCAGATTCCTACCAGCTTAAAGTGATGTGGTGCCTTTAATTTCAGCAGACTCTCCCTGCTGTGGGGGGTGGTTGAAACAGAGGTGAGCTAGTAGAATGGCTTTAATTGCTTCAGTTTTCCAGTCCCTGGGGCCTGAATTCCTTGAAGAAGGGATTCCACTTGAGCTGGGTGCCATCTTTCTCTTGGGGAAGATATAGCCTTTAGGGAATTAACTCCTTTCACCTGACTAAGTAACGTTGTCTCTAAGACAAGCTGAATTATAGCCTTGCCTGGGGCAGTTCTGGAGCCTGAGAGTGCTTCCAGTTCTATCTAATGTACTGTTAAGGAGCAGAAATAAAATAAAATAAAAACTTTTCAGAGTTGGTTCCCTGCTCCTCCGGTTTGTCAATCAAGAGCTTGATTTTGTACGTGGTTCTATGTATCTCCAGGCTCTATGTGACCCCTTTTCTTGGGGTCCAGCCTCCTGGAACCACCACACTGCCTTCCAAGGGACTGCACCTCTCATTTTCTCTATGAACAGTGAATAGGTACATCACTTTCTCCACATTTTCTCTAGCACTTGTTTCTCGCTGTTCATTGTTTTTGTTGTTGTTTATTTTTTTTATCTCTTTTAATTTTTAAACAGTTTTATTCAAACATCGTGCAATCCAACCTAAGTAAATAGCCATGCCTTTGCCACCGCAATCTATATGAAGACATTTCCTTTTATTCCACAAAGAATCCATACCCTCTCCCATGTTCCCCACCAATTGACACTTAGTTTTGGCTTAATGCCTTTGTTACATTCCGTGAAAGCATATTACAGTTTTACTGTTGATTATAGACCCTAGCTTGCATTGATTGTACTTTTTCCTGCATGCCATCCATTTTCAACATCTTGCAATGTTGACATTCATTTTTTCTCCCTCATGCAAAAATTTTTTTTTATTTTTACACTTAATCACCATCTTTGTCCAGTCTAGGCATTCCTAAGTTATACCTTCTTAGCCTTTATCCTCTATCTTTGCTTCTGGTTTCATTTGTGCCTCCAGTCCTTCTCCTTCTATCACACTCACATTCAGCTTC
Organism: Tamandua tetradactyla; assembly: GCF_023851605.1. Lineage (NCBI taxonomy): Eukaryota > Metazoa > Chordata > Mammalia > Pilosa > Myrmecophagidae > Tamandua > Tamandua tetradactyla. Next base: position 20,653,086 of record NC_135351.1, on the reverse strand, counting down.
GTTCAGTGTACTTGTATTATTGTGTTACAATCAGGTAGTGTGCTATCCATTTCTGAATTTTCACAATCAGTCTTGTAGCACAATCTATATTCCTTCAGCACCAAATGTCCAATCGCTACCTTATTTCTATCTCCTGATAGCCTGTGTTCTGAACTTTAACTCTCCAAGTTCACTCATTAATGTTAGTTCATCTTTAATGTGAGATCATACAGTATTTTTTCTTTTGTTTCTGGCTAATTTCACTCAGCATAATGTCCTCAAGATTTATCTACATGGTTACATGCTTCATGACTTTATTCTGTCCTACGGTATTATAATATTCCATCATAGGTATATATCACAGCTTGTTTAGCCACTCATCCATTGATGGACATTTGGGCTGTCTTGGCAATTGGAAATAATGCTGCTATGAACATCAGTGTGCAAATGTCTGTGTCCTTGCCTTCAGTTCCTCTGAATATATACCTGGTAATGGGATTGCTGGATCATAAGACAATTCTATACTTCCTAAGGAACCACCAAACTATTTTCCAGAGCAGTTGTGTACCATTTTACATTACCACCAACAGTGGATAAGTGTGCCCTTTCTCCACATCCTGTCTGGCACTTTTGTTATCTGTTTTATATATATATATAATGGTCATTCTAGTGGGTATCAGATGGTATCTCATTGTGGTTTTGATTTGCATTTCTCTAATAGCCAGTGAAGTTGAGCGTCTTTTCAGGTGTCTTTTAGCCATTTGTATTTCCTCTTCTGAGAAGTGTCTGTTCATGTCCTTTGCCCATTTTTAAACTGAGTTGTCTTTTTATTGAGTTGAAGAATCTCTTTATATATTCTGATATGTGGTCTCCAAATATTGTCTCCCATTGTATAGGCTGCCTTTTTACTTTCCTGACAAAGTTCTTTGATGCATGACTGTTTTTAATTTGGAGGATGTGTGGTCTAGGAAACCACCTCCTATTACAAGATTTATAAGGTTTTCCATCAACAGATGAGTGGCTAAACAAGATATTTCCCTATATTTTGTTCTAAAAGTTTTATGGTCTTAGCTCTAATGTTTAGGTCTTTGATCCATTTTGAGTTGATTTTTGTATAGTGTGTGAGATATGGATCCTCTTTCATTCTTTTGCTTATGGATATCCAGTTCTCCAAGCCCCATTTATTGAAGAGGTTGCACTTCTCATGTGGATTGGCTTGACTGCCTTATCAAAGATCAGTTGTCCATAGATGAGAGGGTCTATTTCTGAGCACTCAATTCAATTTCATTGGTCAGTATATCTGTCTTTATGCCAGTACTATGCTGTTTGACTATAGCTCCGTAATATGCTTTAAAGGCAGGTAGTGTGAGAACTCCCACTTCACTTTTCTTTCTGAAGATATTTTTGGCTATTCAGGGTAACCTGCCCTTCCAAATGAATTTGTTTTTTGATTTTTCTATTTCTGCAAATAAGTTGCTGGGATTTTAATTGGTTTTGCTTTAAATCTATAAATCAATTTGGGTAGAATTGACTTCTTGACTATGTTTAGTCTTCCAGTCTATGAACACGATATGCCCTTCCATTTATTTAGGTCTTCTATGATTTCTTTTAGCAATTTCTTGTAATTCTGTTTATAGATCTTTTGTATCCTTAGTTAAATTTATTCCTAAATATTTGATTCTCTTTATTTTTTTTGCTATTGTAAATGGATTTTTTTTCTTGATTTCATTCTCAGATTGCTCATCACTAGTGATTTTTTGGTGTTAATCTTGTACCCTGTCACTCTGCTGTACTCATTTATAGCTCTAACAGCTTTGCTATAGATTTTTCAGGATTTTCAACTGTATAATTCTTTTACTGCATTGTTGAATTCAATTTGGAAGTATTTTGTTGAGGATTCTTACATCTATATTCATTAGAGGTGTTGGTCTATAGTTTTCTTTTCTTATAATATCTTTATCAGACTATGCTATTAGGGTGATGTCCTCACAGAATGAGTTAGGCAGTGTATGCTTCTCTCAAATTTTTTTTTAAGAGTTGAGTAGGATTGGTGTAAATTATTCTTGGAATGATTGGTAGCATTCCCCTGTGAAGCCATCTGGATCTGTGGAGGTTTTTATGACTGATTCAATCTCTTTATTCATGATTGGTTTGTTGAGGTCTTCTATTTCTCTTTTACCATTTTTTTTTTTTTTTTTGCATGGGCAGGTGCTGGGAATTGAACTTGGGCCTCTGGCATGGGAGGCAAGAACTCTGCCACTGAGCCACCGTTGCCCATCCAGTGTTATATTTCTTTGTGAGTACGTGTAGATTGTGTGTTTTTAGGAAATTGTCCATTTCATCTAAGTTGTCTGACTTGTGGCATACAGTTGTCCATAGCCTCCTATTATGACTTTTTAAAAAATTTCCTTGGGGTCACAGTAATGACCCCTTTCATTTCTGATTTTATTTCTTTGTATTTTTTCTTTTTTTGGTCTTTGAAAATCTAGGTAAGGGTTTGTCAATTTTATTGATCTTCTCAAAGAACCAACTTTTGGTTTTATTGATTCTATTTTTTTTTTGTTCTAATTTCATTTCTTCTTTATCTAATCTTTTTATTTCTTTCCTTCTGGTTGCTTTGGGATTGGCTTGCTCTTCTTTCTTTAGTTTCTCCAGGTGTTCAGTAAGGTCTTTGATTTTAGCTTTCTATTCCTTTTTAATATAAGCTTTTAGGGCTGTATGTTTCCCTCTCAGCACTGCCTTTGCTGCATCCAATAAGTTTTGATATGTTGTGTTCTCTTTTTCATTATTTTTGAAATATTTACTTATTTCTCTTGTAATTTCTTCTTTGACCCACTGATTATTTAAGAACATATTGTTTAACCTCCATTTATTTGTGAATTTTCCAGTTCTCTAGCTGTTGTTAATTTCCAACTTCATTCCATTATGAGCAGAGAATGTTTTCTATAAGTTCAGTTTTTAAAAATTTGTTGAATCCTGTTTTTTTGACCAAACATGTGATCTCTCCTAGAGAAGTACTCATGATCCATGAATACTTGAGAAGATTGTATATCCTGCTGTTTTGGATGCAATGTTCTGTATATGTCTGTTAGATCTAGTTCATTTATAATATTATTCAAGTTCTCTGTTTCCTTATTGGTCCTCTATCTAGATGTTCTGTCCATCAATGAGAATAGTGTATTGAGTCTCCAACTATTATTGTAGATATGTCTATTTCTCCCTTCAGTTTTGCCAATGTTTGTATCACATATTCTGGGGTACCGTGGTAAAGTGTATAAATATTTATGATTGTTATTTCGTCTTGTTGGGTTGCCCCTTTTAGTAATAGATAATGTTCTTTGTCTCTTATAACAGTTTTGCATTTCAATTGTATTTTGTCTGCTATTATTATAGCTATCCCAGCTCTTTTTTTATTCTGTTTGCATGGAATATCTTTTTTTTCAGCCTTTCACTTTCAACTATTTGCATCCTTCTTTTGACTGAGGAATTTAACCCATAAACCTTCAATAATATTACTGTAAAGGCAAACTTCGATCATTTTTATCCTTTGGCTTCTATATGTCATATCTTATTTTTGTCTCTCTTTTTACCCTCCTCCAAGCCGCTCTCTCTTGTCTTTTATTTCAACTTGCATAACTCCCTTTATTATTTCCAGTAAGGCAGGTCTCTTGTTAATGAACTCTCTCAGTTTCCATGTACCTGTGGTTATTAAACTCACCCTCTTGTTTGTTTGATTTTTTTTTTTTTTTTTTTTGTATGCTCTGTGGTGGGGGCACATTTCATTCTTTTGCCATATGAGTATTCCCTTATTGCAGCACCATTTGTTGAATTTTTGTTTGCTTTGTTTTTTGTTTGTTCTGCTTGTTTGTTTGTTTGTTTGGGAAGTACATGGGCTGGGAATTGAGCCCAGATCTCCCACATGGCAGGCGAGTATTCTACCACTAAACTGACCTTGTACCCCTTCACCTTCATTTTTCAAGGACAGTTTTCCCAGATAAAAAATTCTTGGCTGGCAGTTTCTCTCTTTCAGTATATTAAATATATAATACCACTGCCTTCTTGCCTCCATGGTTTCCAATGAGAAATCACCACTTAGTCTTATGGAGCACCACTTATATGTGACAAATTGCTTCTCTCTTGCTGCTTTCAAAATTTTCTCTGTCTTTCACATTTGATATTCTGAGGAGTGTATGTTTTGGAGTAGGTCTGTTTGTATATATTTTGTTTGGTGTAGGCTGTGCTTCTTGGACATACATATCTTTATAAGAGTTGTGAAATTATAGGTCATTATTTCCTCAGATATTCTCCCTGGCTCTTTCCCTTCTGTTCTCCTTTTGAGACACCTATAACATGTTTATTTGTGTGTTTCATGCTATCATTCAATTTCCTAAGACCCTGCTCATTTTTTTTGCTTTCTTTTCTCTCTGTTCTTCTGTCTGTAAGATTTCAGGTGTCATCCTTCTAATTTGCTGATCATTTATTTTGCCTGTTAAAATCTGCTATTTATGCTATGCTGGTTTGAAACTGTTGTATACCTCAAAAAAGCTGTGTTATTTTAATCCTAATCTAATCTTGTGGGACAGACATGTTCTTTTTCTGTTTTGGGGGTACATGGGCCATCAATCAAACCCAGGTCTTCCACATTGCAAATGAGCATTCTACCACTGAACCACCCATGCACTCAAGCCCTGTGCTTAAAAAAAAATTTTTTTTTAATTGTGTAATATAACATGTATACAAAGCAAGAAAGAAAAAACAATAATTTTCAAAGCACTCTTCAACAAGTAGTTACAGGACAGATCCCAGAGTTTGTCATGGGCTACCATACCATCATCTCAGATTTTTCCTTCTAACTGCCCCAGAATATAGGAGGCCAGAGGGAATAAATTTTTTTTTTATCATCACAATCAACTTTTTTTTTTCTATTTTGTGAAAAATAACATATATACAAAAAAGCAATAAATGTCAAAGCACATTGCAACAATTAGTTGTAGAACAGATTTCAGAGTTTGGCATGGGTTACAATGCCACAATTTTATGTTTTTACTTCTAGCTGCTCTAAGATACCAGAGACTGAAAGAAATATCAATTTAATGATTCAGCAATCATATTTGTTTTCTAAACCCTACCTTCTCTGTATAACTCTACCATCACCTTTGATCTTTCTCCCACTCTTTAGGGATATCTGGGCTATGATGATTCTAACCTTTTCATGTTGGAAGGGGCTGTCAGTAATATGGGGTAGGGAGATGGAACTAGCTAATGTTCTGGAGAGGCTGGCCCTTCTGCATTTCAGGACTTATTTGGCCCAGGGACCCATCTGGAGGTGGTAGGTTTCTGGAATGTTACCCTAGTGCATGGAACCTTTGTAGAATCTTATATTTTGCCCTAGGCATTCTTGAGGATTGGCTGGGATGGTTTTGATTGGGGTTTGGCAAGTTATGATAGGTAGCAATGTCTAACTGAAGCTTGCATAAGAGTGACCTCCAGAGTAACCTCTTGACTCTATTTGAACTCTCTCAGCCACTGTTCTTTTCATCCTAATCCACTATTGTAGGGTGGAACCTCTTGATTTGATTGTTTCCATGGAGATATGACCCACCCAATTATGTGTGTGACCTTTTGATTATATGGAAATATGATTTCCACCCCCCCATTCAAGGTGGATCTTGATTAGTTTACTGGAGTCCTTAAAAGAGCTGACACAGAAAACAGAGAGTTCAGATATGTGGAGATAGATGGAAGAAGTCAGAGAGAAAGCCACTGGAACCAGGAGCTGAATGCATTGAAACTGGGAGCAAAGGGCCAGCAGACATCACCCTGTGCCTTCCCATATGACAGAAACTGCGGATGCTGACTTTCCTCAGAAAATGTATTCTCTTTTTGGTGTTTTAGTTGGCACATTTTCATGGCCTTGGAATATTAACTTGTAACTTAATAAATCTTCTTTGTAAAAGCCAATCCAATTCTGGTATATTGCTGTTCTAGTTTGCTAGCTGCTGGAATGCAATATACCAGAAATGGAATGGCTTTTAAAATGGGGAATTTAATGAGTTGCTACTTTACAGTTCTAACGCTGAGAAAATGTCCCAATTAAAACAAGTCTATAGAAATGTCCAATCAAAGGCATCCAGGGAAGGATACCTTGGTTCAAGAAGGCCAATGAAGTTCATGGTTTCTTTCTCAAGTGAGAAGGCACATGGCGAACACAGTTAGGGCTTCTCTCTCAGCTGGAAGGGCACATGGTGGCCATGGCATTATCTGCTAGCTTTCTCTCCTGGCTTCGGTTTCATGAAGCTCCACAGGAGGCATTTTCCTTCTTTATCTCCAAAGGTCTATGGCTGGTGGACTCTCCGATTCTCATGGCTATGTCGTTCTTCTCTGCTCTCTCTGAATCTCCCATTCTCCAAAACGTTTCCTCTTTTATAGGACTCCAATAAACCAATCAAGACCCATCCAAATAGGCGGAGACATGTCGTCACCTAATCCAGTTTAATAACTACTCTTGACTAAATCACATCATCCAGGGAGATGATCTGATTACAGTTTCTAACATACAGTATTGAGTAGGGATTATTCTACCTTTATGAAATGGGATTTTGATTAAAACATGGATTTTCTAGGGGGCATACTTCCTTTCAAACCAGCACAATTGCATCCTGTCAGCATTAACAAATGTATGCCTCTAGTGTATTTTAATCCCCATCTATTGTATTCCCATAAGCTTTGTTATTTTTCTTTGTCTGCTTCCAAATTCTTCTGTATGTTCACCCAGTGTCATCTTGCTATCCTTTATCTCTTTAGCCATCTCCTTGAGTTGATTTAGGGGATTTGTTTTTGAATATCTTTGCTTAGTTTTTCCAAATTCTGTATCTCCTCTGACTTTTTAATTTGTTTCTTTGGGCCATATCTTCCTGTTTCTTAGTATGGAAACTAATTCCAATTTCTCCACATTCTCATCAGCACTTGGTATTTTCTTTTTTTATTATACATTAGTGGGTGTGAAGTAGTATCTTGTTGGGGGGTTGATTTGCATTTCCCCCCAAGCTGATGATGTTGAGCATCTTTTTATGTACTTACTGGACATTTGATTGTCTCTTATCAGGTAAATTGTTGCAAATATATTCTCCCACTCCGTGATTGTCTTTTCATGTTGGTGCTGGTATGCTTTGATGTATAAAGTTTTTTTAATTTTGATGAAGTCCAATGCATTTTTTTTTGGTCCTTATGCTTTTGTGTCAGATATATCTAAGAATCCATTTCCAAATCTGAGGACACGCAGATTTATTCCCATGTTTTATCCTAAGAATTTGTAGTTTAGCTCATACATTTCATACATTTTAAATGATCCATTTCTAGTAACTTTCTAAATATGGTGTGAAGTAAAGATCCAATTTCATTCTTTTTTGCGTGGCTATCCAGTTGTCCCAGTACTATTTATGAGAAGACTATATTTTCCTCATTCAATGGTTTTGGCACCCTTGACCATAGATGTTTATTTCTGAACTCTCAGTTCTTTTCCCTCAATCTATGTTCTAGTTTGCTAGCTGCTGGAATGCAGTATAGCAGAAGTGGAACGGCTTTTTAAAAAGGGGAATTTAATAAGTTACAAGTTTACAGTTCTAAGGTCATGAAAATGTCCCAATAAAAGCAAGTCTATAGAAATGTCCAATCTAAGGCATCCAAGGAAAGATACCTTGATTCAAAAAGGCCAATGACATGCAGGGTTTCTCTCTCAAGTGAAAAGGCACATGGTGAGCATGGTCAGGGTTTCTCTCTCAGCTGGAAGGGCAAATGGTGAACATAGCATCATCTGCTAGCTTCCTCTCCAGGAGGGGTTTTCCTTCTTCATCTCCTGAATTCACTGGCTGGTGGACTCTCTGCTTCATGGTTCTGCGCCATTCTCTGTTGTGGCTTTCTCATGGCTCTGTCGTTCTTTTCTGCTCTCCGATTCTCCAGCTTTCTCCAAGATGTTTCCTCTTTTATAGGATTCCAGTAAAGTAATCAAGACCCACCTGGTTATCTCCACCCAATCCAGTTTAACACTCACTCCTGAGTGAGTCACATCTCCATGGAGATAATCTAATTAAGATTTCCAACATACAGTACTGAGTAGGGATTAGAAGAAATGGTTGCCTTTACAAAATGGGATTAGGATTGAAACATGGCTTTTCTAGGGTACATACATCCTTTCAAACTGGCACAATCTATATGTCTGTACTTGTGCTATTAGCATACTTTTTTTTTTTATTAACCTTGCTTTGCAGTAAATTTTGAAATTGGGAAGTGTAAGTCCTCTGACTTTGATCTTTTTTCAGGATTTTTGGTTCTTCTGGTCTCTTGCATTTCCACATGAATTTTAGAATCACCTTGTCCATTTTAACAAAGAAGCCAGCTGGGATTCTGATAGGAATTGCTTGGAATCTGTAGATCAGTTTGTAAAGTGTTGCCATCTTCTGATCCATGAACATGGGATATTTTTTCATTTATTGAGAGCTTTAATTTCTTGCAACAATGTTTTATAGTTTTCAGAGTATAAATGTTATACCTTGTATTAGTTAGGGTTCTCTAGAGAAACAGAATCAACAGGGAACACTTGCAAATATAAAATTTATGAAAGTGTCTCACGTGACCGTAGGAATGCAGAGTCTAAAATCCACAGGGTAGGCTGCGAAGCCGATGACTCCGATGGATGGCCTGGATGAACTCCACAGGAGAGGCTCACCAGCCAAAGCAGGAATGCAACCTGTATCCTCTGAGTCCTCCTTAAAAGGCTTCCCATGATTGCATTTAGCATCACTAATTGCAGAAAATACTCCCCTTTGGCTGATTACAAATGGAATCAGCTGTGGATGTAGCTGACGTGATCATGACCTAATCCTATGAAATGTCCTCATTGCAACAGACAGGCTAGCGCTTGCCCAATCAGGTGAACAGGTACCACAACTTGGCCAAGTTGACACCTGTCCCTAACCATGACATACCTCTTCTAATACATTTATTATTTTATCCTTTCTGATGGTATTATGAATGGAATTGTTTTCTTAATATCATTTTCTAATTATTCATTGTACGTATATATAGATAGACAATTTATCTTATATCCTGCAGTCTTACTGAGCTCATTTATCAATTATATTAATTTTTGGTGCATTTTAAAAGATTTTCTGCATACAAGATTATGTCATCTGCAAACAGGTAGTTTTACTTCTTCCTTTCCAGTCTGATGCTTTTTATTCCTGGCCTAGTTGCCTTGGTTAGAATCTCCAGTACATTGCTGAATAGAAGTAGTAAAAATGGACATCCTTGTCTTGTTCCTGATCTTAGGAAAAAATCATCCATTCTTTCACAATTAAGTGTGATATTGGCTGTGATTTTTAAATTGTGAAATATAGCATATATAAAAAAGCAATAAATTTCAAAGTACATTGTAGCAAGTAGTTATAGAAGAGTGTTCAGAGTTTGGTATGGGTTATAATTCTACAATTTTAGGTTTTTCCTTGTAGCTGTTCCAAGACACTGGAGAATAAAAGACATATCAATGTAATAATTCAACAGTCTTACTTGTTTGTTAAATCCTATCTTCTCTGTTATAACTCCTCCTCCTTCTTTGCTCTTTCTCCAAATCTTTAGGAGTGTTTGGACTATGCCCATTCTAACTTTCCCATGTTGGAAAGGGTTGTTGATAATATGAGATTGGGAGATGAAACTAGTTGATGTTCTGGAGAGGCTGGCCTCTCTGGGTTTCAGGACTTATCTAATCTAGGAACTCATCTGGAGGTTATAGATTTCTAGAAAGTAATCATAGTGCATGGAATCTTTGTAGAATCTCCAATAGAGCTATAGGTGTTCTTTTAGGGTTAGCAGGAATGGTTTTGGTTGGGGTTTGGCAAACCATGGTAAAAAGCAATATCTAACTGAAGCTTGAGTAAGAGTAGACTCCATAATAGCCTCTCTGCTCTATTAGAACTCTCTTAGCCACTGATACCTTGTTTTGTTACAATTCTTCCCCCCCCCCCCCATTTGATCAGGCAGGCATTATTGATTCCACAGTGTCAGGGCCAGGATCATCCCTGGGATAGCTGTGGGTTTTTAAAAACCCTTTATTAGGTTGAACAAGTTCCTTCAATTCTTAGTTTGTTGAGTGTTTTTATAAATTAATTATTTTGGGCTATCAATTGCTTTTTCTGTGTCTTCTGAGATAATTGTAGGTTTTAAAAAATTCTATTATATGATGTATTACATTGATTTTCAGATGTTGAACCAACCTTGCATTCATGGGATTCCATTTGGTCATGGCATATAATTCTTTTTATATATTGCTGGGTTTGGTTTGCTAGTATTTTGTTGAGGAATTCTGTGCCTGTATTCATGGGAGATACTGGTCTTTAGTTTTCTTATCTTCAATTTCTTGTCTGGTTTTGGTATCAGGGTAATACTGGCCTTGCAAAATGAATGGGAAATCGTCCCTCCTTTTCTTTTCTTTTTTTTTTGGAGAGTTTATGAATAACTATTTAACCACCAAGTTAAAGCCTCAGGAAATGGTCCTAAAGGAAAACAGCAAATGAAGAAACATCTATTTGAGAAAATCTAAGAGAATTTGGTAGGAAAGTAGAACAGCAAAATTTGTCAGTAAATAACTACAGTCAATAACTAATTCTTCAAAGGAAAAAATTACAATGCCCAAATTCTGGCAATTTTTGTCAAGAAAAAAGGAGAAATTGTGGTTATAGAACATTAAGAATGAGAAAAAATATATTAAGATATTGAAATAGTTTTTAATAACCAGAATATGATGTTCAACCTCACATTGACAAATTTGAAAATCCTGAGTAACTGGATTATTTCCCAAATAAATAAATTGCCAAAATTAACTGAAGAAGATAAAAACTTGAAGGCATCTATAGCCACTGGAGAAGTTTAAATTGCAAAGAACAATCCCAAACTATTTAATCTTTTATTTTATTTTTGGAGGGTACGTGATCCAGGAATCGAACCCAGGTCTCCCACGCAAAAGGCGAGCATTCTACCAGTGAACCACCCGTGCACCCTTAATGTTTTATTTTTTTAGTTCTCATTTTCTAGCTTTATGGTTCTGTGGTCAGAAACTATGCTTACATAATTTTTGCTTTTGGAATTTGAGATAATTTTGAACTATGATGTGATTAATTTTTAAATGGAATACTGGAAAAATAGTATAATGGGCACTTTCTAACTTTCTAGCTAATTGAAAAAAAAAAAACTCCAAATATTCCCTGTTTATTTACTTACCTTTTTTTTGTATGCTGTATGGCAGGGGTCACATTTCATTCTTCTTCCATTAGTATCCCCTTATTGCAGCATCACTTGCTGAATTTTTCTTTGGTTTCTCGTTTGTTTGCTTGCCTGTTTGTTTCAGAAGTGCATGGGCCTGGAATCAAACCCAGGTCACCTCATAGCAGCCGAGAATTCTACCACTGAACTACCCTTGCTCCCTACGTATCTATTTTCAATTACGAAATAATAAATGGTTATTATAAAAGTTTTTAAACAAGAAGTGTCTTTATACCCCAAAAGATTACCACCCACTGTCAGTATACATTGTTTCACATTCTTCTCAGCTTTTTCAAACTCAAAATATATTTTTAAAATTTTTATAATCTGTTTATGTTTACCTTATTTTTAATTTCTTTCTCCCATAATCCTTTAACCTACTTTCTTTCTTCTCACCTTTTAACTAGAAATGCTTATTATTCCATAATCTTTTATATGCAGTGCTTCCATTGTCATTACAATCTTTTTAAATTTAATTCAGTACTTTAGAAGAGTAACATTTTCCAATAGTTAGATTGCTTTTGGTTAATTTTTTTGTCTCAGTTTCTAGCTTTATTGTTTTGTGCTCAGAGACTGTAGCCTATATAATATGTTTCAGACTTGAATTTTTTTAATTTGTCCTAACATAAATAATTCCATAAGATACTGAAAACACAAATATATTCTCTACCTTCTAGAGTTCAAGTAATCTTTGAAATCAACCACAACGATGTAACTTAGATCTTTTATATCAGTCAAATTTATTTTGCTTACTCAATCTGTTCAACAGATTGAGAATGCAACATTGTCTTTGGTAATTGTTTCCTGCACATTGTCAAAATTTTATTTGATTTTTTTCTAGTTCAGCAAATTAAAAAAAGCCAGAAGTAGGTGACTAGACACATGCAGGCTGATAAAATAATTGTTTGAGCCTGAAGTCCAGATTTCAATATCTGTGAATGAAGCTTTTTGAAAGGCTTATGACAAATCTAAGGCCAGTGACAGATTCTAAGAATTCTGAGTGGACTTATTTTCAAAAGTATTGCTCCACAATGCATGTGTAGCATGTTTGTTTTAGAGTCTTATCTTTCCACTTCAAGTTTTGTTGTCTCCCAGATTATCTCTTTCAATATAATGATAAATTCATTCTCTGGGATGGTTGCATTAACAAAGATCAATCTGGGGTGATTTTCTCATTAAAGGGGACTTGTGTTATAAAGCTGGATTCTAGAATTTTCTGATGGACATTCATTCCATGTAATGTATTCCATACAGTAAATGGCTGTATCTGATATCGGTCTCAAAAAGATCTGGATAGCTGATGGAATGTTGGATAAATTCTCTAATTCACCTAGAAGACCTTTGCTGTCTTTCCTACATTTGACATCTGAGCAAGAGACAAATCACAGTGGGGAAAAAAAAATCATTTTGACATCCAGAATTAATCAAGGCATTTAAACAATTAGAATTTTACTTTATTTCAGAATAAGTTTACAGTTGAAAAATGGTATTTACTAAAGCCACAACAATATTCTTATGGACAAAATTTTTATAGCAAAACCTTGTTATATGAGCATTAGGAATTTGAATACAATATGGATCTAGAAGATATTTAAAAAACAGAAATGATGTATTCCAAAGGCTGTAACAGGCACAATATAGATGCTTGTATTGGGTCTGCAAGCATGATGCTATAATTCATTTCATGTAATCTAAGAAGTTGCAGATGCTTCAGCACTATGGACTGAAAAGGAACAAAGGAATATCCTAATTACTGTTGTGTTGAAAAAGCATGTACTATCAAGACTGCAAAACAGAAGCAGCAAGCCAAACCAACAAATACTTCCTTAGGTTTTGGAAGAAATAATACAGCTATGGCTTTTTCATGTTCAGTTTTGAGAGACTGGTTAGCAATTCTGGTGAGTGGAGAAGAAGTCAGTTTATGATAGAACTATAAAGACATCATTGGCATCTGATATTTAACAGGGTCAAAACTGAAAAACAAAATTGAGCATGATCTTCGAGCAAAATTGTGAGGTATTACATAGATATCAAAGAAATGGCCTCCTCCCTTCCATCTTTTGGCATCAAAATCTTTATAAGTTTTTGAGTGATGCAGAAGAAAAATTAAAGATTAGTAATTGAATTTACTTTGGATTTTCAGTAACTCTAATGAATATAGGTCTTCCATGGACCAAGAAACTAAATTTGACCCCTAATAGGGAATTATCTTATAATTAAAAAAAAATGTGGGTTGAAATATGTACTTGTGCTGACACTGTATTCACGCTGATAAAGGTGAACAATGTCAGGTGAAAAATAAGAAAAAAAATCATATACTTTTCAGAGCACAATGTTACTATATCATAATGAAACTGTCTAAAAGGGAAAAATGTATGTCTTAGATTCTCAAAGATTTTATTTTTCTACTAGCAATTAAACATGAGTGCGAAAGTGAATCATGCAATATTTTGAGAGGAACAGATAAACGGGGAATAGAATTCTTTTCTTCCCCCCTTTAAATCTGTAAATGCTCACAAGTCCTTATGTGGAACTAAAATCACACACAAAGGCAAATCATGAAGAAACATTAAATACTTCAAGATGCCCACTGAAGCGTGCTAGAAATGACTCTGTTTTTATAGCACAGCATTATTGGAGACCCAAACTAAAGCAGTAGGTGCTACTGCAACTTCTAGGTCTTTAATGCCTTTAAAAAAAAAAAAAAAAACCAACTTATTTTTTAATATGGGGGATTCAGCAGGTTGGGGATTCAGTCCCTGGAGGGTTAGCCCATAATTTCTGCAGGTTCAGTAACCAACTTGGATCCATCCCATTCTGTTTTGAACTGTTCAGGAACGGGAAATTCTCTCTAGAAAAGACAAGAAGAAGGAAGCTAATGAAACGACTGAGCCTGCAGATGGAAGTTTGAATTAATGCCATGTGGCGAGCAGATACATTTTATCAAACCCAAACCCGGATCCTGGAGAGGCCTTTCCTTCCTTGCAGAGGCCATTCCAGTGACACGTGGAGACGTGCGCGTCAGGGGTCAGTACCATGGCTGCAGGCCAGGAGAGCGCTTACTAAGGCCCAGGCACTCTTCCAGGCCCAGGACTTGTTTGGAGTCAGTCAACCCGCTACAGCCACCCCTGGGGCCAGATGTTGCTGGGGTCTCCTCCACGGGATGCAGAAGCCTGGAGAGGTCAAGCACTTGGCCCGAAGTGGAACCAGGAGAAAACAGAGGGGCCAGAATTCAAATCTAGGCAGTCTCTTTCCTACTGCTCTCCACCAAATAGCCTGCACAGGGATCCGCTGGGGCTCTTGTTAAAATACAGATTCTGTTGCAAAATGAATGCCAAGGCCAGGGGGCCCAGATCACACCGAGGAGCAAGGCCTTATCCCAGTGTCCTCTGTCTACTCTTTGGCTAAATATAAAAATGTGGTGTCAATTTGTTATCCTTGTTGCCACCACCCTAGGCTCCTACTCTTGCCACTGGGAGACACACATATATGCCACACAAACACAGAATTGCCCAGATAAAAGTAGCAGGCCCCTTGGCCCTGGCTTCTGTGCCCTGCCGGGAGACAAGTGGCTGCCTCTGCTCACTCGCCTGGTGAGGTGTGCTCTTCCAGCAGGACACACGTGAGCACATATCTTCCTAGAGGTAGGCCCAGCTATTTCTTTTGGAAGAAGCAATTTGCTTTCCTAAAAGGAAGGTCTTGGTTGTGGTAATGAATTACCCCTGAGTGAAATGTGCCTTGGTCAAATCTTAATGAGATTAAGCAAAGAAGCCAAAGTCTTAATAACCTAATGTGTGTGTGTTTGGGTGGATGTGATGGATAGTCAGTAAACCTTCTGGAATGCCTCTTGATGAGTAAATGGGGCTTGGTTTGGCTCTCAAGTACCAGGCCACGCAGAGAATATTCTGGAGTAAAGGCACCTCTTGGATAGTTATGGCATGACAGTCATTCCAAATCTTTATTGGCAATGAGCTGATGACGTGATGACAGATCTTCTCTGGGAAACTGGTTTCTTTCCGGATGAACTGTCCCTATCACCCATTCGCAGACTGCAGTGCACATGGCAGGACCTCTTTATTGCTCCCTCCCTCCTCCAACTGAAAAATGCATGAAGAGAGCCCTGTACTAAGGCACAAGGTCACTTGGTCTATAGATAAAACTTGACCTTTCAGCATAAAACGCCAGGTTTTCACTTATATTCATGCTTTAGATCAGTGGATGTCAATCTTGGCTCCATGGTGGAATCACCTGGAAGTGCCTGAGTCCCAGCCTAGAGATTCTAGCTGGTTTTGGGTGCTGAACCAAACTCTACTGCTTTTCTTAGCAGATCCAGTTCCCAAGCAAGCTACAAAGGCCGGAAAACACTCTTAACTTCTGGTTTCCCTAACTCTGAGGCCATTTCTCTGTTGGTTTAGCTCTTCAGTGGATTTTTAGGTGGAGAACCTAACAGCGGACTCTTCTTAGCTACATAGGGTTAGGCTTTCCATATACTTAGTCATGAAGCATGATCCAATGCTTGCCGTTTTCTTTTTGAAACTTAAATGAAGAATTCCAGTCTGCAATCTATGGCATATGGCTCTGTTTATTTGAAGAACTTTCTGACAGGTAGTGAAAGAAGAAAATGGGACACAGTCATATTGTCTGCCCAAGGTGATCAACTTAAAGGCTGACAACTGGGTCCAAGGCTGGTGCTTGCCCTGTGGGCTGATGTGGGCCCTTCTCGCAAAGGTGTGCCTGCTAAGTTAGATTTTCCCATCCTTCCGTGGTCACCGGACCCTGCACAGGTGAATCTCAGTGAATTATATCTGTATTTACTTCCCTCCTTCCAAGGAGCAACAACTAGTAAGTCCTCCAGGTTTACCATGCTGTGTGATTAAGATTATTTATATTTCCTTTTCAACTTGTGAGAACATCTGCATGCTTTTCTTGGAAGCTGCTTGGTTTGGAAGAGGAGGCAGAGAAAGTAAATGTTGGCAAAATCACAGACTAGTGTTTCTCAGAAGGGTTGCTGGATGGACTATTGGCTTTAGGATCACCTGGGATGCCTATTAAAAATGCAGATTTGGGGGCCCCATTCCAAACCTCCTGAATCTGGCCTAGGTGCAGGGTTTGTGAGTTAACATCTTTATCAAGCTTTTCAGATGATTCTTAAGCTAAGTTTGAGAACCTCTGACTTGAAGTATAACTACTTACATAGATCTACTTATCAATCTCCTCCCATTTTTTCACCTAAACATTCCCCCCTTCTTGTATGCCTACACAGTAAGCAGCAAAGCAAAAGAACAATCTTAAATAACGTGAACTCAGCTATGTGTGGTACTGTGACACATCAGCAAGCCCACTACGATCATCATTAGTTAACTGCCTGGAGAGTCCAAGATCCAGGAATGAGCTTAACTAAGCAACTGACAGGAGAAGACAGTATTGAAAGGCAGTTTTCTGACTTCCTGTCCTGCCTGTAAATTTTTCTACCAATAAAGCCAATAGGTTGGTAGTTGATTCATTGTTCTCTAATGATGAAGGCTCACGAAAAATCCTTTATAGCCTTTTAAAATATACTTACATAATCACCATCCTGAGGGATAAGTATGTTCATTTCAGATGACTTGGCGCTCACAATCGCACAGTCTAAGGCGTCTTCACTGAGGTATATGTGGCATCCTTCTGTCTTATTAATGGAAATTGTTGGCACTTTCCCCATTACCTGAAATAGGAAAAAAAAAAAAAAAGAGTCTGGTGGAAGTTCTTTAAAAAGTTAAACAGAATTTCCATGTGATCCGGGATTCGCACTCCTTGGAATATAACCAAAAGAACTGAAAATAGGGACTTGAACAGATACTTGTACACCATTGTTCATAGCAGCATTATTCACAGTAGTCAAAAGGTAGAAGCAATGCAAGTGTCCGTCAACAGGTAAAGAGATAACCAAAAGGTGGTCTAGCCATACAATGGAATATTATTCAGCCCCAAAAAGGAACGAAGTTTTGCTACATGTTACAGCATGGATGAACCGTAAAAACATTATGCTAAGTGAAAGAAGCCAGATGTAAAAAGATATTGTATGATTCCACTTAAATGAAATATATAGTCTCAGCAAATTCATAAAGACAAAGTATTTATGAGAGGTTATTGGAGGCTGCAGGTTGGAGGGGTACGAGGTTTTGCTGCTTAATGGATATAGGGTTTCTGTTTGGAGTGATGGAAAAGTTTTGGTAATGGATGGTGGTGAAGGTTGCACAATGCTGCGAATGTTCTTAATACTGTTGAATTGTACACCTAAAAAATGATTAAAATGGGAAATCCTGTGTTATATAAATTTTGTCCACAATAAAAAAATCTGGGACCAAGGTAAAGAAGTAGGAATTATGATGGCCCCAAATAAGTAAAATCCACAGACTCCCTTTGGTTTGGCTTAGACTTGGGCTTAAACAAGACTCAGGAGTCACTGGGTCACCAGGCTGTTCCCCAGGCCAAACTGGGTAGGTGTCATCTGGGGACAGAATGAAAGGACCAAAAAAAAAAGGATTTTCAAACTCAGTTTCTTTCCTGAAACAAAATAAAGCGATTACTTTGAAAACAGCAGCTAAATGTTCAGAAAAAAAGGCCTCACAATTCAGTGGATTTCAAACGTATATTTGATTTCATGATAAAAGAAACAAGGCACATTTGCTTTATTTGCTTAAAATTTTAAGTTCTGACAAATCTCTATGAAACCTGGTTTAAAACAGGTACTCAATATTGCCCTTTAAGAATAAATAAATAATTTCGGAATCAAGTAGAATTTTCCCATAGTTACATGAGAATAAATAAGGAACAGTATCGTTCTTTTTGGGTACGTCCTTTGTTGGATAAAAATCTTCCTCGTTGAATGTGAAGCTTAAATGAGATAAAGCGTGTCAGGTATTTTGAAATGTATTAATTTCAGGAGCCAAAACCAGGGGTTTGGTTCAGCCACTCATTGTATAGGCAAATAGGTCTATTATACCAGAGAAGGACATTCTTTCTATTGTTTGCAAATATCTAAGTGCTATAAAAATCCTGGTCAGTTTTAAATTTCTCTTTTAACAACCAGTTTTCAGAAGTCCCCCCACCAAAATCTTCAGAAAGGCTGTCTGTTTCCCCAATGACCATATCACAGCTCTACAATTTTCCTTCTTGTAATGGTAATTGAAGTGATAAAGACATCTCCTCTTTCACCCTGAAGAAAAGACTGGATTGCAAACCAAAGGAGCAACCCCCCTCCCCCAGGAGCAACCCCCCATTGATGGTGGAGGTGATGTAAAGAGTTCCTTGGGGGGAGTCTAACCAGGTTGCCACACTTCTGTTTTCCCCTCTCTCCTTAGAAACTGGACACTGAGTCGGGAGTGAGCTCCAGTGCAAAGAAGGGCAGAGGTAGTTTAGGGTGAGGTAAGCAGCAGGGCTCTGCTATAAATTAATAGTAATAATAATAATAAACATCAAAATGTGTCAGCCGTGAATGTTCTGGTAACTTCTAGATCTGCTTATGTTATAATGATGACGAGCATCTACATACTGGCCAGAACAATATGGAAATCATGTAAGTAGAGAGAAAGGGGTAAATTTATCATCAGTGAGTCTTAGGTGATGCAAGTAGAGAGAACGGGGTAACTTAACCGTGAGTCTTAGGTGGGGACTCACGAGGCAAACACATTATGCTAATACATTTTATTTATATTTATATAGTGCTATATTATGTTACAAATGCTGAAATACACCAGTGTCCACAGCAGCATTATTCACACTAGCCAAAAGGTGGAAGCAACACAAGTGTCCATCAACAGATGACTGTCCACCTGATCAGTGGAATATCACTCAGTTGTACAAAGGAATGAAGTTCTAACACATGCTACAGCATGGATGAACCTTGAAGACGGCATGTTGAGAGAAAGCAGCCAGACACAGAAAAGACAAATACTGTATGAACTTATGTGAAATACCTAGAAGAAGCAAATTTCATAAAGACGGAGTTTGGGTTACAAGAGGCCAGGGGGCAAGGAGGGTAAAGGAAGTTATTGCTTAATGGGTTCAGAGTTTCTCTTTAAGGTGATGGAAAAATTGGGGTAATAGAAGCTAGAACAATATCGTGAATATAATTAATGCCACTGAATTATATACGTGAGAGTGGTTAAAATGGTAAATTTTGAGTTCTAAAAAGTTTTTTTTAATTTCCTGATAAAATAAAAAATGCAAAAATTAATCTAGGTACCTGAAAGGGCAACAGAAGAGTTTTTTAAAGAATATTTTTATTGACAAAACATACAAACACGAACACTCTTAACATGTGAATATTCCATATTTGGTGTACAATCAATGGCTCACAATATCATCACATAGTTGTATATTCATCACCATGATCATTTCTTAGAACATTGGCATCACTGCAGAAAAATAAAAAGAAAAAACTCATACATACCATACCCCTTACCCCTCCCTTTCATTGACCATTAGTATTTCCATCTACCCAATATATTTTAACCTTTGTTCCCCCTATTTTTTTCTATACCCCTTACCACTCCCTTTCATTAATCACTAGTATTTCAATCTACTCAATTTGCAACAGAAGAATTTTAAAAAGAGCCCTGATACAGTATGCATTGCAATTTCCACTGAACTTTTTGTTGATAATGCAGTAGGATAGATAATATACATGTCTTTCCCTGTGAACGCTCTGAGAACTGAGATTGTTTCTTATCAGAAGAACTGAGCCAGAGAAAATTTTTGCTGAGTGATGTGTGATATACTGGCCCAGGCCAATGCTCTAGCATTTTGAAAGTGTTTCTATTTTAACTTTGTTTTTCATGAATTTATTTTTCCATGAAAAAGTTACAAAAAAATCCTTTAAATATCTCAGTCTTTCTCTCTCTCTCTCTTAATTTGTACTATTTTCCTAGGAAAGTCTGCCTAAAATAGAATTACTGGGTCAAACTATATGTGAACTATTTTGAACATGCTCCCCCCCCTTTTTTTCCCCTTTCAGTCTTTTTGTTTAAACAGTGGTATTGAGGTAACATCCTCAAACCATGAAATGCACCTTACGTGTACAATTAATTGATATTTAGTAAATCTGCAGAGTGGTGCAGCTATCACTACAATCCAGGTTTAGAACATTTCCATTGTCCCCCAAATAGCTCCCCTGCCCACTGACAGTCAACCTGTGTTCCCACCTCCAGATAACCCCTACTCTGCTTTCTATCTTAGTGGTGTCCAGGTCTTTCCCCCTTCCCCTCAGTAGTTTTAGTTTTAATTTTAACAGGATAGTAGGATAAGATTCCTTTTGTCTCAATTTTGTCTGAAGCCCCCAAAGACTGAAAAATAATTGGTACCAAGTACCGTCAATCCAAAGGCCACTTGGAAAAGGCAGGTAAGAGCTGAAAACTAGTATCATAAAGCTTAACCCCTCACTCAACTCTGTAACCAAGAAATCATGATTTAAGGCATAATTTTGATTACTGAATCATTATATAGATATTCCTTTTTACTTTCTGGAGTATTGAAGTAGACAGAGGGAAATTCCTGAAACCTCTGAACTGTAATCCAGCTGCCTTGATCTCTGATAATGATCGTTTAGCCTTTATCTTGACTAACCTTCATTTGTACCCAGTTATCTAGTTTTTCAACTTTTGAGTCTTGTAATCACTAAAGACAGCCCCTACTGTTTATTAATGAAGGGTCATGGATCAGCCCAGAACTAACCCACCTCCAGTCCAAAGTTATCTTGATAAGCTACGATGGATCTAACCTAAGTAGGTCTGCCTGACATGTGCAGCAGTTCAACCTTTAACCTACAAGTCACCTAAACCTCATTCCACCATTTTCTTACACATGTTCTGTGAATATGACTAAGCATGTAATCAATCTGTGTATGCTTAATAATTAGATCACCTCTAATTACATCATTTGGGATCACCGTGTTCATTATCCTAAACCCTGTCCGTCTTTTCTCTAATAAAACTATGAGAAATGCTGCAGCTTGGGGAGACAGATTTTGGGCCGCTAGGCCATCTGCTCTCCTACTGTGTGTCTAGTAATAAACTCTTTCTCTCCTTGAAACCAGTGTCTCAGGAATTGGCTATTGAGCACATCTAACAAAAGAATCCACGGCCTTTGTCCGGTAACAACTGAGAGCTATAAAAGCAGTGAAAGTGAAGAGGAAAAGAAAGGGTCGATTTCTTTGAGAAAAGCTGTGTTGGTCAGGTCCTCTAGAAACAGTTTATTAAATGTTTTAAGTAGGTTATTATATTCAGTTGTTATGAACATCTTTAAGTTCAGTAAAATGTCCCCTCCTTATCTCTGAACAGCACTGCCCAGTTTCTAATCTTCCTGGATGGGCAATCACAGTTTTACTTTCCAGAAATGATCTTTTATAATATACACCCAAATACTTAAAAATTATATTTCAAACACTAAAACTTGTATGATAAAGAATGACATTAATATAGAAATACATATATGTCTACCAAACAGCTTTATTAGAATACAATATTTAGACTTACTTGCTTTTTTTTTTCTCTTTTAAGACTAAAATCTTACAATCTGGTTGATACCCGCTCTGGACTGTCCACTGCCTCACTTGTCTTTCTCTCTCCCCACAAGTAAGTACTATTCTGAATTTTGTGTTTATCGTTCACATCAGGTCTATTGATTGGGTAAGGCAACCTGATATTTACCTTACGTGTACAATTCAATGATACACTCATAAGTATATTCAATATGTGTGTATTCTTTTTCATGTTCTCACTCCTTACAAATAAACATACACTAGGTCGTACCTTCCACTCTGCAACTGACCTTTATTGATCAATGTTATTTTTGAGATTTACTTATTTTTATACATGGAGCTGTAAATCATTCATTTTAACTACTGTACAGTATTCTAGTATGTGGACTTATTAATTCATATAACACCTGGTGGGCATTTAAATTATATTTGCTTTTATTACCATTACAAATGATACTGCAATAAATAGTTTTACATGTTTCCTTGGCATAGAGTTTCTTTAGCATATATACCTAGGGGTAGAATTGCTATCATAGGCTATGAATATCTTTAACTTTATTAAATGTTTTGTTCTGCACATTGAGATACTGATATACTCTCCCAACACTTCCTTTACAACCCTTAATCCTCAGACTTTTAAGGACTGTATAGGTAGTCCCTGTGTTGCACGAGTCCAGTATGCATGAGTTTCTGTTAACATGGCAACCTGTAGCAAGAGAACAGTCTCTTTGCAGTACTGATGAGTGTGGAAAGTTATATCCAAATTGTGGTATTAATTTGAATTTCCACTACAATTAGGTAGGTTATATGTCCTTTCATATAGTCAACCATTTCCATTGTTCTCTTCTGTATAATATTCTTTGCCATTTTTTCTTTTGGGTTGTTAATCACTTTCTTATTGATTTGTAAGTTCCTTATGCATTCTGTATACTAACTGTATTGATTATCTGCATCCCAAATCTCTATTTCTTTTTTTGGTTTTAAATATTTAGTTTAGAACCACCCGAAAATGGATATCTTAGTTAGCTTATCTATAAGCATGTTTAAATAAAGTACCCAAATAATCATTGTAAAGTGTGTTTGTACAGTAAGTTTCATAAACCAATTTAAAATTAAGGCAAATAAGGAAAAAACTACAGATATCACAGTTTTTTGAATTCTAAATATTAAACAGTAACTTAAATACCATTTGATTAACTATCAAAACTGTGTACATTCTCAAAATATCAAGTAGAAAGTTATGACTGATGTTAGTTACTGAACATTTTCAAAATTTTTTATTTCAGGAAAATATAAAGATACAAATATTTTTATAGCTAACATGAAAATCTTATCCCTTATGTTACCATAACATTTAAAATCTTTTTTATCTAATATTACTATTGCTACTGTGCTTTATTTGGGTTACAACTTGCATAGAACATCTATTTCCAGTCTTTCACTTTCGATCTATTTGTATCCTTGGGTCTACGATAAGTTTCTTGTGAGCAGCATATAGATAAATCATTATTTAATCTGTTCTATCAGTCTGTAACTTAAAAATTTTTTTTAAACATTAACAACCTACAAACATGAACATTCTTACCACATGATCAGTCCATTCATGGTATATAATCAATAACCCAAAATATCATCCCATAGTTGATCATCATGATCATTTCTTAGAACATCAGCATCAATTCAGAAAAAGAAATAAAAAGAGAAAAGAAAAAATTATACCTATCATACCCCTTCCCCTCCCTTTCATTGATCACTAGCATTTCAATCTCCTAAATTTTTAATTTTTAATTTTTTATTAAAAAAAATTACAAGAAAGAAACACAAACATTCCCAACACATACACTCAGCAATTCACAATATCAACACATAGTTGCATATTCATCAGCATGATCATTTCCCAGAACATTTGCATCAATTCAGAAAAGTAAAAAAACAGAAAAAAAAATTTTACATACCATACACCTTACCCCTCGCTTTCATTAATCACTAGCATTTCAAACTAAATTTATTTTAACATTTGTTCCCCCTATTATTTATTTTTATTCCATATTTCCTCTCATCTGTTGACAAGGTAGATAAAAGGAGCATCAGACACAAGGTTTTCACAATCACACAGTCACATTGTGAAAGCTGTATCATTATACAATCATCTTCAAGAAACATGGCTACTGGAACACAGCTCTACATTTTCAGGCAGTTCCCTCTAGCCTCTCCATTACATCTTGGTTAACAAGGTGATATCTGCTTAATGCATAAGAATAACCTCCAGGATAACCTCTCAACTCTGTTTGGAATCTCTCAGCCAGTGACACTTTGTCTCATTTCACTCTTCCCCCTTTTGATTGAGAAGGTTTTCTCAATCCCTTGACGCTGGGTCTCAGCTCATTCTAGAGTTTTTCTCAATCCCTTGATGCTGAATCTCAGCTCATTCTGGGATTTCTGTCCAACGTTGCCAGGAAGATCCACACCCCTGGGAGTCATGTCCCACGTAGACAGGGGGAGGGTGGTGACTTTGCTTGCTGTGTTGGCTGGAGAGAGAGGCTACATCTGAGCAACAAAAGAGGTTCTTTTGGGGGTGACTCTTAGGCCTAATTTTAAGTAGGCTTGACCTATCCCCTATGGGGTTAAGTTTCATATGAACAAACCCCAAGACTGAGGACTCAGCCTATAGCTTTGGGTGCCCACACTGCTTGTAAGAATATCAAGAATTCAACTTGGGGAAGTTTAGTTTTCCCCCATTCTCACCATTCCCTGAAGGGGACTTTATGAATACTTTTCCACTCACTGATCAAATCACTCTGGGATTCATCAGGGCATCACCTGGACAAACCAACAAAATCTCATGTCCTATACAAAGTTCTATGTACTTAAGGTGTTCAACCAACTATCTACATAAGTTATATTAGGAGATGCACTAGTCAAATATAAATTTGTACCAAATAAACATTTTTTGCTTTAGTCTCACACATAAGTTGAATTTTTAAAATATTAATTATCATCTATTTTCAGCACACTGCAGTAATGACATTCTTTTGTTCTTCTTCATGCAAAAACATTTTTTAAATTTGTACATTTAGTCACTATCATTATACACTCTAGGCATTCCTAGATTATACCATCTCAATCTTTATCGTCTATCTTTCTTTGTGATTTCATTTATGCCCATCTCCCTCTATCATTCTCATATGCAGCTTCATTCAGTGTTTAACATAATTGTATTACAGTTAGGTAATATTGTGCTGTCCATTTCTGAGTTTTTATATTCAGTCCTGTTGCACAATCTGTATCCCTTCAGCTCTAATTACCAATATCTTACCCTATTTCTATCTCCTGAAGGTCTCTGTTACCAACAAAATATCCCAAGTTTATTCACTAATGTCAGTTCATATCAGTGAGACCATACAGTATTTGTCCTTTTGTTTCTGGCTAATCACACTCAGCATAAAGTCCTTAAGGTCCATTCATGTTGTTACATACTTCATAACTTTATTCTGTCTTACAGCTGCATAATATTCCATCTTATGTAAATGCCATAGTTTGTTTAGCCAACCATCTGTTGATAGGCATTTTGGCTGCTTCCATCTCTTGGTAATTGCAAATAATGCTGCTATAAACATTGGCGTGTAAATGTCCACTTGTGTCCTTGCCCTCATGTCCTTTGAGTAGAGACAGCATATAGATGGGTCCTTTTTTTAAATCCATTCTGCCAGACTATGTCTTTTGATTGGAGTGTTTAATCCATTAACATTCAGTGTTATTACTGCATGGGTAGTACTTTCTTCTACTATTTTGCCTTCTGGATTTTATATGTCATATCTAATTTTCCTTCTTTTTACCTTTACTCATAGTCTTCCTTTCTATACTCTTCCCCACACCTCTCTCTTCTGTCTTTTTGTATCTGTCTCTAGTGTTCCCTTTAGAATTTCTTGCAGAGCTGGTCTCTTGGTCACAAATTCTCTCAGGGATATTTTTGTCTGAAAGTGTTTTAATTTCTCCCTCATTTTTTTTTGATTAATTAAAAAAAGAAAAGAAATTAAGACAACATTTAGAAATCATTCCATTCTACATATGCACTCAGTAATTCTTAGTATCATCACATAGATGTATGATCATCATTTCTTAGTACATTTGCATTGATTTAGGAAAAGAACTAGCAAAACAGCAGAAAAAGATATAGAATGTTAATATAGAGAAGAAAATTAAAATAATAATAATAATAAATATATATATATAAAGGAAAAAAAACAAAAACAAAAGATACAAACAAACAAAAAACTATAGTTCAGGTGCAGCTTCATTCAGTGTTTTAACATAGTTACATTACAATTAGGTATTATTGTGCTGTCCATTTTTGAGTTTTTGTATCTAGTCCTGTTGCACAGTCTGTATCCCTTCAGCTCCAATCACCCATTATCTTACCCTGTTTCTAACTCCTGCTGGTCTCTGTTACCAATGATATATTCCAAGTTGGTTCTCGAATGTCGGTTCACATCAGTGGGACCATACAGTATTTGTCCTTTAGATTTTGGCTAGACTCACTCAGCATAATGTTCTCTAGGTCTATCCATGTTATTACATGCTTCATAAGTTTAGTCTGTCTTAAAGCTGCATAATATTCCATCGTAGGTATACACCACAGTTTGTTTAGCCACTCGTCTGTTGATGGACATTTTGGCTGTTTCCATCTCTTTGCAATTGTAAATAATGCTACTATAAACACTGGTATGCAAATGTCCGTCTGTGTCTCTGCCCTTAAGTCCTTTGAGTAGATACCCAGCAGTGGTACTGCTGGGTCGTAATCCATTCTGCCAGTCTATGTCTTTTGATTGGAGAATTCAGTCCATTAACTTTTAGTGTTATTACTGTTTGGATAATATTTTCCTCTACCATTTTGGCTTTTGTATTATATATATCATATCTGATTTTCCTTCTTTCTACACTTTACTCCATACCTCTCTCTTCTGTCTTTTCGTATCTGACTCTAGTGCTCCCTTTAGTATTTCTTGCAGAGCTGGTCTCTTGGTCACAAATTCTCTCAGTGACTTTTTGTCTATAAATGTTTTAATTTCTCCTTCATTTTTGAAGGACAATTTTGCTGGATATAGAAGTCTTGGTTGGCAGTTTTTCTCTTTTAGTAATTTAAATACATCATCCCACTGTCTTCTAGCTTCCATGGTTTCTGCTGAGAAATCTACACATAGTCTTATTGGGTTTTCCTTGTATGTGAAGATTGTTTTTCTCTTGCTGCTTTCAAGATCCTCTCTTTCTCTTTGACCTCTGACATTCTAACTAGTAAGTGTCTTGGAGAATGCCTATTTGGGTCTATTCTCTTTGGGGTGCGCTGCACTTCTTGGATCTGTAATTTTAGGTCTTTCATAAGAGTTGGGAAATTTTCAGTGATAATTTCTTCCATTAGTTTTTCTCCTCCTTTTCCCTTCTCTTCTCCTTCTGGGACACCCACAACACGTATATTTGTGCGCTTTATATTGTCATTCAGTTCCCTGATCCCCTGCTCAAGTTTTTCCATTCTTTTCCCTATAGTTTGTTTATTTTTGGAATTCAGATGTTCCATCCTCCAGTTCACTAATTGTAGCTTCTGTCTCTTTAAATCTACCATTGTAGGTATCCATTGTTTTTTCCATCTTTTCGACTTTGTCCTTCACTCCCATAAGTTTTTGTGATTTGTTTTTTCAGATTTTCTATTTCTTCTTTTTGTTCAGCCCATGTCTTCTTCATGTCCTCCCTCAATTTATTGATTTGGTTTTTGAAGAGGTTTTCCATTTCTGTTCGTATATTCAGCATTAGTTGTCTCAGCTCCTGTATCTCATTTGAACTATTGGTTTGTTCCTTTGACTGGGCCATATCTTCAATTTTCCGAGCGTGATCCGTTATTTTCTGCTGGTGTCTGGGCATTTGATCAGATTTCCCTGGGTGTGGGACCCAGCTGGTTGAAAGGTTTTTCTGTGAAATCTCTGGGCTCTGTTTTTCTTTTCCTGCCCAGTAGGTGGCACTCGTGGCGCTCGTCTGTCTGCAGGTCCCACCAGTAAAAGATGCTGTGGCTCCTTTAACTTGCCTATCCGAATCTCGCAGTCGGCCCGGGAAACCGCGCGTGGAGGTGGGGTTGCCGGCCACTACGGCTTGGGGGAGTGCCCCGCTATCCAACGTTCCCAGTTGGACCGGGAAGCCACGTGTGTGGAAGGGACCCCGGTCGCCAGCCACCCCGACCTGGGGAAGCGCGCGCCCCTCGGGTATCTCACCACAGCGGATTCTCCCTGCCCATTCAGCCGTTCCAGAATGGGGTACGCTGTCTTTTTGGTCTCTGTCGTGGCTCTGGGAGCTGTTTCGTATTGTTTCTGTTTCTTTAGTTGCTGTTCTGGAGGAGGAACTAAGACCCATGCGTCTTACTAAGCCGCCATCTTCTCCCTAAAGCTCCCTCATTTTTGAAGGACAATTTTGCTGGATATAGAATTCTTGGTTGACAGTTTTTCTCTTTGAATAATTTAAATATATCATCCCACTGTCTTCTTGCCGCCGTGGTTTCTGCTGAGAGATCTGCACATAGTCTTATTGGGCTTCCCTTGTATGTGATGGATTGCTTTTCTCTTGCTGCTTTCAAGATCCTCTCTTTCTCTTTGACCTCTGACATTCTAATTAGTAAGTGTCTTGGAGTATGTTTATTTGGATCTATTCTCTTTGGGGTATGCTGCACTTCTTGGATCTTAATTTTAAGTCCTTCATAAGAGTTGGGAAATTTTCAGTGATAATTTCCTCCATTAGTTTTTCTCCTTTTCCCTTCTTTTCTCCTTCTGTGACACCCACAACATGTATATTCGTGCACTTCATATTGTCCTTCAATTCCCTGAGTCCCTGCTCATATTTTTCCAGTTTTTTCCCTATATTTTCTTTTTTTTTGTCGGATTTCAGATGTTCCGTCCTCTGGTTCACTAATCCTATGTTCTGTCTCTCAAAATCTATCATTGTAGGTCTCCATTGTTTTTTTTTTTTTTTATCTCTTCTACCTTGCCTTTCATTCCCATAAATTCTGTGATTTGTTTTTTCAGACTTTCAATTTCTTCTTTTTGTTCTTTCCTTGCCTTCTTTATATCCTCCCTCAATTCATTGATTTGGTTTTTGATGAGGTTTTCCATGTCTGTTCGTATATTCTGAATGAAATGTTTCAGCTTCTGTATGTCATTTGAATTGTTGGTCTGTTCCTTTGACTGGGCCATATCTTCAATTTTCCTAGTGTGATTTGTTATTTTTTGCTGGCGCCTAGGCATTTAATTACCTTAATTACTTTATTCTGGAGATTGCTTTCACTTCTTTTACCTAGGGTTTTCTTGCTGGATGAATTTGTTGTCTATCTGTTCTTTGACATTCCATTCAGCTTTATCTGGACCTCTAGCTTAAGTTTTATTTAACAGAGGAGAATTTTTCAGTTCTTGTTTTCTTGTTTCTTGCCCTGCTTGTATGGTGCCTTTTCCCTCCCCACCCTTAGGAGGGTCTACTTAGATATTATAGACCCCAGCCAGATTTTCCCAGACTAAACTGGCCTCCTATCAGGAGGAAAAAGTCACCTGCGTCGATTTTCCCTGAGGGTGAGCTCCAGCAGGTTGAAAGACTTTTCTGTGAAGTCTCTGGACTCTGTTTTTCTTATCCTGCCCAGTATGTGGTGCATGTCTGCCTGCAGGTCCCACCAGCATAAGATGATGCGGTACCTTTAACTTTGGTGGACTCTCCCTGCTAGGGGTGTGGTGGAGACAGAGGAGAGGTTGTAGGCTTGTTTTAATGGCTTCAAATTACCAAGCCCTGGGGTCTGAATTCTTTGAGGGAGGGATTCCACCTGAGTTGGGATTCACCCCTCCCCTGGGGAAGGCACAGGCTCCAGACAAGCCCCCAAAACAACTCACTTCCGCCTATGCCTTGGGCAGTTGCAGCCTGAGAAGTCCTGCTGCTATATCCAAAGGCAGTCAAGGCTTTGTAGAAACACAGCCACAAAAACCTGTTTCCTTCTTTTTATCCCCCCTTTTCTGTCAGCCTTGCCCCCTTGGTGCCGGGGCAAAAATGAGCAACCTCCACTTTGACCAGGTTCACCTAAGCTGGGGGCCTTTTTTTGGTAGTCAGAATTTGTTAATTAATTCCACAATTGGTGTTTGATTGTGCTCAGTCCCTGCTGCTGGTAAATTTCCTTTCCTGTCTGGGAAGCAGCCTGTGGGGGAGGGGCACTGGCCGCCACAGCTTTGGGAACTCATGGTTCTAGGGGGCGCTCGCAACCTGTCCAGCTGGTCCAGACTGGGGTATGCTGTGTGTCTGGTCTCTGACATGGCCCCAGGAGCTGTTCTGTACTGTTTCTGGTTATTTAATAGTTGTTCTGGAGGACGAACTAAAATGTGCACGTTGTTAAGCTGCCATCTTGACCCAGAAGTCCTCCTAAATTTATTTTAACATTTGTTCCCCCTATTATTTATTCATTTTTAATCCAAATGTTTTACTCATCTGTCCATAAGGTAGATAAAAGAAGCATCAGACACAAGCTTTTCACAATCACACAGCCACACTGCCAAAGCTATATCATTATACAATCATCTTCAAGAAACATGGCTACTGGAACATAGCTCTACATTTTCATGTACTTCCCTCCAGCCTCTCCAATATACCTTAACTGAAAAATATCCTATAGTTTTTATTTGTCAGATCTATTTACTCTTTTCCCTCTCTTTTTATCCATTAAGTTACCTTTGCTAATATTCTTCAATTCTGTACCCACACCAGACCGCCCTGTCTAGTCTTTTTCAGATTAGCTTGTTCAGAGCGAAGTAAAAAAAATACCAAGACAGTAGGGGAGCATAAAGAAGAGGCAGATATGGCTCATGCTGAAAGAGCTCCCTTTAATATTTCTTGTGGGGCAGGTCTCTTGTTGACAAATTCTCACTGCTGTTTCTGTAGGACAACTTGGCAGGATAAAGAATTCTTGGATGGAAGTCTTTCTCGTTCAGAATCTTAAATATATCATACTATTGCCTTCTTGCTTCCATGGTGCCTGTTGAGTATCCTGAAGCTCAGTCTTACATAGTTTCCCTTGCATGTTATCTCTCTTCTCTTGCTGCTTTCATGACTTTTTGCTTCTCTTCAGGATCTCACATTGTGATAAGTATATGTCTCAGGGTAAGCCTATTTAGATTTATTATATTTGGGATTCCCGGGGCTTGCTTGGTTTGGATATTTATATCTTTTGCCGGTTTGAAGCCATTATGAATCCCAGAAAAGCCACGTCCTTCAATCCTCATTCAACATTGCTGGGAGGGATCTTTTTGATCATTTCCATGGAGATGTTACCCACTTGTGAGTGGTAGTCTTTGATTAGATAGTTTCCATGGAGATGTGTCCCTACCCATTCAAGGTGGAGTTGCTTACTGAAGTCCTTTAAGAGGGCATCAGTTTGGAAAAAGCTTTAGAGCAACCAGCACCAACAGAATCCACATAGCCAGAGACCTTTGGAGATGAAAAAGGAAAGCACCCCTGGGGGAGCTTCATGAAATAAAGAAGCCAGGAGAGAGAGCTAGCAGACGTCACCATGTGCCCTTCCAGCTGGGAGAGAAACCCCAAACTTCATCAGCCTCTTTTGAGTGAAGGTAACTTTTTGCTAGTGCCTTAATTTGGACATTTTCACAGTCTTAGAACTGTAAATGTGCAACAATAAGTTCCCTTTTTTAAAAGCCATTCCATTTATGGTATATCACATTCCAGCAGCTTTTACAAACTAAAACATAAGAATTGGAAAGTTTTCCCCCATTATGTCTTCAGTCAGCTTTATCCCTTTACTCTTCTTTTCTCCCTCTGGGACACCAAAATTTTTTATATTTGTATGTTTCCTGTCATTTCCTTGAGATCAAGGTGCATTTTTTTCCATCTTTCTTGCCATTTGTTCTTTTGAACGTTCAAGGTCATTTGTTGTGTCTTCTAATTTGCTTATTTTTCATCCTATCTCTTGAAATCTGTTGTGAGTCTCTAATGTTTTTAATTTGATCTACAGCATCTTTCATGTCTGTGATGTCTGATGTTTTTCTGTTCTTTCAAATTCTTCTTTATGCTCCTCTAGTGTCTTCTTGATAGCCTTGATATCGTTATGAACAATTTTAATTAGTTCCAAATTCTGAGTGGCCTCAGATGATTTAATTTGGTCATCTGGCTAAGCCATATCTACCTTTTCTTTATGCTCCCCAGTGTCATCATCTTTTTTTTTCTTAATGGCATTTTTTCCTTAATTGACTCCTCGGTTAGGTCATTGCTTATATATAGAAACATTACTGAACTTTGCACAATAATTTTATATCCCACCACCCTGCTGAATTTGTTTATTAGCTCAAGTAACTTTGCTGTAGATTTCTCAGGCTCTTCCAAGTATAGTATCATGTCATCTGTGAATTATGAAAGTTTTACTTCTTCCTTTCCAATTTGGATGCCTTTTATTTCTTTGTCCTGTTTGAATGCTCTGGCTAGAACTTCTAGCACAATGTTGAATAATAGTGGTGACAGTGGGCATCCTTATCTTGTAACTGATCTTAGGGGGAAGGCTTTTAGTCTCTCTCCATTGAGTACAATGTTGGCTATCAAGTTTACATATATTCCCTTCATCGTATTGAGGTAGTTACCTTTGATTCCTATCTTTTGAAGTGTTTATATCAGAAAAGAATGTTGAATCTTGTCAAATGCTTTTTCAGCATCAATTGAGATGATCCTGTGATTTTTCCCTTTTGACTTGTTAATGTGCTGTATACATTAATTGATTTTCTTGTGTTGAACCATCCTGGCATTCCTGGTATAAACCCCACTTGGTCATGGTATATGATTCTTTTCATGTGCTACTGGATTCAATTTGCTAATATTTTGTTGAGAATTTTTGCATCTGTGTTCATTAGGGAGTCTGGCCTGTAGTTTTCCTTTCTTGTAGCATCTTTACCTGGTTTGCCCTTCTTTGTCACTTATGATGTCTTTATATTTAAATTCTATTTTGTCTGATATTAGTATAGTGACTCCTGCTTTCTTTTTTTTTGAACTGGTTAAGGGGACTTTATTTACGTCTTGATGTTCAGAAAGCAAATACAACAAAATGTTGTATATAACTGTTAACATTTTGGATTATATTTCTTAATCCATTCTGCCAATGTGTATCTTTTTTTGATTTTTATTAATAAAACCAATCAACACACAACATGAACATCCTTTTTTTCCATCACATAGTTGTATATTCATCATCACGATAATTTCTTAGAACATCTGCATACTTCAGAAAAAGAAATAAAAAGACAACAGAAAAAAATTCATAATACCATAACTCTTACCCCTCCCATTCATTGATCACTAGCATTTCAATCTACTAAATTTATTTTGACATTTGCTATGCCTATTATTTATTTATTTTTAATCCATATGTTTTACTCATCTGTCCATAAGGTAGATAAAAGAAGCATCAGACACAAGGTTTTCACAATCACACAGTCACATTGCAAACACTATGTCATTATCTAATCATCTTCAAGAAACACGGCTACTGGAACACAGCTCTACATTTTCAGGCTCTTCCCTCCAGCCTCTCTGTTATGCCTTAACTAAACAGGTGATATCTAGTTGATGCACAAGAATAACCTCCAAGATAACATCCTGACTCTGTTTGGAATATCTCAGCCATTGACACTTTATTTTGTCTCATTTCTCTCTTCCCCCCTTTTGGTCGAGGTTTTCTCAATTCCTTAGTGCCGAGTCCCAGCTCATTCTAGGATTTCTGTCCCATGTTGCCAGGAAGGTCCACACCCCTGGTCCCATGTAGAAAGAGGAAGGGCAGTGAGTTTGCTTGTCGTGTTGGCTGAGAGAGGCCACATCTGAGCAACAAAAGAGGTTCTCTTGGGGGTGACTCTTAGGCCTAATTTTAAGTAGGCTTAGCCTATCCTTTGTGGGGTTAACTTTCATATGAACAAACCCCAAGATTGGGGGCTCAGCCTACTGCTTTGATTGTCCCCACTGCTTGTGAGCATATCAAGAATTCTCCACTTTGGGGAAGCTGAATTTTCCCCCTTTCTCACCATTCCCACAAGGGGACTTTGCGAATACTATTTTGATTCACTGTTCACATCCTTCTGGGATTTATCGAGGCATCACTCTGGACAAACCTACAAAATCTCACGCCCTACTCAAGGTTCCATGTACTTATGGTGTTCAATTAAGCTGTCCACAGAAGTTATAATAGGAAATGCGCTAGTCAAAATAAAGATTTTGTAGCAAATAAACATTTTTTGCTTTAGTCTCACACATAAGTTTTAAAATATTAATTACCATCTGTTTTCAATACCCTGCATTATTGACATTACTTTGTTCTTCCTCATGCAAAACATTTTTAAATTTTTACATTTAGTCACTATCATATCTCTTCAGTTCCAATTATCCAATATCTACCCTATTTTTATCTCCTGATGACCTCTGTTTTTAACTGAAATTATCCAAGTTCATTCATTAATGTTAGTTCATATCAGTGAGACCATATAGTATTTGTCCTTTTGTTTCTGGCTAATCTCACTCAGCATAATGTCCTTAAGGTTCATCATGTTGTTACATACTTCATAACTTTATTCTGTCTTACAGCTGCATAATATTCCATCATATATATATATTACAGGCTTGTTTAGCCACTTGTCTCTTGATGGATATTTGGGCTGTTTCCATCTCTTGGCAATTGTAAATAATGCTAATATAAACATTGGTGTGCAAATGTCTGTTTGTGTCTTTGCCCTCATGTCCCCTGAGTAGATACCTAGCAATGGCATTGCTGGGTCATATGGCAATTCTATACTTAGCTTCCTGAGGAACCACCAAACTGCCTTCCACAGTGGTTGTACCATTTGACATTCCCACCAAGAGTGGATAAGTGTGCACACTCTTTCTCCACATCCTCTCCAGCACTTGTCATTTTCTGTTTTATCGATAATGCCATTCTGGTGGGTGTGAGGTGATATCTCATTGTGGTTTTGATTTGCATTTCCCTAATAGCCAGGGAAGTTGAACATCTTTTCATGTGCCTTTTGGCCATTTGTATTTCCTCTTCTAAGAAGTGTCTGTTCAAGTCTTTTGCCCATTTTATAATCGGGTTGTCTTTCTGTTGTTGAGTTGAACAATCTCTTTATATATTATGGATACTAGAACTTTATCTGATACATTGTTTCCAAATATTGTCTCCCATTGTGTAGGCTGTCTTTTTATTTTCTTGACAAAGTTCTTTGATGCACAAAAGTATTTAATTTTGAGGAGTTCCCATTTCTTTCTTTCTTCAATGCTCGTGCTTTGGGTGTAAAATCTAGGAAACCGCCTCCTATTATAAGATTGATGATATTTCCCTACATTTTCTTCTAACAGTTTTATGGTCTTAGATTTAATGTTTAGGTCTTTGATCCATTTTGAGTAAATTTTTGTATAGAGTGTGAGATAATGGTCCTCTTTCATTCTTTTGCATATGGATATCCAGTTCTCTAGGCACCATTTATTGAAGAGACTGTTCTGACCCAGGTGAGCTGGCTTGTCTGCCTTATCAAAAATCAATTGTCCATAGATGAGAGGGTCTGTATCTAAACACTCTATTCGATTCTGGCTTAGGGAACTCCCAGTTCTGGATGGGCTCACAGCTGGTCCAGACTGGGGTATGCTGTGTGTCCGGTCACTGACGTGGCCCCAGCAATTATTCTGTACACTTTCTGGCTATTTATTAGCTGCTTTGGAGGATGAACTAAATCCCACACCTCAGTAAGCCACCATCTTGGCCAAGACTCGCCAAAGTGTATCTTTTAATTGGTAAATTTAGTCCATTAACATTCAAAGTTATTACTGAAAGGCTTTTCTTGAATCCAACATCTTATCCTTTGGATTTTAATTGTCAGATCTATATATTCTTTTCTCTATCCTTACTGGTCCTCTTCAATTCTGTGCCCTCCTCCAGACCTCCCTCTCCTGTGTGTGTGTGTGTGTGTTTTTTTTTTTTTTTTTTTTACCCCCAGCCAGCAGAATTCCCTTTAGTATTTCTTGTAGGGCTGGTCTCTTGTTGACAGGGTCTCTCACCCTTTGCTTGTCTGTGAACATTTTAATCTCTCCCTCAGTTTTGAAGGACAATTTCTCCAGGTATAGAATTCTTGGCTGGAAGTCTTTCTCTTTCAGATCTTAAACATATCATACCACTGCGTTCTTGCCTCCACAGTGCCGGTTAAGTAGTCCAAACTCAGTCTTATGTGGTTTCCATGTACATAGTAAATTGCTTTTCTCTTGCTGCTTTCAGGATTTTCTGCTTCTTTTCAACATTTGACAGACTGATCAGTAGGTGTCTTGGGTAAGGCCTATTTGGATTTATTCTATCTGGAGTTCATTTGGCTTCTTTGATTTGCATATTTATGCCTTTTATAAAGGCTGGGAAGTTTTCCCCCATTGTATTCTCTGCTAATCTTTCTAGCCCTTTACTCTTCTCTTCTCCTTCTGGGACACTGATGATTCCTATATTTGTGTACTTTGTTTTGTCCATCATTTCCCTGAGTTCTAATTCAAATTTTCCCATCTTTTTTGTCATTTGCTCTTTTGTGTGTTCAAAATCAGTTGTCCTGTCCTCTAGTTCACTTGTTCTTTCTTTTGCCTCTTCAAATCTTCTGTTGTGTGTCTCTGGTATGTTTATTTGGTCCATGGCCTTTTTAATCTCTGTGCTATCTATTTTTCTATTTATTCTTTCATATTCCTCTTTATGCTATTCTAGATCTCCTTTATGTCATTAGCCACACCACTGATTTTATTTAGTATAGTTATAGAAGCATCTTTGATTAGTTGTTCCAAAGTCTGTGTCTCCTCCAGTGTTTTAATCTGGTCATTAGACTGGGGTGTATCTGTATGCACCTTTATATGGTTAGTGATCATCTG
This sequence comes from Tamandua tetradactyla, assembly GCF_023851605.1. Classification (NCBI taxonomy): domain Eukaryota; kingdom Metazoa; phylum Chordata; class Mammalia; order Pilosa; family Myrmecophagidae; genus Tamandua; species Tamandua tetradactyla. Next base: position 20,616,335 of record NC_135351.1, on the reverse strand, counting down.
TTGTCTTTGTGGCATGTAAATATCTTGATAGGGTTACTTTGGAAGTTTATTTCCTTTAGCAGTCTAAAGCTTTGTATTTGCGGGACAGGTATGGAATGGTATGTGGGGAGGGGCACAACAATGTGGTGATGGGTTGCAGCTCAGGTATATGCACAGGTTAGGGATGCTTCATTGGTGCCTGTGGGTTGTGGAGGTGCAGTGCAGGGGCCATAGGGGTGAGGTGCAGCTTAGGCAGGCCTTGGAGCAGGGTATGGCATGGGGGACAGAGGTACGGTGTGGCAGAAGGCAAATAAGTGGACTGTGCAGATGTGCTGGGACTTATATGTGGAGTTTGTGGGTTGTGGGTTTCAGGTTGTGCGTACAGGAGGGCACGGTGCAGGTATGTACTTGTACAGTCCAGGAGGGCTGGGATGCGGATGCACGAGTATGTAGGGGCAGGACAACAGTTTCGGAGGTTGCAGAATGTGTCAGGTATGGGTGATATCAGGTGGGCAGGGCCCTGGAGAGGAAATGGACATGCTAGGCTGTTTGCATTAACTGGCTGTTGCAAATTCTGTGTCCCCTTGTGGTGATTTAATTGGGTCATTTTACATTCTTGATCTTCTTTTGTAGATGGGGCATTTAAATGTTTTAATAAGGCTATTTTGCAGATTTATTTCCTTCCCTTGTCTAAGATTTTTTATCTGCCTTCTATTAATGTCGAAGGGCAGCTTTTGGATTTGGGTTGTCAGTCTTTCCCTGTGAGACCAAGACCAATTGGAATTCTAGTTGGGGCTCTGAGAGCCAGGCAGACAGGCAATTTGTCAGACTGGAATTTCCTCTTCTCCCCAGCAGACTGTGCTCTTGAGCCCTCTTGGCCCCTTGGGTACACCTGACCCTGACCACAGGTGCCAGCCGAATTAGGTGAAGACCCCATGGGGCTTCAGCCAGGGAGCCGACTGGGCTGGGGGACAAGTGGCACACACCTCAGCGAAGACATCTGTGTGGCAGATGGATCTAGTGGTTCCCAGACCGCGACTCCCCCCAGCCCCCAGGATGATGCCTGGTTGCAGGACCAGGTATTTCAACTTCACCTGCCCACAGCCAGTCCAGAAATGTCTAGCGGTCAGTCATTATTCAGCTCGGCTGCTTCCTTGTCCTCACACACCCGTGGCACCATGACCCAAGCATGGCTCTTTCACCAGTTGGATATCAGACCACCATACTCCACGTCTCCCCTTCCTCCCCGGGGAAGGGCCCCCGAGTCCTTGCACAAAATAACACCCAGGTGTCCCCCAGCAGCATGTCACAGGGGTGGGAGCAGGCACTTTACCTTGACCAAGTGGAGTCTGTGCCCAGGAAAAACTCGCCTGCTATCTTCTAAGTTCGCCAAGGGTACTCCCAGCTATGGAGCTGTGGGGGAGGCAAAGTCGTGACCAAGTGCCTCACGTGATTCTCTCCATCCCACTTTCTCCAATTTCTTGCCCAGCGCCTCTGTGCAGGGTAGAAGACCTCCATGTCACCTGCACCCTAGACCTGCAGTCTAGGTCATCTTTCTATTGCATCTCTTGTTGCCCAGAGCTGGGATGGACTCAGCCACTCCTACTCCGCCATCCTGCCGGAAGTTCCACAAGTATCTTTCTTAAATCCATGGCTTGTCTTTCAACTTTGTATATGATGTCTTTTGTTGAGCATATTTCAGTTTTATATGTGGTCAAATTCATTAGTCCCTTAAGGCCTCTGCTTTCTGAGACTTATTAAACTCTTTCCTACCTTGAGGCCATAGAGATACTCTTCTATATTTTCTTCTCAAAATCAACAAGTATTTCTTTTCACACAACTAGAAGTTTACATTTATGAATGGGATGAGGTAAGAAATTCAATTTTTTTCCCCACACAAATGTCTAAAACTACATTTCCATATAGACGTGTATCTATTTTGGGGCTATTTTGTATCATCAGTCTATTTTTGTAGCTTTCCCACAATATCACCATTTCCAGTGATTTAGTATCTGCTTGGGATGGCTTTTCACTTTACTCATCTTCAAAACTATTTAAGCTTTTCTTGTCCATTTGTCCTTCCAAATGAATTTTAAAACCGTTTTCTATAAAAACGCTATTGAGATTTTGAGCAGACTTCTGTTGAATTTGTATATTAAATAAATGGGGATAACAGATTTTATTTTCCTGTCCATTTATTTACATTTCTTTTTTGATCCTTCACTAATATCTCGCATTCTTGTTTTATTTTCCTGAGTACCTTAAAGTTTTTGTTGCTACTTTAATCTTATTTCCTATAATATTTTCTAGTGTTCGTTTTTGATATAGAGATGCTATTGATTTTTCTATATTTATATTATATCCAGCCATCTTATTGAAGGTGCCTCTTAATTTTACAGTTTGTCGGGTAGTTCTCTTGGATTTTATATAAAGGCAATCATTTTGTTGGAAAATAAGGACATTTGTGTCTCTTTTTCCAATTTCATATTTTTCAGTTCTTCAGATTACAACATCTAAAGCACTATTGAACACAAGCAATGATACAGTTGAAAAGAAGACAAGAATTCCTTCTAAAGGGGTTTCTGACTCTTATCAAGTTTCATGATAAAGTAAAATTTTTGCTGTAGAATTTTAATAGATACCCTTAATCTGCTTACATAATGTAGTGTATCTACTTAGACTTTTCAAGGATTATCAGAGATATATGTGTAATTTATCTGTGCATACATATGTATTGTGTGTTTAGAAAAATGAAATCATGCTGTACATAGTATTATAAAACTGTTCTTTCCTGTTACAAAATATTATGAACATCTTTCTAGGTCTTTCATTTTGTATGATATTGAATTAATAAATTTAATAATCTTAGGTAACCAGGTTCACAAGCATCAGCGTAACATCTGCGCCTATACCTACCTGCCCTGAAACAAATCACTGCACTGAGGGCCCCACCCAACCATCCCGCAATCACAAGGCCTTAGACTACTGAAAGAAATAAATCCCCAAGGTAAATAACATGCGACGGGGACAGCAGAAGATCACTAAGCATATCACAATGCAGCCAGATATAGTCCTGCCTAATGACCAAATTAAAACACCAGAGGAGACAAAGACGTTGGAACAACTAATCAAAGATGTTCATACAACTCTACTTAATAAAATAAGTGGGGTAGCAAATGACATAAAGGAGATCGAGAAGACAGGAGAAGAGCATAAAGAGGAATTTGAAAGAATAAACAGAAAAATAGTGGGTATCACAGAATTAAAGACTTTGTTCACCAAATAACAAACATACTTTGCAGCGACAGAAGAAAGAACAGGTGATATAGAGGATAGGAAAATCGACTTCGAAGATTTAAAAGAGTAAAATGGCAAAAAAGATGGAAAAAATAGACAAAACAAAGCGTACAAATATAAGAATCACTGGTGTCCTGCAAGAAGAGAGGAGTAAAGGGCTAGAAAGAGTAGTTGAGGATATAAAGGGGGAAAATTTCCCAACCCTCATAAAGGACATAAATATACAAGTCAAAGAAGCCCAAAGAACTCTAAACAGAATAAATCCAAATAGGCCTTCCCCAAGACACATCCTAATCAGTCTGTCAAATGTTGAAGAGAACCAGAAAATCCTGAAAGCAGCAAGAGAAAAACAATCTACTATACAGGGGAAATAAAATAAGACTGAGTTCAGACTACTCAACTAGCACCCTGGAGGAGAGAAGGCAGTGGTATGATATATTCAAGATCCTGAAAGAGAAACACTTCCAGCCAAGAAGTCTGTACCCAGCCAAATGTCCTTCAAAACTAGGGAGAGATTAAAGTTTTCACAGTCAAAGAAGGCCTGAAAGAATTTGTCAACAAGAGACCAGCCCTACAAGAAATACTAAAAGGAGTTCTGCCAGCTGAAAAAAAAAAAAAAAAAAAAAAAAGAAAGAGGGAGGTCTGGAGGAAGGCACAGAATTGAAAATTACCACTAAGGGTAATTTAAAGAATACAAAGAGAAAGATGGAAAAGAACATATAGATCTAACAAATAAAATAGAATAGAAAAGATGGTGGATTCAAGAAATGCCTTTTCAGTAATAACTTTGAATGTTAAGAGAATAAATTTACCAATTAAAAGACATAGATTGGCAGAATGGATTAAGAAACATAATCCACAGCTATATGCATATAAGAGACTCATTTTAGACACAAGGATACAAATAGATTGAAAGTGAAAGGATGGAAAAAGATTTTCTATGCAAGCTGTAACCAAAAGAAAGCAGGAGTAGCTTATATTGATATCGGACAAAAAAATAATCGTAGGTAACCATATCTTTTTTTTTTAAACTTTTAAAACTGCATAATACATTACAAAGCAAAGAAAGAAAAAAGCAATAGTTTTCAAAGCACACTTAAACAAGTAGTTACAGAACAGATCCCAGAGTTTGTCATGGGCTACCATTCTATCATCTCAGATTTTTGATAATTTCTCCTATTAATCCTGAATTTAGAATTCTGTTTCCTCCAGAAATTTTATGAATATTTAGAATTGTTTTCTTCTAGACTTCCTATGGCTTCATGTTTTAGATTTAATTCATCTTTTTAATTTTTGAATATAGTATGTTTACATTAAAATGATGCTGAGATGTTATCAGTGTGGCAACACAAGATATCTACCTAGAGATTCAGCAAAAAAGGGGGACAAATCTCACTTGCTCGGCACTCTGGAGAAGTAGTCCACAAACATGGAATTTAACAAAGAGAAAAGCATCAGGTAGGACACCTCCGTCCTGATGGCTGGTCCTCTCCCATCCCCCTCAATTGGTCCCACACAGCTTGGTAAGTACCCAGAGGCAGCAGCTGGGATCTCTCCCATCTCCCACTGGGGAGACAGACTGTAAAATCACTCACAGCAGTGAGACAGATCCCCACTTATATCCAGAAACCAAGCCCTAAGCCCACAGTGATCCAGGGCAGGACACAAGCTGCTGGGGAGAGTGGAATACAAATGTAGGAGCAAGTAGCCAGGCAGAAACTGTCGGAAACAACTGTTTGGGGACCCATGAGACAGGGAAGGACATTTCAATGTCCAAGTCTGCAGGAGCCCTCCACTGAAGTGAAGAGGGGGACACAGTACAACACTGAGCCAGATATTGCTGGCAAAGTGAGAAAATGGGATCCCTGAAGCTGCAGCCCCACCCAGTCAGATGCTGCTGGGCTCTGAAAAGCACGATCTGCTGGGAAGATCAGAACGTGTAGGGGAAAATGAGGGCTTTCTGAAGCCTCTCCCGACCCTGTCCCAGGTCCCTTAGTGCTGGTCTCCACCCTTGTACAGGTTCCCGGACTTGTTTTGGCTGAGAAATACTGACAATCCCACTGTCAAAGTGGTGTCCTAGTACAAACCCAAGCAACCACTAAATCTTAGACAAGAGAGAGAAATCAACCTTTGGAACAGACACATCAAGATAAGCAGATGATCAGAATATCAGAAAAAAATCCCAAGGCACACTAAACCACAGGAAGATACGCACCAGTCAATGTAATAAATCATAAAGTCGGAGGAGACAGAATTTGGAAAAACTAATCAAAGATGTTCAAACAAATCTCCTAAATCAATTCAAGGCAATGAAGGAAAATATGCCTAACCAGACAAAGGATATTACAAAGACACTAGGTAAGCATAAAGAAGAATTTGAAAGAACACAGAAAAATAATTTACTTTATGGAAATAGGACATTATAGATGAAAGTAAAAATACATTAGACACACAAAACACAGACTTGAACAGACAGAAGAAAGGTCAAGTAAGCAAGCTAGAAGACAGAGCAACCAAATTCAAGCAGACAACAGAACAAATGGAGGAAAAAAATGGAAAAATTTGAGCAGGGTCTCTTGGAAATGACTGACAACATAAAGCAAACAAACACATACATCATGGGTGTCCCAGAAAGAGAAGAGAAAAGAAAAGGGCCAGGAAGAATATTTGAAGAAATAATGGCTGAAAGTTTCTCAACATTAATAAAAGATATATATATGCAAATTTAAGAAGCCCAACGTATTCCAAACAGAACAGATGTGAACAAATCCACTCCAAGACACACATTAATCTGACTGTCAAGTGCCAAAGAGAGGATGAAAGTTCTGAAAGCAGCAAGAGAAAAGCAATACACCACAAACAAGGGAAGCCAAATAAAACTAAGTGCTGACTTTTTGTCAGACACCATGGAAGGGAGAAAACAGTGGTCCAATATATATTTCAGATACTGAAAGAGAAAAATTGTCAGCCAGAATTCTCTATCCAGCAAAGCTGTCCTTCAAAAATGAGGGAGAGGTTTAAATATTCACAGATAAACAGAAGCTGAGAGTTTGTTACTAAGAGATGGGCCCTATAAGAAATACTCTCTCAAAGTATCACACACGACAATTTTAAGGAAGTCACTCATCAGAAAAAGCCCAATTCCTCAAGAAGAAAAAAAGTTAACGATTTCTGAAGTACTTTTTGGAATGTGTTAAGTTCCCCTGAAAAGAGCCAGGCTTTCTCCAACTTCATTTTTTTTACATAAAAAAAATTAGAAATAACAGGGAAATAATATTCTATAGTAGAGTTGAGAGTATATATTCACTTATAATGGTATAATCATAGGATATTACATTTGAAAGTATCTTAAATAATCTAATGTAACTCTCCCCACCTTAATTTTAGAGAGTTTATATCAAGTTACCTTTGTTTGTTTTTAGGTCTTTTCCCCCCCTTTATTAGAGAAGTTGTAGGTTTAATAATCTTGCATAAAATACAGTATTCCCATATTATTAACACCTTGCATTAGTGTTGGATATTTGTTACAGTTCATGAGAATATTACCTATCATATGAGAATTCAATAAATATTTGATGGATACATGAATGAATCAAGGCTTGACACTAAGGGGGCCTTGGTAAATAACTCACATGTTAGAATCTAAAGTGCGACTCAACAATGGTCAAATTTCCCTGTTTACAAAGGGAAGGTGACAGTACGTTACCTTCAGTAGGGCATTATTTGGTTGCCTTCTTTTTTTTTTTTTTTTTAACATGGGCAGGCACTGGGAATCAAACCCAGGTCCTTAGGCATGGCAGGCAAGCGTTCTTACCTGCTGAGCCACCGTGGCCCGCCATGGTTGCCTTCTTTTAAAGGGCTTTCCACGAGGGAATGAACTTTATGAAGAAGTGGAAACAGAATGGTGAAGAGGAAGAAGATATTACAGAATCATTAAAGAAAATATATGGAGCTGGCATTGAATATTTATGTGAAATAAATAAATGTATCTCTAGAAACCTTGTGGCAAGAATGCTTTGAATTTAGGCTCCAGAGGACTTTAAAAATCCCCCAGCTGACCTCATGTTTCAGGGTACGGAAACATCAAGAGATGAAGGGAATTGCCCAAGTGCTCATGACCAGTGAGGGCAGAGCTGGCATCCGTTCCCAGGCCCCATGATGCCATGGCTTGGGCTATTTCCTTTAAACAGATGCACACAAACGAAATTCTTAAATGTCAGTTAATGAAACGAAAAATGCACAGTTGAATGTACTCTAATTAAAAGTGGTTGTGGTAGAGAGCCTGGTAAAGCAAGAGAGAAAGAGCCATAAAACCAGAGTCCAATTTTCACAAACATTATTAGGAAACACCAGATAGCAAGGGTAATTAATATGAAAAGAATATAACCAAAGATGGATGTTATAGTGCCACAAAGCTAAGAAGCCCTTTACTTTTTAGTGTATTATTAAATCCCATTAGGATAAACCACACTTATTAAAGGAGTATAGATATTCTTCTGTTTTGCCAATTCAGTTACTTTTCAGTTGTTTTTCTGATTATTTCACCGACTCTTTAGAAAAACCTTTCTTCCTTCTTACCCAGAACTAATTTTTCCTGGGAAAAAATTCTCTTCAGGATGGTGCTATGATGTGAGAAGAGTCTCTTATTGTGAAAAATTGGGATGAGTCATTCATTAATTGACTCATTCCAATCACTCATCAAACTCATCAACACTTATTAGATACCTTCGGTGTACAGGTACCCTGCATGGTGCTGCACCTGTGAAAATTCATTAGACACAGTTTCCGCCCTTGAAGTAGAAAAACTGGTAAACCAGCAATTGCAGTGAAAGTAGGATAAGTTATTAGAAACTGGAGAAGAGGAACTAACACTAAGAAGGTAGGGCTTCCCAGAAGAGGTGCTGATAGAGCTGACTCCTAACGGAAGGGGAACGGGAGTTATCGAGGTGGACATGAAAAGCCAGGGTCTGGAGGCAGAGTGGTGAAGCCATGGAAGAAGCAGGGCAGGGTAGTAAGGGCTGCTTACCTGAATTTGAATGTCCCTGGAATTGATCACTTCCACAATGCCCACGACATTATCAAATACAAGGCCAAACTTCTTACAGTTGTCTAGGAAAAAGAGAGCACCACTAAATGCACTGCAGCATGTTTATACAAAATAACTTATGACTGTATGTACAGAGCCATAGTTCTACCCTACCAATTGTAATGGAATTTATTTTTCCTTTTATCTGTAGAGTAGATTTGCTGCATTTGAAAATGTAAGCCACTTGTTTCAGTTCAGTGTCTGAAATCACAAGGTCATTCCTGTCTTCTTGGTACTCCTAAAATTAAGATATATACAAATATTCAATATAAGAATACATATATCAAGTCCAATGCATACTGCAGTTACTACCAAGTTCAGTATGAACTATACCTTTTCTATATATTCTTTCTTGCAGACCCATTTCCTTGCAGGCTAAACCACAGGTCTCACCTTGTCATTGTAATGACGGGAACTGATTAACTGCTGCCTGGAAGGGGGTCAGCGTCAATTCTGAAATTCAGATATAGGTATTCTGCCTAATAGGTGGGGAAAGGGCAGGCAGGCGAGGGCTCTTTGTTGAGACACTGCTGCTGAACCTGGATTTAATGATCCTGCAGCAAAATCTGCTCTGTCAAGCAGGAGTTGTACAAATAGGTTGGTGAAGGGCTCCAACAGTGGACTAAGAACCATTTTCAGGCCGTGACAATCTTTGCAGGGACCTTGGTCCTTAATGCTTAGGGAAGCCCTCTGAATTGGCAGGGGACACCAGCTTTCATTCACATCCCAAGTGTCTCTGTCGTGCTCACACAATTAACCCTGAAAACGGTGGGTGGCAACAGTAGAGTGCAGTTATGTCTGTGGCACAGAATGAAACAACCCAACAGCAGATCAGAATGGGGAGCAGATTTCCAGTCCCACATGTTAAGGGTTTCTCTTGCTGCCTGGTTAAAAGATTGTGGAAGCCTTCAGAGATGTCCTAGTTTCTATTCTAGCCACTGGCTTTCTACCATTGTCATCTCACTCAGAAATCTTTATGATCTTGGTAAGTGGTTGAGCTGTTAGTCCTTTCATTGGATAGTATCAGCAGTAAACGTTAGAGGGCTTCCCTTACCACTTTCCATTTCTTTCCTTCCAACTCAAGCACAGGAGCATGTTTCTGGGGAGGATGGGATTGGGGAGAAGTGGAGCCTGGAGAGTGACTTTTGATTGGAGATCGAGCTTGTCCTCCTGGAGCTCTCAGGCTGGGATTTTTGTGTGTCTTCTGGTCATCTCTGACATGTCGGAGCCCTGGGAAGGTGACACAGATACATTTCTCTATATTTTATGCAAGAGGACATGTCCGTGACTTCTTAGACATGATTTAAATAGTTCAATAATTTTTGGGTAATGCTATTTTCATAAAAGTCTAGTGGTTTCTTGAGGTTAAGAAGCAGAGTCTGAGACCTGTATAAAAGTAGAGCTAAAGGAACCCTGTAGACATTTTCTATTTGAGGAACCTTTTGAAGGAGTGGAAAAGGATACATAGAATTCTGCAATAAAAAAAACTTCCTCAACATAAAGAATCACATGGCTTACTTCTTCTCTTGTGGTTAAATCTATAGTTTGGAATCAACTTTAGGGTTACTAGTCCAGTCCTTTACTTTACAGGTGAAGTTCAGAGAATTACACAACACACTGGACCTAGAGGCAAATTTATAATTTGGAGTCCTTAGCAACCAGCCCAGAGCACGGGAACACTTGCACCATAATTCCTATTATCTGTGCTCAGGAAAAACATATTCTCATAGACTTCTCAGCAGTGTGACTTTATTGTTTAGGATACACGTGCTCCTGATCCTGATATATTTTAAGTGATGTATTTTTTTTAGTTAACCATGCCTCATGAGCACAAAAGTCGTTCAATGATATAATTCTTTCACGAGTCTATACATTGTTTGACGACATGGGTGCTATTGTTTATAGTTTTTATTTCACTCAATTTTGATGTCTTAATTAAGGAAGATAGCGATGGAATATCAGAATTGAGTGGTGATGGTGTACAATGGTAGAGTTAGAACCCAGCGTCTCCGAGTTCTCTCTGTCCCAATCAACAGCCCCACCCCCGAGCCTGTTTGCTGGAGGGAGAAGGGACCATGTGCTTCTGCTTTCCCGGCAGCAGCTCCTGGTGGGCTGGGGACAGGGATGGAATGATGTGTCCATCCCAAATGGCAGCCCTAGAGGATCCCCATGTGTCTGGAACCCAGAAGGAAACTTTCTTACCTTTCGTAATTGCTTCACCCTGGTTAAGCTGAGCAAATAAAGCTGAGCGTGAAGGAGAGGACTCCTCCTTTCTGCCTTCGTTATCCAAAAGTGGAGGAGGTCCTGGAGGAGGAGGGGGGGGGGGGAGGGGGAAGGCCAGGCCCGGGGGAGAGGACAGACCATGCTAATGCTGTTGATGCTACTGGACCCTGCGGAAGAGAGAAGATGGAAGACACTGAGGATCCTGCAAGAGCTGCGGCTTTGCCAGCGCCACTGCAAACCTGTGGACGATGAGAGAGTGGAGTGTAGGGCTCACAAAGGGTCCTGAGGCTGAGAGGGGGATCCAGCATGGAAACATGGACAACGACTTAGCTCTAAAGCCTTGTGAGGCCCAGGAGACACAAGGCCAACTCAGAGGCAAACCAAGCCGTTTTTCACAAGTTCACATGTGAAACTCAGGATCTGAATGAAACTGGACTTGGCCAATTTAGAATCCAAACACAAGTGGTCCAGTTGATAAAAGGATTAGATTTGGGAGACACCAGGAATTGCTACCACCAAGAAGAGACGAAGAGTGGTGAAAAGTATTCAATTATTAGATGTCTTTGAAACTTTTTGAACACCTAAAAAAAGAGATGCCAAAATTCTTTTGTGGAACTCATTTTTCAAATTTGCATGCCTCAAACTGACCCCCAGGCAAGGACCATAAGCGACCTGGGTGCTTGTTGAAGTTGAAGGTGTTCAGGGTCCAGAAACCAGCCCAAGTTCATCCAGTTAGCTGATGGTCTCTGCTATGTGACATGCAAACTTGGCTTGTTTGTTTTTTATTGAGAGGGTACTTTAGTAGTTGCTGTAATCAAACCCCACGTAGAAAAGACCTTACATACTCAATACACTGCATTACCCCTGTACAAATGGACAAAAATTAAGTTTAACATTTCTAGACCAATATGGCTGTTAATTTCTGTACAATACCAATTCAACATGGTACAACTGGGATACTTTTTCCAAAGCTGACAGCACAGCTAAAATTTCCAAAAATTCTAATTGTATATATTTATATAAAAAGACCAGTAGAAATATGTTATGCATCAATAGCAGCAACAGCTTTTCCAGGTTCAACCTTTGTTTTTAATATGAAGTTCTAACATTCAAATGACAGTAAAAGGTGACAACAAAGAAAAGGATTAATTTTCATGTTTTGAAAGACTCTATAGATGAATGTTCTTTCAGAATTGAATACTAGTAGTATAGAAATACATATAAACAACAGACTCGGGATAAATACCATTCTGCTTTTAAACTCAGAAGTAGAAAAAAGGATATTTAAGCTAATCAGGAATTATAAGCTAATTCATTTAAAAAAGTAGCCAGGAAGCTTAAAAAATTGGAAGCTATGGAAATATGTTCCGGCTCACACATTTTCAATACCAAATACAAAATGTTTAGCTATTGAGAAAAAATTACCTAAGTGCCGAATACTAATGACTACAGCATATCTTTATTTTCATAAAAAACTCAGTATTACAAAGTGTCAAAGTCAGGATGTTTTGTTTGTAATAGTTTTCAGTTGGGAAAAAAAACAAATATTTTCAAAGAACTTATATAATCTATTAAGTACAGAATTACACTGAAAATAAATATTTTCTCTTATTCAGAATTCACATCTTAAAAACTCAGCAGGAAATAATAAGTAAAAAAATGATAAAAAAGAAAAAAATTAGAAAAAAAAAACTCAGCAGGTTGGAGTCTTGTTTCCTAAATACACAATTTCGCAATGGTTTTTTGTTTCTAAGGAAGATCCGCCTAACTCCACCAGGATTCTTGAGTCACCTAGAATATGAATGCAGTTCTTGAGAGGAACCAATTTTTTTTTCAATATCCTAAATGTTTTCTATTATCCTACTGGGGCAAAATTTGAGGATTTGCTCTGAATCAAAACGATTCTAATATAACATTTATGCATCAAACAATATTCCAGTTCTTAACTCTGGACACTGAGAGACGTGACATAAAAAGGAACAGAACTGCCTACTTCTGAAATTCTGCAGCTTTAAGGTCCTCCTTTTCTGTGGAAAGGGGAGACGATACTGGCTTTTGGATGACAGCAGTTCCCCCACGCTCAGAATTCAGAGCCTCTCCCCAAGGGCCATTAAAGGACACTGCAACCAGTAAACCACATATTCAACTTTTTAGAACTCTGATACTTTGGGACGGCTGACTCAGGAACACTAAATAAAGGATTTACTGCAACAAATGTTGAAAATAAAAGCCAAAAGAGAAGAGAACTCAGGACCAGTTGAAATTCTGCCTTGGACTTATCTGTGGTATGCCCTGGCTCACTCTTGTAGTGAAAGCACAATACCATGCTCTAATTTCCAAGGCCACTCTACAAAGAGAATCCAGGGGCTTTAGTGTACAGTACACCTCGAAGGCAAACTGATTAGACATTCCCTTAACTGGATCTCGGCGGGGGTGGGGTGGGGTGGCCTCACAGTGCAACAAACCTTTGCCTCTTTCTGCACTTCTCTTTCCATCACATAGTACATCACATGACAGCAGAGCTTTCTATATTCTCAAATGTGCCTGGCCACAAGTGACAGCCACATTGACTGGAACCAGAGCTGACTATAAACCTTCGTGAGTCCCCTAAAATCCCTGGACCAGAGAAGTCCTGAAATGCAGAGGGGCCAGCCTCTCCAGAACATCAACTACTTCCATCCCCCATCCCATATTATCGACAGCCCCTCCCAATATGAAGAGAAAGCTAGAATGGGCACAGCCCAAACACCCCTAAAGAGTGGGAGGAAGATCAAATTGGTGGTGGAGCTATACAGAGAAGGTAGGGTTTAACAAATGAGTATGAGCGCTGAATCATTAGCTTGGTATTTCTTTTAGTCTCCAGTATTTTATAGCAGCTAAAAGGAAAAACCTAAAATGGTGAAACTATAACCCGTACCAAACTCTGAAATCTGTTCTACAACTAATTGTTGCGATGTGCTTTGAAATGTATGGCTTTTTTTTGTACATATGTTATTTTGCACAAAAAAGTTGATTGTGATGATAAATGCACAGCTATATGATGATATTGTGAACCATCGGTTGTATACTTTGGATGATTACATGGTATATGGACATATAATATATATCAATAAAAAATAAATAATTGGAAAAAAAAAAAAGAAGAGTCTCCCCAAAACAGAGAAGCACGACTGTTCAGGAAGAGAAGGAAACCAAGACTTGTGGAAAGTCTAGTATGTGCCAGGCATGAATTTTTCTCGTTTAACAGATATTTAATGCTCGGTATAGTCAATTATTCCCAGAGGTTCTCAAACTTGAGTGAACAATAGAATCATCTGAGGAGGATTTGTTAAAAATTCCAAAGCCGAGGCCACACCACAGAAACACTTTCTGAGAGGTAGCATTTGCTGAAGCTCCCCAGATGATTCTGATGTGAGATCAGCTTGGGAACACACACTCTGTGCTATGTGCCGAGATGAATCTCAGTCGCCACAACAAATGCACCAGGGCTGTAATCCCTCATTTAGGGAAAAGTGGGAAATCAGAAAGTCTGATCCAATATTAAACTGCCAGAAAGTAGCACAGATATAATTCAAACATATATCTGCTTGATTCTTCAGAAAACCCGTTATGCTGTAGCTGGTGAACTTAAACACAAGCACATCCTGGAGATAATTGCAGGTTCGGTTCCAGACTATAGTGAAGTCTGCAATAAAGTGAACAGGGCAATAAAGCAAGTCACATGAATTTTTTTGGTTTCCCAGGGCACATAAAAGTTATGTTTACTATGACTGCTGAATTACTATATTGATATTTCTGTTGTTCTCCAGTGCCTTGGAGCAGCTACAAGAAAAAACAAAAAAATTGTGGAACTGTAGCCCATACCAAAGTTTAAAATCTGCTCTATAACTGCTTATTGAAATGTACTTGGAAATTTATTGCTTCTTGTTTATATATTTCACAATAAAAAATGTTAGAAAAAGTTATGTTTACACTATACTTTAGTCTATTACGTGTGCAATAGCATTATGTCTAAAAAAAAGCAATGTACATACTTTAATTAAAAATACTTCATTGCTAAACAGTGCTAACCATCATCTGAGCAAATCATAACCCTTTTTGCTGGTGGAGAGTCTGGCCTTGAATTTGATGGTGCTGACCCATCAGGGTGGTCGTGGCTGAAGTTGGGGTGGCTTGACAATTTCTTAAAATAAGACAACAATGAAGTTTGCTGCATGAATGGACTCTTCCTTTCACGGAATATTTCTCCGTCGCATGTGAGGCTGTTTGGTAGTATTTTACTCACAGTAGAACTTCTTTCAAAACTACAGCCAATCCTCTCAAACCCTTCTGTTGCGTTCTCAACTAAATTGATGTAACACTCTAAATCCTTTGTTGTCATTTCAACAATGTTTACAGCGTCTTCACTAGGAGTAGTTTCCACCTCAAGAACCTACTTTCTTTGCTCATCCGTAAGAAACAACCCCTCATCCGTTCAAGTTTTATCATGAGTGTAGCAATGCATTTACATCTTCAGACCTCACTTCTAATTCTAGTTCTCTTGTTATTTCTACCACATCTGCAGTTACGTCTTCCACTGTCGTCTTGAACTTCTCAAGGTCATCCATGAGGGGCAGAATCATCTACTTCCAAACTCCTGATAATGAATCACGAATGTTTCTCCCATGAATCACGAATGTTCTTAATGACATCTAGAATGGTGAATCCTTTCCAGAAGGTTTTCCATTTACTTTGCCCAGATCCATCAGAGGAATCACTGTCTATGGCAGTTGTAGCTTTATGAAGACTCTTCCTTTCACTTGAATACTTAGGAGCCATTGTAGGGTTGTCAATTGGTCTAATTTCAATATTGCTGGGTCTCAGGGAGTAGGGAGGCCAGAGGAGAGGGAGAAATATGGGAATGGCCAGTTGGTGGAGCAGTTCGAATGTGTACAGCATTTATCAATTAAGTTTACTGTCTTAAGTGGGTGCAGTTTGTGGTACAAAACAGTTAAAATAGTAACATCAAAGATCACTGATCAGCATAATAGATATAACGATGAAAATGTTTGAAAGAATTACCAAAATGTGACACAGAGACACAAAGTGAGTCCATGCTGTTGAGAAAATAGCGCCAACAGACTTGCTCAATGCAGGGTTGCCACATTTTGTAAAAAATCCAGTATCGATGAAAAGCAATAAAATGGGGCTGGTCTATAGCTGTTAAGCAAATTAAAGAACCAGAGGTATGAGCTTCTTTGATACATACATAGTGCTGCTCTTGCTCCTCTGCCTTGAAGATGTATGACTGAAGTACTGGGAGGTGATGCAATATTCTGGCTCAGTTTTTATCTCTACAATTCCTCACTCCTACACCTGATCCTGGAACCAGCCTTGATCCTATGGGGATATAAGACTCAGGCTTTGACACTGGCACTTCTGCATCAAATCACTCTTGATGTTGGTTCTGCCATGGCTTTGGATGCCAGTTCTAGGAACTGGCTTCTTACTTATTCACCTTGTCTTCTAAGTACACACTAGTTCCACTAATGGAATATTGGTACCCAAGTCTTGGTTTCCTGCTACTGCTCAAGTTGTCCTGGGATGGGGTCCTGACCCCACTCCTGGATGATATTTAAGGGCACTGCCTCTTAGGGCGATTTCCTTATCAAGATGAACTCTCAAGGCAGAGGTGATACCCCAGGTTGCATCAGAAGGACAAGCAGTGGTTCACGTCACATTCCTCCTCGGTGGGAGATGAAGAGCAGGGACCCTGTGGAGAGCGGAGGTTAGGAGGAGAAAGGGGCACTGGGAGGGTGCAGAGGTCACCTGCTTTGTGACTAGAATTAGGGCAATCTGGGAGATGCCAAGAACAAGGACAGGGAAGAGCCTCTGAACAACAGTGGCTTTGCCTGGGACTGAGGGGGCCTCAGAGAGTCACAGGGCAGAGCGTATAAAAGAGTTCTCCTCCCTGCCCTACTCCTTGACTAACCACGCCCTGAAAAACTGCAGCTTTAGCCTGCAGACCGCATCCATTCTCTTACTGGAGGCCCTGTGGTCAGAGCGACACATGCAGAGTAGAACTAAGACATTTAATAAAAGATGCTATCTGCTTGCAAATGATCTGAATATTTTAGGTCCCTCAGAAAGAATTCTTTTCTCAAGAACATATTCCTTTACAGTGTTATTATATCCTAACAATTCCTTTGTAGTTTTATTTCTACACTGTAGAATCCTAGAGGTAAAAAGTTCAGGGTCTCCAGGATGAAGGGGTTCTAGTCCCATTAAGAAAATGAACCTAAAACTTCTCCAATTTAAAGATAGATATTTTATTTTATATATTATTTAATTTAAATTAATATATTTATTATATTAAAACTATATATATATACACATATATTAAAAGAAAGAACTGAACTATGATGATTGGTGAGTTGGAGAAGCTCAGATGCACTGGAAAAGTCAAGCTGAGGACTGAAATTGGGGTATCCTCACAGTACCTAAGGAAGAAAGACCTAACATTGATTAAACAACAACGACCCATGCACACATGACTTTATTTTTAAAAACTACTTTCTAATATGGTTGAGTCTCTCCATAAGTGTCTTAGAGCCCCAGACTGTGAACAACTGAAAAACACATTCTATTAAAATCTTTGTAACAATGGGTTCACAATTTAAAAAAAGAAAAGCAGCACAAGTATGATTTTAAATGGCCACATTCAGGGTACAAAAGTTCCCTTATATTGTAAGAACACAGCACAAAACTGAAAAATGCTGTTTTTTGAAAGGTCTATTAAGATTAATTTTAAGAGCAGATGTTCAAATTTTTCTTCTTTTTTGGGGGGCGGGGCACAAAGACTTTAAAAAGTTATGATATTGCCAATCCATTTCTCTAAATTAATTTCAACTGTCTTGGGAACAGCTGCTTCCTTTGTTCTTAAATATATTAACTGTATATAATAATGAAACTATTGTATGCAGCATGTGGAAAGCTTGTAATTTTTTGGTTATCCCTCACTCATATAGCTGTATACTAACGTGCAGAGGCATTTGTTTTCATTAAATGTTACTCCTTGAAATAATTACTGATAAATTTATTACTTTAGAATTTAGATTTTATTCAGAAAGGGAAATTACCATCAGCTCTTAAATGAAATTTCCACATTGCTTTGCCGCTGGCAGTAGCATATATAATTCACAACCCACTTTCCACACACAAACATGATTGCCTTCGTTATCTGGTTAATTGAGGTAAATTCTAAATTTGTATCTAAATAATCCATAAATACTTTATGAAAATTATTCCTATTGTCCATTTTCTTGAGTTTGAAGAACGTAGGACAAATAGGGTAATTTTAGACAGGGGTTTCATGTCTTTACAGTAAAATTAAGTAAAAAGTGAAACATTTCTGCTCAAGTTAAAAACAAATAATCAGCTTCAAAGAAAAGTTTTCCACCTAATATTTTCTGTAATCCTGTCCCAGATAACAAAATTGTTTGGGAAATGTCAACTTTTACATTTAAAAGTCTAAGATTTTTCAAACCCAGCATAGCAGATCTAAATGGAATCTATCTATTTAACAGATATATTGAGAATAAATGAGACAAAGTAGGGCTCATTTGTCAGTTCATTGAACAAATATTTACTGAGTGTCACCTTGCTGGGAACATAAGGAGGAACGAGGCAAAGGCCCCGCTTTTAAAGCCCATCTTCTAGTGGGGAAGGCAAAGGCATAAATGAGTAAGTGCAGACACAGTAGGGCATGTGCTTCCCATCAAATGACCGAGGGACTCTGGGGCCCGAGGAGGGAGAGGCCAGCTCTCCCCTGGAGAGTAAGGTCAAAAGGCCAGGGAAAGGGCTGCTGAGCCAGAGGGTGCCTTGTGATCTATTTATCCTAAAAGGAAATACTGATGGCTTTAAAGCAGGAAGAAAGACAGATGGACGGACGGATGCAAGGATAGCTAGGTAACATTAATGTCCAACTTTAAGAACAGGCCAGGAAGCCTTTATATTTGGTTCATTTTTTTTAACCAATTTTTAAAAAGCAGAGACCAAGAAAATAAAGATATCATGTGACAGTCTCTTAGAGCAGGTGGATTATGTTACTCACAATAGAGCTTTTGTTAAGATGTTTTTGCTATAAAACTAGCTCCATGGTAGTAAAATTTTGAGCCACCTGTCTTTAAGTATTTGTGAAGCTACAGAATGGGACAGCTGATAGGCAATGGGACTGCTTAGGGGGCGTACCCCACCCTCCCTGCCTCCTCTCCCTACCTCCCCACCTCCAGCGCTGCTTCCTGGACACAGGTGTGTACAAATGTCTCCCTGTTTCTGGGTGAGTCTCCTTTAATAGTTTTTATTGGGGGGGGGGGCGGGGGAGGTACACGGTCCCATTTAGCTGTTGATCTCCGAACCATCCTGACCCATAAACACCTCCTCTAGATTCAATGCTCCCCAGTTAGCATTGACAACTCTATCTGCCCAATTACATACTTTAAAAGCACTCTAAAAATCATACAAACTACACTTATGTTAACACGCAATGACACTAGAAATACATAGTGTTTTACAACTGAACCTTTCTATAAGATGCTGTTTAATAATTTTTCCAAAAACAAAGCATCTCTAATGGCCTCTTGCAGTAAGCACATAAAACAGAGGATGATAAACCTCTCATATAACAGTAGGGATTAAAAGAAAGAACTCCAGTTTCTGGACAAAAGACTAACCTTTTTTAATACATAAACCAGAAAGTCCTCCTAGCAGATAAGATTTGTGAATTAGGGTTTTGTTTCTATTTTAGACTTCAAAACAAATTTCTATTTCATGTAACATTTCATCAAGAACTTAGTGAAATTAATATATTCCAAAATGCATCAATTTCTATAAGTACTTACAAATTTTGCATTCCCATGTATATCACAATTTCCTTGGCCAACGACCATAATCAAGAACAGAGATCTCTTTAGAAAATGCTTATAAGAAAATAGAGGCCTACACTGTAAGCTCTTATAGCAGACACATTTAGTCCGGAGGGGTAATTATTATTTCTGGATTTTGAGAGGCTGTTTTATATATGTATAACCTGGTATTTAGAGATAAGAACAAAGCTGATCAGGTCGGAATTAAGGTAATTCAGATCACAGGGGTAAGGAAGACATTGTCTATATTTTAGAACCACACCTACTCTTTGAGACCAAAGGAAGAAAGGTTTGTTTTTCCAGAATTGAAACTTTCTGTAGCACACACTCTAACTCAACCTGTGTGGACAGCTCATTTGAACAAGTGAAACACAGGGAACCCACAATAAGAATAAGAACCTTTAATCCTGTATAGTTTAATGTAATGTCAGGATACATCTTAGAATATATTAAGCAGATAACCAAAAAGTACTGGCCAAGTCCCCTGAGGGATGGGAGAAAAAATATGGAACTATTAAACTTTACCATCAGAAAAACCCAATACTATGTCAAACATTAAGGATATGCAAATTAATAAGCCAAGCCCTTGATCTTGAGGCTTACTCTTGTGAAGCTTATGTAGGTAGTGGAGAAACTTAGCCTACCTATAGGTATGCCTAAGAGTTACTTCTGGAGGACCTCTTTTGTAGCTCAGATGTGGCCTCACTCTCTCTAAGCCCAACTCTGTAAGTGAAATCATTGTCCTTCCCCCAGGGACATGACATACAAGGGCCAAAGTCTCCCTGGGATGACTCCCAGGGATGAGTCTGGCCCTGGCATTGTGGGATCAACAATACCATCCTGACCAAAAGGAGGAAAAGAAGTGTAACTAATGAAGTATCAGTGGTTGAGAGAGTTCAAATCGAGTCAAGAGGCTACTCTGAGGTCACTCTTATGTAAGCTTCAGTTAGACATTGCTACCTACCATAACTTGCCAAACCCCAACACCATTCCAGTTCATCCTCAAGAATACCTAGGGCAACATATAAGATTCTACAAAGGTTCTGTGCACTAGAGCAACTTCCCAGAAACCTACAACCTCCAGATGGGGCCTTGTACCAGATAAGTCCTGAAACCTGGAGGGCCCAGCCTCTCCAGAACATCAGATAGTTCCATCCCCCATCCCATATTATTGACAGCCCCTTCCAACATGAAAAAGTCAGAATAGGCATAGCCCAAATACCCCTAAAGAGTGGGAGAAAGATCAAAGGTGATGATGGAGTTATACAGAAAAGGTAGGGTTTAACAAACAAGTATGAATGCTGAATCATTAAATTGATATTTCTTTTCATCTCCAGTATCTTAGAGCAACTAGAAGTAAAAACCTAAAATTGTAGAATTGTAACCCATACCAAACTCTGAAATCTGTTCTACAACTAATTCTTGTGCTGTCCTTTGAAATTTATTGCTTTTTTGTATATATGTTATTTTTTACAAAAAAGAAAAAAAAAGTGATGATAAAAAATGTTTATTTCTTCTAACCTCCTATATTCTGGAACAGCTAGGAAGAAAAATCTGAGATGATGGTATGGAAGCCCATGACAAACTCTGGGATCTGTCCTGTAACTACTTGTTGAAGAGTGCTTTGAAAAATACTGCTTTTTTCTTTCTTTACTTTGCATATATGTTATATTATATAATAAAAAAAAGCTAAAAAAAAAAAAGAGAGAGAAAAGAAAACAGGTTGCACATAAACTAACAGATGGTCATCCTGTTGAACGTACGTTTAAACCAAGATGAATTCATAACTTAACCCCCTATTCTTTTTTCTTTTATTTTTTTATTTATAAAACCAATCAACATACAATATGAATATTCTTTTTTTTCATCACATAGTTGTGTATTCATCATCATGATCATTTCTTAGAACACTTGCATCCATTCAGAAAAAGAAATAAAAAGAAAACAGAAAAAAAAATTCATACATACCATACCCCTTACCCCTCCCATTCATTGATCGCTAGCATTTCAATCTACTAAATTTATTTTAATATTTGTTCCCCCTATTATTTATTTATTTTTAATCACGTTGTACTAGTCTGCTGATAAGGTAGATAAAAGGAGCAGCAGACACAAAGTTTTCACAATCACACAGTCACATTGTGAAAGCCATATCATTATTCAATCATCTTCAAGAAACGTGGCTACCGGAACACAGCTCAACATTTTTATGCACTTCCCTCCAGCCTCTCTGTTAGCCTTAACTAATAAGGTGATACCTATTTAATGCGTAAGAATAACCTCCAGGATAACTTCTCGACTCTGTTTGGAATCTCTCAGCCATTGACACTTTATTTTGTCTCATTTCTTCTCTTTCCCCTTTCGGTAGAGAAGGTTTTCTCAATCCCTTCCTATTTTATTTTTATAACTTCTTTTAAGACTTCTTCTGCAATGAAAACAAAGTTTCTGGAGGCCTTTCTGAGAAAAAAGAATTGCTAATAATATATAGTATTTTAAGCATTTTTATTAATTTTTTAAAAGCCAATATAGGGAATATTTCCTATTACATATATGGAAACAGAGTGCTACTGATGTTTCCATCGAAGTACCAAATGTACTTACATGCAGTCAAATAAAAATTATGGTTCCACAATAACGAAGGGAATGTGAGGCCCATTTGATCAGTTTTCTTCAGTGGCGAATGCCAAAAGCCTTATCCCAACGATAGATGTACATGAGGAAAGGTAATTATAAAACCCAGATGTCATGGTTTTGTCAGTGATTTCTAATGGTTTCACTCTTCCCCCCTTCCATGGTCTCTGCAGGTGTCTCCCTGATGATGTAGACAGAGTTGGAACCATGGAGGTAGATAAAAAGGGCAGAAAAAGGAACAAAGTGGTCTTGGAGAAGTAATAAAGCCTTAAATTGGAGTATACTATTACACTATTATAATAGTACATGCAAACCAGTAAATTAAGTGTTTTCATGCACTGTTGTTCTAATTTATATTATCTAGATGTAGTCCTTTGCTAAGTATATTTAGTAATTTCTGTTCTACATGCCCAAAGTAGAAATTTTTAATAAAAGCAGGCCAAGCCCTCAGAGCAGACTCCAGAAGAATTTACTGAAAACAGTCTAATGTGTTCAGTTGATAAGTAGCCTTTAATTATTAGTTTGGCCTTGTTTTCTCGGTGATATCTGGACCTAATCTGGGGTTTCCAGATTGTCTTTTCTTCTTGTCTGAAAGCACTGCTGCTTGAAGATATAAATTCTCAGTCTCCCCCTACCTCCGCCCCCCCCAAAAAAGAAAGATGAAATTCAACCTTTAATGGGAAACTTTCTAGGGTTAAAGATAGTCCACCCATCAAAGAGCCAAACTACAGGGCCCCAACACTTATCTAAAGCTGAGAGTGGCATTTGGCTTGAATTATCTGGGAAACAACTTCATTTGGTCAGAATCACAAAAGTCTGAACTACCACTGAATTAAAGTTTTGTTTTTCTTTCAGATCTTACAGTCATAAAGAAAGTACTGTAATCTCTTAAATGGCAGAGGTGGGGGGTAAGACAAAAAAAGGTAACTGTTATAAAGATTATTTACACACTTGGCTCTACATTGTATTTTATAAAGGGTTTATTTTCCTTTAGAAGGTAATCTGCATCTTTCCTTCCTCCCTCCTTAAGAAACCTTTTTGCTTCATCTCATATGAGCATGTATTTTCTGAGTTTATACCAACAGAATTAGGGGCCTACGGGTACAGAGGGAGAGCTCTGAGGAGGTCTCTGTGGACAATATGCCATTGCCTATAATAAAATGCATTGTCTATCTCCATTACCATTGTTTGTTGGAAGGAATGAAAGAAAGTTATGATACTTAAACTATCAGGACTATCTGTAGTTAATGGAATAAAGCTTCGGAAATTTCATTTTGGGGAAATGTGATTATAAATTAGCCACGCTCCATTTAGCAGACGCGAATGCATACCATCTGTCCTTACGGCTCTGTCCCAGTCGCTGCTGAGATCCGAGGCTGAATGGGGAAAAGATGCTGCTTTCAATGAGCTCACAGCCCAGGAGGAGAGAGAGAGAGAAGATGTCCTGAGTTCCCAGATATGTAGCTACTTGGCTCTTTGCTCAAGATGTGCTTTTCTTTGGAAGGTTCTTTCTCAACCGATTACCTGGAAAACTCTGACACATCTTTCAAGGCTCAACTCCAGTGTCTTCGTTCTGTTAAGTTTTCTGGAGCTTTCCTTAAAGGAAATTTGCACTTCTCTATTGCAAAGACTCTTCCACCTCTCATTCTGATGCTTCACATCCCCTGGCATTTACACGGGAGTTGAGGTGTGGCGCTGTCCCGAGGTCAGAAGGACCATGCTTTATTCATGGTAGTGTGAGGTGACCCAGTGGCTGAAACATGGCAGGTGCTTAATAAATAGGCACAGAAGTGACTAAATAACTCCTTTATAAGGTAGAAAGTGCTAAGAAAAAGTACTCCTAAGAGAAATACAGATTTTATAAACTTCTATGCAGGTTCTGAGAAGGGAGAGGATAATCTCTAGCTGGGTTTAGAGGTGGGGCTTGGCAGAAA
This sequence comes from Tamandua tetradactyla, assembly GCF_023851605.1. NCBI lineage: Eukaryota > Metazoa > Chordata > Mammalia > Pilosa > Myrmecophagidae > Tamandua > Tamandua tetradactyla. The sequence goes on along the minus strand of NC_135351.1, from coordinate 20,592,282 downwards.
GCTGAGGAGGTTTGGAGAGGCTTCTTTGAGAGAATACTTTAAATGGACTTTGAAAGACGGCTAGGACGTGACACCAGGAAGCAAGAGGAAGAGCATCCCAGGAGCAGGGGACATGAGCACTGCCATGATAACAAACAATTGAAACAGAATTGCTAATAATCACAGAATTCCTAAACCATCAACTACAGCATGTCATTTTTCTGCTTAAAAACAAAATGCGGAGAAGGAATAAACTCTGCTCACCAAATCCAAAGCATGGAAAGCTTTCACAGCCTGTTCCCAACCAGTCTTCCTGGCCTCCTCTTTGGACATTTTCCAGCTCTACCCAACTTACAGCCTTTCTCTCGGAGTATTTTATTCATGTCCTATGTGATCAAGTCAGTTTTCTACCCAACAAATGCCCTTCCCTTCAATTTCTGCTCAGAGTATCCTCCTCATCTGTTTTGGTTTGTTGAAGTGGCTGGAATGCAGTATACCAGAAATGGAATGGCTTTAAAAACGGAATTTATTAAGTTGCAAGTTTATAGTTTTAAGGCCATAAAAATGTCCAAACTAAGGCATCCAGACAGAGCCACCTTAATTTAAGAAAGGCCGATATCTGTCATCTGGGAAGGCACCTGGCTGATGTCTGCTGGTCCTTGTTTCTGATTCCATTGCCTTGAACTCCTAATTCTAGTGGTTTCCTCTCTGAGTGTCTGTGGGCCTTCACTTAGGTCCTCCAGGAAACAACTCCAGGTTCTAGCTTGCTTAGCATCTCACTGGAAAGCACATGGTGACATCTGTTGGGCTCTGCATCTCCAAATGTCCATATCTAGGCATCTGCTCATTCTCTCAGTACTCTAAGCATCTCCAAATGTCTGCATCTCTGCTGGCTCTGAAACAACTGCCTAGCTTCTGCCAGCTCTCTCAGCTCCTGGCATCTCCTGAGGCTTCTACATTTCCAAATGTCTGTGTCTATGTAGGCTTTCAGCTCTCTCCAAAATATTTCCTCTTTTATGGACGCCAGTAAACTAATCAAGAGCCACCTTGAATGAGTGGAGTCACATCTCCATCTAATCAAACGGTCACACCCACCACTGAGTGGGTCAATCTCCATAGCAACAATTTAATCAAAGGTTTCCACCCTGCAATAATGAATCAGGATTAAAGAAACATGGCTGCCCCCACAAGACTGGATCACCCTTTAAGACCCAAATAGAGTGTCAGTTCCCTCGTGGCCCTTCCTGACCATCCAGGAGGTTGGTTAATTAGCAAGGCTTATTTTTTAATGTAGCCTTGTATTGTTATTCATGTATTATAATAAATAATCAGCTCTTAGATGGCAGAAACTGTAGCATAAGCATAATGCCTGGGGTGGGCTTTGTAAATGGTAGGTGGCCAATAAATGCTTATTTAAACAAATGAATTACGACATAAATGAATGAGTAAAAAATTAATCTCCCAATAACAGCTCCTTTGGTCCAACTTAAATAGACTACAGCATTGGTTTTCAAATCTGAATATGCAAACAAACTACCCAGGGAATCCTGTTAAAATACAGGTTCTGATGCAGGAGGGTTGTGGTGGGGTCGGAGAGTCTGTATGTCTAACAAATTCCTGTCTAACTGGGCGTCCCTGCCATCCCTCCCTGGCCCGTCCACTCGCTGTACTCTGTGCTCACCTCTAGCCTGTCACACACCATCTGAAATCATTGTCACCCATGTTCGTCAGCTGGAATGTGAGTTTCAGCTGACGGGAACTTTGTCAACTGGGTCATATACCCATCTTTGTATTTTCAGCACACTGCCAAGAACTTGGTACACAGTTGGTGCTTAATCCATGTTTGTTTAATGATGAAGTCTCCCTCTGATCAAACTCACAGCCATGTCTAACTTAATCTGTATTATCTTTGCATTGAGTGGCTCTTAGCTGGTTGATGACACTCCTCAGTCTGGGTCTCTTCCAGAGGAGAATGGAGGCGGCTGGCCAACCAAAACTCCAGAAGGGAGAACAAAACCCGGGAGCGATTAAGTACACAGAATGTACTGCTGGTCAGGCAAAAGAGGACAGGGAAACCTCATCATGAAGTACCCTAGACATCAGGGAGCTTTGTGATCCAGAAAACAGATTCTATCATTGAGGCTCACCCACACACTTTGATCAATAAACCTAAGGCACCGTTTTCATACAAGTTGTGAATGAAAATTCATATTCAAGCTGAGAACAGTTTTCTCTTGTAAATATCAAAAGGAAGCCACGGTGGCTAGAAGACTTGAAAACTTAAAAGACATACATACTTAATGACATGCTACAGAGCCTACATTATTTATACGAAGTTAGGACGCCCTCTGGCTGAACTTTAATTTGATCAAAAGCAAGCTGTTAAACTTTCGCTTTGTTAATGGACATTTGGCCTTTACATTGAGAAAGGCTGAAGAGAAATATCTACCCAAAGGAAATGGGGCGATCATGAACTGTCTATAATTTTAAATTCCCCCATCCCCCACCAACTATTTGCATTTTCCTGGGGGTACAGGGGAGGGTAGGATGGTGGCAGTTGGTAAATAAGCTAGATTTTAAAAATTCAAATTACTAAAATTAAGAATCACATCACCTTGACACAGAGGTGTCACCTTCATCCAGCCGTGGTTTTAGTCTACTCTTGAAACAATTCTATCTTAGTTGTTCCTCAAACTAAAACAATCCAGAAAAGACAGCAGTATGTCAACAAGCTTAACACCAGAAAGTTTAGAAAATAATCATATTTTAACCTATTCATGGAATTCTTTCCGTGACTTTTCTCTGGCCAGATCCACACAGAACAGAACAACAGTTTGAATGCTGACCCGGACAGTTCATAGAAAAATTTAATTATTTCTGTCATTGTCAGTATACAGACGGGGTCTCAGCCTTTCAGCTTTAATGGTCTGGTTTAGCAGAACTGGCCCGTGAATGTTACAAATCTGACCAAGTGCTGGGGAACCATACATACTGTCTTCTATTGGTTTTATGCTCAAAGTTCAACTTAAAATATTCAAACAAACTACACTTAAACCTTGCACTGTGGAAACTATGTAAATTAATATGTAAAAAAAAAAAAAAGCCCCAATGATTAAACTACATAAAAACTCTTAAGTAGTTTCTGGCATAGAATCCCCCCTAGATTGACGTTGCTCTCCTGGGTCACACGCGTCTGCAGTGAGCAGATTCCATTCACCACACTAACGAAAAGGATGAGCATTTCTGGGCAGCTGCTCCTTCCCCTCCAGCCCCCTGCACACTTGTGCACACTTGTACACACACACACACCCTCTCCAGTGACTGTCCTGATAAATCGCCTGCCTCAGAGTTCTACGTTTTGCTGCAGAGGGAGTGGCAGTTGCCCAGCAGCGCTGCAGTCACCACGCAGAGGACAGAAATGTCAGGCCTGGGAACAGCCAGACTCGGTTCCGGCCGCTCTTTCCCAGGGAGCAGTGAGTTCTTAGGGCAATGCACACCTTCAGAAACTCAGAGTCTCAAAAGCAGCATGCTGGGGGTGTGGCCAAGATGGCGGTTTAGCAATGTGCGCGTTTTAGTTCGTCCACCAGATAAACTGCTGAATAACCAGAAACAGTACAGAACAGCTCCTGGGGCCACATCAGTGACGGGATTCACAACATACCCCAGTCTGGACCAGCTGGACCGGCTACGAGCCTCCCCAGAACCCTGAGTGCCCCAAGTCGTGGCGGCCGGCGCCCCTCCCCCACAGGCTGCTTCCCGGTGGGGAAAGGAAAGAGAATTTAACAGCAGCAGGGGCTGAGCCCAACCAAACACCACTTGTGGCATTAATTAACAAAATCTGACTACTAAAAATAGGCCCCCAGCTCAGGTGAACCTGGTCAAAGCAGAGGTCACTCATTGGGCTAACGGAAAAAGAAAAAAAGAAAAGAAACAGAGGTTTTTGTGGCTGTGTTTCTACAAAGGCTTGACTACCTCTGGATTAAGCAGCAGGACATCTCAGGCTGCAACTGCCCCAGGCATAGGCAGAAACAAATCCTTTCAGGGCTTGTTTCCAGCCCATGCCTTCCCCAGGGGAGGGGTGAATCCCAACTCAGGTGGAATCCCTCCCTCAAGGAATTCAGACCCTAGGGCTTGGTAATTTGAAGCCATTAAAAGCACCCTACAACCTCTCCTCTGTCTCCACCACAACCCCAGCAGGGAGAGTCTTCTAAAGTTAAAGGTACCGCATCATCTTATGCTGGTGGGACCTGCAGGCAGACAAGCGCCACATACTGGGCAGGATAAGAAAAACAGAGTCCAGAGATTTCACAGGAAAGTCATTTAACCTGCTGGGTCTCACCCTCAGGGAAAACTGACACAGGTGACTCCTTCCCCCTGATAGGAGGCCAGTTTGTTCAGGATAACCCGGCTGGAGTCCATAACACCTACGTAGACCCTCCTAAGGGTGGTGAGAAAAAGGCACCATACAAGCAGGGCAAGAAACAAGAAAACAAGGCCTGAAAAATTCTCCTCTGTTAAACAAAACCTAAGCTAGAGGTCCAGAAAAACCTGAACTGAATGTCAAAGAACAGATAGACAGCAAATTTATCCAGCAAGAAAATACTAGGTAAGAGAAGTGAAAGCAATCTCCAGAATAAGCTACTTAAGGTAATTAAATGTCTAGACGCCAGCAAAAAATAACAAATCACACCAGGAAAATTGAAGATGTGGCCCAGTCAAAGGAACAAACCAGCAATTCAAATGACATACAGGAGCTGAAATAATTAATTCAGAATATACGAACAGACATGTCAAAAACAAAATCAATGAAATGAGGAGGATATGAAGAAGGCAAGGAGTGAACAAAAAGAAGAAATGGAAAGTCTGAAAAAAACAAATCGCAGAACTTATGGGAATGAAAGACATGGTAGAAGAGATGAAAAAAACAATGGAAACCTACAATCGTAGATTTCAAGAGACAGAGCATAGGATTTCTGAACTGGAGGATGGAACATCTGGAATCTGACAAGATACAGAAACTATAGGGAAAAAAATGGAAAATATGAGCAGGGACTCAGGGAATTGAATGATAATATGAAGCACACAAATATATGTGTTGTGGGTGTCCCAAAGGAGAAGAGAAGGGAAAAGGAGGAGAAAAACTAATGGAAGAAATTATCACTGAAAATTTCCCAACTCTTATAAAAGACTTAAAATTACAGAGCCAAGAAGTGAGGCATACCCCAAAGAGAACAGATCCAAATAGATGTACTCCAAGACACTTACTAATCAGAATGTCAGAGGTCAAAGAGAAAGAGAGGATTTTGAAAGCAGCAAGAGAAAAGCAATCCATCACATACAAGGGAAGCCCAATAAGACTAGGCACAGATCTCTCAGCAGAAACCACAGCGGCGAGAAGACAGTGGGATAATATATTTAAATTACTAAAAGGGAAAACTGCCAACCAAGAATTCTATATCCAGCAAAATTGTCCTTCAAAAATGAGGGAGAAATAAAACACTTTCAGATAAAAAATCACTGAGAGAATTAGTTACCAAGAGACCAGCTCTGCAAGAAATGCTTAAGGGAGCACTAGAGACAAAGACGAAAACACAAAAAAAAGAGGTGTGGCAAAGAGTGTAGAAAAAAGGAAAATTAAATATAACATATACAATCCAAAAGGCAAAATGGTAGAAGAAAGTACTACCCATACAGTAATAACACTAAATGTTAATGGACTGAACTCCCCAATCAAAAGACATAGACTGGCAGAATGAATTAAAAAACAGGACCCACCTATATGCTGTCTACAGGAAACACATCTTAGACCCAAACATAAACATAGGTTGAAAGTGAAAGGTTGGGAAAAGATATTTCATGCAAATAAAAATCAGAAAAGAGCAGGAGTAGCTATACTAATATCCAACAAATTAGACTTCAAATGTAAAACAGTTAAAAGAGACAAAGAAGGATACTATGTACTAATAAAAAGAACAATTCAGCATGAAGACATAATAATCATAAATATTTATGCACCGAACCAGAATGCTCCAAAATACATGTGCCAAACACTGAAAAGAGAAATAGACACATCTACCATAATAGTTGGAGACTTCAATTACCCACTCCCATCAATGGACAGAACATCTAGACAGAGGATCAATAAAGAAACAGATAATTTGAATATTACAATAAATGAGCTGGACTTAACAAACATTTATAGGACATTACACCCCACAGCAGCAGGATACACCTTTTTCTCAAGTGCTCATGGATCATTCTCAAAGATAGACCATATGCTGGGTCACAAAGCAAGTCTCAATAAATTTTAAAAGATTGAAATCATACAAAACACTTTCTCAGATCGTAAAGGAATGAAGTTGGAAATCAATAATAGGCAAAGCACCAGAAAATTCACAACCATGTGGAGGCTCAACAACACACTCTTAAAAAACCAGTGGGTCAAGGAAGAAATTAAAAGAGAAATCAGTAAATATCTCGAGGCAAACGAAAATGAAAACACAACATATCAAAACTTATGGGACGCAGCAAAGGCAGTGCTAAGAGGTAAATTTATTGCCCTAAATGCCTATATCAAAAAAGAAGAAAGGGCAAAAATTTAGGAATTAACTGTCCACTTGGAAGAACTGGAGAAAGAACAGCAAACTAACCCCAAAGCAAGCAAAAGGAAAGAAATAACAAACATTAGAGCAGAAATAAATGAAATTGAGAACATGAAAACAATTGAGAAAATCAATAAAACCAGAAGCTGGTTCTATGAGAAAATCAATAAGACTGATGAACCCTTAGCAAGACTGACAAAAAGAAGAAGAGAGAGGATGCAAATAAATAAGATCAGAGATGGAAGAGGAGACATAACCACTAACCCCACAGAAATAAAGGAGGAAATAACAGGATACTATGAACAACTTTATGCCAATAAATACAACAATGTAGATGAGATGGACAATTTCCTAGAAAGGCACGAACAACCAACTTTGACTCAAGAGGAAATAGATGACCTCAACAAACCAATCACAACTAAAGAAACTGAATCAGTCATTAAGAAGCCTCCCAAAAAGAAAAGTCCAGGGTCAGATGGATTCACATGTGAATTCTACCAAACATTCCAGAAAGAATTAGTACCAACTCTCCTCAAACTCTTCAAAAAAATTGAAGTGGAGGGAAAGCTACCTAATTCATTCTATGAAGCCAACATCACCCTCATACCAAAACCAGGCAAAGATATTACAAAAAAAGAAAACTATAGACCAATCTCTCTAATGAATATAGATACAAAAATCCTCAACAAAATTCTAGCAAATCGAATCCAGCAACACATTAAAAGAATTATACATCATGACCAAGTAGGATTCATCCCAGGTATGCAAGGATGGTTCAACATAAGAAAATCAATTAATGTAATACACCATATCAACAAATCAAAGCAGAAAAATCACATGATCATCTCAATTGATGCAGAGAAGGCATTTGACAAGATTCAACATCCTTTCCTGTTGAAAACACCTCAAAGGATAGGAATACAAGGGAACTTCCTTAAAATGATAGAGGGAATATATGAAAAACCCACAGATAATATCATCCTCAATGGGGAAAAATCGAAAACTTTCCCCCTAAGATCAGGAACAAGACAAGGATGTCCATTATCACCACTATTATTCAACATTGTGTTAGAGGTTCTAGCCAGAGCAATTAGACAAGAAAAAGAAATATAAGGCATCAAAATTGGAAAGGAAGAAGTAAAACTATCACTGTTTGCAGACGATATGATACTATACATCGAAAACCCGGAAAAATCCACAACAAAACTACTAGAGCTAATAAATGAGTACAGCAAAGTAGCAGGTTACAAGATCAACATTCAAAAATCTGTAGTGTTTCTATACACTAGCAATGAACAAGCTGAGGGGGAAATCAAGAAACGAATTCCATTTACAACTGCATCTAAAAGAATAAAATACTTACGAATAAATTTAACTAAAGAGACAAAAGACCTATACAAAGAAAACTACAAAAACTGTTAAAAGAAATCACAGAAGACCTAAATAGATGGAAAGGCACACTGTGTTCATGGATTGGAAGACTAAATATAGTTAAGATGTCAATTCTACCTAAATTGATTTACAGATTCAACGCAATACCAATCAAAATCCCAACAACTTATTTTTAAGAAATAGAAAAACCAATAAGCAAATTTATCTGGAAGGGCAGGGTGCCCTGAATTGCTAAAAGTATCTTGAGGAAAAAAAACGAAGCTGGAGGTCTCACGCTGCCGGACTTCAAGGCATATTTTGAAGCCACAGTGGTCAAAACAGCATGGTACTGGCATAAAGATAGATATATCGACCAATGGAATCGAATAGAGTGCTCAGATATAGACCCTCTCATCTATGGACATTTGATCTTTGATAAGGCAGTCAAGCCAACTCACCTGGGACAGAACAGTCTCTTCAATAAATGGTGCCTAGGAACTGGATATCCATATGCAAAAGAATGAAAGAGGACCCGTATCTCACACCCTACACAAAAGTTAACTCAAAATGGATCAAAGATCTAAACATTAGGTCTAAGACGATAAAACAGTTAGAGGAAAATGTAGGGAGATATCTTATGAAACTTACAATTGGAGGCGGTTCTATGGACCTTAAACCTAAAGCAAGAGCACTGAAGAAAGAAAGAAATAAATGGGAGCTCCTCTAAATTAAACACTTTTGTGCATCAAAGAACTTCATCAAGAAAGTAGAAAGACAGCCTACACAATGGGAGACAATATTTGGAAATGACATATAAGATAAAGGTCTAGTATCCAGAATTTTTATAGAGATTGTTCAACTCAACAACAAAAAGACAGCCAATCCAATTACAAAATGGGAAAAAGACTTGAACAGACACCTCTCAGAAGAGGAAATACAAATGGCCAAAAGGCACATGAAGAGATGCTCAAGGTCCCTGGCCATTAGAGAAATGCAAACCAAAACCACAATGAGATATCATCTCATACCCACCAGAATGGCCATTATCAACAAAACAAAAAATGACAAGTGCTGGAGAGGATGTGGAGAAAGAGGCACACTTATCCACTGTTGGTGGGAATGTCAGATGGTGCAACCACTGTGGAAGGCAGTTTGGTGGTTCCTCAAAAAGCTGAATATAGAATTGCCACACGACCCAGCAATACCATTGCTAGGTATCTACTCAAAGGACTTAAGGGCAAAGACACAAACGGACATTTGCACAACAATGTTTATAGCAGCATTATTTACAATTGCAAAGAGATGGAAACAGCCAAAATGTCCATCAACAGACGAGTGGTTAAACAAACTGTGGTATATACATACAATGGAATATTATGCAGCTTTAAGACACAATAAACTTATGAAGCATGTAATAACATGGATGGACCTAGAGAACATTATGCTGAGTGAGACTAGCCAAAAACTAAAGGACAAATACTGTATGGTCCCACTGATATGAACCGACATTAGAGAATAAACTTGGAATATGTCATTGGTAACAGAGACCATCAGGAGTTAGAAATAGGGTAAGATAATGGGTAATTGGAGCTGAAGGGATACAGACTGTGCAACAGGACTGAATACAAAAACTTAAAAATGGACAGCACAATACTACCTAATTGTAATGTAATTATGTTAAAACACTGAATGAAGCTGCATCTGAGCTATAATTTATTTTTTGTATCTTTTTTTAATATATATATTTTTTTATTTTTATTTTTTTCTCTATATTATCATTTAATTTCTTTTCCTGTTGTCTTGCTATTTCTTTTTCTAAATCGATGAAAATGTACTAAGAAATGATGATCATACATCTATGTGATGATATTAAGAATCACTGATTGCATATGTAGAATGGAATGATTTCTAAATGTTGTGTTAGTTAATTTTTTTTTAATAAATAAAAAAAATAAAAAATAAAAAAGTAATCACAGAAGACCTAAATAGATGGAAAGGCATACCGTGTTCATGGATTGGAAGACTAAATATAGTTAAGATGTCAATTCTACCTAAATTGATTTACAGATTCAATGCAATACCAATCAAAATCCCAACAACTTACTTTTCAGAAATAGAAAAACCAATAAGCAAATTTATCTGGAAGGGCAGGGTGCCCCAAATTGCTAAAAGTATCCTGAGGAAAAAAAATGAAACTGGAGGTCTAACGCTACATGATTTTAAGGCATATTATGAAGCTACATTGGTCCAAACAGCATGGTACTGGCATAAAGACAGATATGTTGACCAATGGAATCGAATAGAGTGTTCAGATATAGACGCTCTCATCTATGGACATTTGATGTTTGATAAGGAAATCAAACCAACTCACCTGGGACAGAACAGTCTCTTCAATAAATGGTGCCTAGAGAACTGAATATCCATATGCAAAAGAATGAAAGAGGACCCATATCTCACACCCTATAAAAGAGTTACCTCAAAATGGATCAAAGATCTAAACATTAGGTCTAAGACCATAAAACAGTTAGAGGAAAATGTAGGGAAATATCTTATAAATCTTATAATTGGAGGCAGCTTTATAGACCTTACACCCAAAGCAAGAGCACTGAAGAAAGAAATAAATAAATGGGAGCTCCTCAAAATTAAACACTTTTGTGCATCAAAGAACTTCATCAAGAAGGTAAAAAGACAGCTTACACAATGGGAGACAATATTTGGAAATGACATATAAGATAAAGGTCTAGTATCCAGAATTTTTATAGAGATTGTTCAACTCAACAACAAAAAGACAGCCAATCCAATTACAAAATGGGAAAAAGACTTGAACAGACACTTCTCAGAAGAGGAACTACAAATGGCCAAAAGGCACATGAAGAGATGCTCAGTGTCCCTGGCCATTAGAGAAATGCAAATCAAAACCACAATGAGATATCATCTCACACCCACCAGAATGGCCATTATCAACAAAACAAAAAATGACAAGTGCTGGAGAGGATGTGGAGAAAGAGACATACTGATCCACTGTTGGTGGAAATGTCAAATGATGCAACCGCTATGGAAGGCAATTCAGCGTTCCTCAAAAAACTGAATATAGAACTGCCATATGACCCGGCAACACCATTGCTAGGTATCTACTCAAAGGACATAAGGGCAAAGACACAAACGGACATTTGCACACCAATGTTTATAGCAGCATTATTTACAATTGCAAAGAGATGGAAACAGCCAAAATGTCCGTCAACAGATGAGTGGCTAAACAAACTGTGGTATATACATACGATGGAATATTATGCAGTTCTAAGACAGAATCAAGTTATGAAGTTGGTAACAACATGGACGGATCCTGAGGACATTATGCTGAGTGAGATTAGCCAGAAACAAAAGGACAAATACTGTATGGTCTCACTGATATGAACTGACATCAGTGAATAAACTTGGAATATTTCGTTGGTAACAGAGACCATCAGGAGATAGAAATAGGGTACGACATTGGTAATCGGAGCTGAAGGGATACAGACTTTGCAACAGGACTGAATGTAAAAACCCAGAAATGGACAGCACAGTACTACCTAACTGTAATACAATTTTGTTAAAACACTGAATGAAGCTGCATGTAAGAATGATAGAGGGAGGAGGGCTGGGGGCATAAATAAAGTCAGAAAGAAAGATAGATGTTAAAGACTGAGATGCTATAATGTAGGAATGCCTAGAGTGTATAATAATAGAGACTAAATGTACAAAATTTTAAAAGTTTTTGCATGAGGAAGAACAAAGGAATGTCATTACTGCAGGGTGCTGAAAATAGATGGTAATTAATATTTTAAAATGTCACCTTATGTGTGAGACTAAAGCAAAAAATGTTTATTTGGTACAAAACTTATATGTAGACTAGTGCATTTCCTAATATAACTTATGTAGATAGTTTGATTGAACACCATAAGTACTTGGAATTTCAGGTAGGACATGAGATTTTGTTGGTTTGCCCAGAGTGATGCCCTGATGAATCCCAGAGTGATTCGATCAGTGAGTGGAAAAGTATTTGCAAAGCCTCCTTGGGGGAATGCTGAGAACAGGGAGAAATTCAACTTCCCCAAGTTGAATTCTTTCTCACAAGCAGTGTGGACAACCAAAGCTATAGGCTGAGCCCCTAGTCTTAGGGTTTGCTCATATGAAATTTAACCCCACAAAGGATGGGTCAGGTCTACTTAAAATTTAGGCCTAAGAATCACCCCCAAAAGAGCCTCTTTTTTTGCTCAGATGTGGCCTCTCTCTCCAGCCAACATGATGAGCAGTCTCACCACCCTCCCCCTCTCTGCGTGGGACATGACTCCCAGGGGTGTGGACCTTCCTGGCAACGTGGGACAGAAATCCTAGAATGAGCTGAGACTCGGCATCAAGGGATTGAGAAAACCTTTTCGACCAAAAGGGGGAAGAGTGAAATGAGACAAAGTGTCAATGGCTGAGAGATTCCAACAGAATCAAGAAGTTATCCTGGAGGTTATTATTATGCATTAAGTAGATATCATCTTGTTATTCAAGAGGTAAGGGAGAGGCTGGAGGGAACTGCCTGAAAATGGAGCTGTGTTCCAGTAGCCATGTTTCTTGAAGATGATTGGATAATTACAGCTTTCACAATGTGACTGTGTGATTGTGAAAACCTTGTGTCTGATGCTCCTTTTATCTACCTTGTCAACAGACGAGTAGAATATATGGAATAAAAATAAATAATATGGGGAACAGATGTTAAAATAAATTTAGTTTGAAATGCTAGTGATCAGTGAAAGCAAGGGGTAAGGGGTATGGTAGGTGTAATTTTTTTTTTCTGTTTTCGTTTTTTTTTTTTCTATTGTCTTTTTGTTTCTTTTTCTGAATGGATGCAAATGTTCTAAGAAATGATGAATATGCAACTGAGTGATGATATCGTGAATTACTGGTTATCTATGTTAATTTTGATTTCATTTGTTGATTTTTTAAATCAATAAATAAATTTTAAAAAAGAACAACATGCTGTTGCTTACTAAATGCCCCTCAACGTGCAAATCTCAAAATCCAATGTGAAAATATGAAAAAACAGCAACTCCTCAGAATACTTGGGATGTGAAGTAGTACTCGCAGCTCATGGAGTATGAAAGAGAAGTGTTAAGTTCTGAGCATCTTACGCCGGAATGAGTATTGTAAAACTTCTGGGTATTTGTATCAGTGAGTACGTACACCAGAACCTTTCTACTTTGCCTCCTAATCCTCATCATTCTGTAAGTACACTTTTTTACATAGTTATGATCAGTAGGAAAAGAAATGAAATTATTTTATGTCCCCCTCTACCCCTCCCCCAAAGCCATTTACTTGATCAGAAAATTCTAAGAATCCCTTCCTTCTTCTTTGCAAGCATGTTTTGATTCTGGCTATAATAATTTTTTTTTCATTTTTAAAAAACTTTTTTCATTGTATAATATAATTTATATATATATATATATATATAAAGCAAAGAAACAAAAAAGCAAGTTTTCAAAGCACTCTTTGACAAATAGTTATGGCACAGATCCCAGAGTCTGTCATGGGCTACTATACGAACCACTCAGATTTTCCCTTCTAGCTGCTCCAGAATATGGGAGGCAAGAAGGCTTAAGTATTTTTTATCACTACAATTGACTTTCTTTTTTGTGAAAAATAACATATATACAAAAAAGCAATAAACGTCAAAGCACAGCACCACAATTAGTTGAAGAACATATATCAGGCTTTGACATGGGTTACAATTTCACAATTTTAGGTTTTACTTTCTAGCTGCTCTAAAATACTGGAGACTAAAATATCAATTTAATGACGTAGCATTCATATTCATTTTTTAAGTCCTATCTTCTATGTGTAATTCCACCATCACCTTTGATCTTTCCATGCGTCTCTTTAGGAGTGTTTGGGCTATGGCAATTCTAAATTTTTGATACTGGAAGGGTCTGTCACTAATATGGCGTAGGGAGATGGAACTATCTGATGTTCTGGAAAGGGTGGGCTAGGTTTCAGGACTTATCTGGACGTTACAGGTTTCTGGAAAGTTACTCTAGTGCATGGAACCCTTGTGGAATCTTATATATTGCCCTAGGTGTTCTTTAGGATTGGCTGGAATGGTCCTGGTTGGGGGTTGGCAGGTTATGATAGGTAGCAAGGTCTACCAAAGTGTGTAAGAGCAACCTCCAGAATAGCCTCTGAACTCTATGTGAACTCTCTCTGCCACTGATATTTTATTAAATACACTTCTTTTCCCCCTTTTGGTCAGGATGTAATGTTGACCCTACAGGGCCAGGTCTGGATTCACCCCTGGGAGTCATCTCTCACGTCTCTGGCTATAATTTATCATACTTTTTGCTGGTATATTGGCAAACCTTGTTAAGTAAGGAGAAATTGATTTGATTTTTTTGCTAACGCTCTGGAAACTTTAAAATAGAAATTTAATTTAAAAATTTTAAATATAATTTTTATAATATACTTTTTAATAGCTTTCACCCCAAAAAAAGAACTTAGCAGAAGAGGACAAAAATATTAGGAAAATATATTTCTATGCATTTATCTTAGAGCTTGTCAAAAGATTTTGTCCAATGCTGTTTCTGAACCAACCTCTTTTTTTTTTTTTACATGGGCAGGCACCAGGTCTCGAACCTGGTGCCTCTGGTATGGCAGTTGAAAATTCTGCCACTGAGCCACCATCGCACTGATCCCAATATTTTCTTATAAATATTCTCACTTTTAATATCTGGCCAAAACTTCACCATTACCACTCTTTCTTTAAGAAACTGAAGTACATGAACTGTTTTATAGAGATTATCACTTTGAATAGACATTTCCCATTGCATAATATGTGTTCAATAAATAATAAATGTCATTATTATTACAGCTATTCCAGATGCCCAGTGAGTGGTCTATGGATCACTTATATTTTAAATAAATATAAAATCTATGGGGTTTTTTTTGTATGCTGTATGGCAGGGTCACATTTCATTCTTTTCCCATGTGAGTATCCCATTATTGCAGCGCCATTTTGTTGAATTTTTTGTTTGTCTGTTTGTTTTGGAAGTGCATAGGCTGGGAATCGAACTCAGGTCTCCTGCATGGTAGGTAAGAATTCTACCACTGAACTGCCCTCACACCCCCAACATCTATGTTTTATAACATGTCTTCTAAATGTGCAGTAAGACCCCTTAGTGGGTCCTGAAATCAATTTAGGTCTCAGCCAAATGTTTACAAAAATGGCATAACACAGAAAAGAATAATCTGAATTCACTGCATGTGACTACCAAAAAATAGTTTTATTTTATGAAATTTGTTTCAGTATTATGAGTATGTATATGTGTGTAACATTGATTTATTTCTTACTAAGGATTGTGTTAAAAGCTTGGCAGTCACTGTTAACAATCATATATTTCTAATAAACATAATGAATCTAGAACAAAGGGAAACATTTGTTTTTCAATAATTAATAATTCTTCTCTTACATTCATAAACACCTTTTACATTGCATTAAAAGTCATCCCCACCATTTAAAAATAATTTTTCTATTAACTTTACATGGGTACCATTAGAGAATTCCTAGGCTAGCATTTGTTGATAGGTTATTTTCCACAAATGGAGTCTTATCCCTCTTGTGTTTCGCTAATAGATCCACGGACCCTTGGTTTTTAGTTTGCTGTTGTTTCATGATGACCCATCTCCATGGCAAAGACATGATAATTCCCCTTTATGACAAACTGATCTAGAACAAAATGGCACCACACTGGAAATGGATGAAAATAATTCCAGTTAGTCTATATAAACACCCATCTGGAGCAACACAAACCCTTCCTTATTCAAGCCCTCCAAATGCTTATGAACTCTGTTTTCAAAAATCATCATGTTGTGGGCAGAAGAAAAGAAGTCAATCCACTCAGTTGTGCTTTACACTGGGCATTTCAGTACTATAGAGAAGAGAGGCAAAGTAGAAAAAAGAAACGTCATACATTAATAACAGTACAAATGTTGAGAAACAAATGTAGAAACCTTAAACTCCCTTGAAAAATCAAAAGCTCTGCCTTAATATTAAGCCATCACAGTGACGTCAAGGTTGGGAGTGGAAGGAGCAAGTACTGGAGCATGGAGAGCAGAGGAGTGAGAATTTGGCAGTGGAATTTCCAAATGTGTCACTTCACTTTCTCAATGTAAAGGCCACATTGCATTCCTAACTGAAGGGATTGTCCATGGCAATCCTCTCTACAGCAAGTGCAGAGATGAAGATTCTAAGAATCTCCTAACTCACAATTAGTTCAAACCATTTACTGAGGACTCTGTGGCTGGCACCAAGCTTGGGGCTGGAGGGCCTGGAGATACAGCTGAGCTTCCAGGCAAGTGGGGGCGCCCCAAAAGCTATACAGAGAATGGCAACCCCATAGGATTGCAGTGCAGTCAGGACACAAACGGGGCACACAGGAGAGCCCTCCAACCCGGATGAGCCCCAGGAGATCCATAGAAGCTTCTCAAAGAGTGAAGTTTTGAACTGAGTCTTAGAGATTGAATATTAGCCAGTTTAAGAAGAGATTTCTGGTTATCAAGCATGATGTGTATTCAGAACATGGCAATAAAAGTCAAGCAATATGAAATTGCCAAGTCTGAAGAAACAATTGCATTTTGTCCAACCTAACAGTGACACAGCATGATATGTGATCAAGGAATACCGCAAGTCATTTGGTATTGCTGGGACACACGGTGGACATGGGAAGATACTAGAAACAAGGCTGGTGAGGAGGGCATGGGCCAGTTAACTTTTCTGCTGGGAATTAAAGTGGGAACAGATATCAGCTGTGATTTTATCCTAGTCCTTGGATGCTACTCAAAGAACTAGGACTACCTAGGTATTTACAAATATTATTCAATAAACTTTAACACACTAGAAGAGAAATAACTTTAAAAAATATTTTATCCACAATTCTACTTCCTTAAAATTACAACTTTCAAACCTTCATCTTTACGACATTGTTTCTTAACATAGAGTTAAGTATTTACAGAACTTAACATAGTACTCAAAACTTTTGTGCTCTATTTTATCATTTGACGGGTAAATCATTTTCCATTTTATCACCAGCAGATGTTATTTTTAGTGGTTGTAGAGTACATTTTTTTTGCATTCTCATTGTAGATGGCGTAACCATTTTCTTTCAACATGTACACAAATTTCTAGATTTTCCTATTACAAATGTCAGAATTGTCATTTCGACACAACACATAAATGACATTCCATAACTGCATTTCTACATATAAACTTTATCTCACGCATTCCTTAAGGCAAATGGTGGGATGTGAGATTATCGGGTCAAAGGGTATGAATACTTTTATGGTCATCTGTTACACAGGTGGCAATGAGCCTGGTACTTACTGTTTTGCTCCAAGTAAGGCCTGTGGTGTGATGTTCCTTGATGTATGCTTGAAGCTCAGTCCAAATGTTCAAATATGACTTCACCCAATCCACGTGGTGTAAGTCACTTTGTTACAAAAGACAGTGGGAGAGAGAGGAATTAGGATCTAAAATAAGATTTAAGAATATTGGGGGACACGTGGTTTTCTAGTAACTTAGGCTCCAGATGACCCTGGAGTAATTGCCCATCCTCAGAGGGAAGCAGGATCCCCGTGCCCCTGAGATGAGGGGAGCAGAAGCCCTCTAAGGGTGCCAGTGAACCCATCAGAGCCCAGAATGCGACACGTGTGTCCCGTGGGCCATCTTGTGCCATCTTCATGGAGAGGGAACCCTCTCTTTGTACATTGCCTCTGATGCAAAATGAAAAGCAATATAATGGTATGATAAGAAAAAAAATCATCTCCCTTGTTTCCTAATTTATTAACTCAGTTGAAAGTGCAACCATATCAGAGGGTTTTAGTTGATTATGACTAGTAAGGAAGTTGATAGCCTAAGAAAAATGATGTCTTAATAATGGAAAATATGCCATTTCTTACTACTGGGAAATACTCCATGATTCTAAAAGACATTCATTTAAATTATCTTAACTGGACACTCATGATGACAAAGGAAGCCAGGCAGGCGTGACAAGAACTTTTATCCCTGTTTTACTGAACCAAGAACTAGTAAAATGGTTACCTTTTATAACAGGATAAATATTGGGTTGAAAGAACTGTTAGAAATAGTAAACTAATAGATATATGGAAATTGTTGCATCCCTTTTGATAACTTGCACACCCATTTTTTTTTCTAATTTGAATGAAATAGTAGTAAATGAAGAAATGACAAAATTTCAGCTTACAAAAATTTAACTATGTTCCTGGATCATTAGTCTGAAAACAATCACCGAAGGAAATTTCTATTATTAAAGCTCTTGTCAATAATGATTTGTCTCGGGGCATATTTTGCTTTGTTTTCCTTGAAAAGCTCCAAATACCACTAGCGTGTTCAGAATCGTATTGTATGATGAAGTCATGCCATTTAGGAAAAGTGAAACAGGGAACTGAAGCCAAAATTATCTACCCTCCCTCAACAGGAAAAACGTGAGTGTGGTTTTTGTTCTACATTTTCAGATTTACTCACTATATTACTCAAATCTATGAAAAAATTCATTGTTACTCTCACTTTCACAGTCAAAACCCAAAAGGCCAAATGTAGCTCCGTAGGTCTCTTGTGTCAGTTTCCTTATCCTATAGGGTTTTGTGAGCTTCCTATATATCCTCTTGTATATAGGAAGCAAAATATACAATAGCCATTTTTAGAGCACTAAAATTACTTCAAAATAAGCGTACACACATATTTATATGTGTGGTCATTTAAAACAATAAGCCTTACAACTAAACAGCATAAAGATAACCCAATTAAAAAATGGACAAAGGACTTGAATAGACATTTTTCCAATGAGGAAATACACATGAAAAGATGCTTAACATCACTAGCTATTAGGGAAATGAAAATTAAAACCTTAGTGAGTTATCATTTCACACTCATTAGAACAGCCACTATTAATGAACTTTAAGGACATCACGTTGAGTGAAAAAAGCCAGACACAAAAGGACATATATTGTATGATCTTGCTGATATGAACTAAGTACAGTAAGCAAACTCATAGCATTAGAATCTAGAATATAGTTTACCAGGAGGTAGAATGGTGGTAGAGAACAGAGAGCTGATGCTTAATTTCTAACAGAATTTCTATTTAGGTTGATTGCAAATATTTGGAAGTGGATAGAAATTATGGTAGCACATAACTATGAGTATAATTAGCAGCAATGAATTCTGTGTGTGAACGTGGATGGAAGAGATAATCTTAGGTTGTGTATGTACGTGAAGGAAAGCTAGAGGATAAAACCTGGGACTCCGTAACACAATGAGCCCTGTCGTGGAGGATGGCTGTGAACAGTACAAATATAAGAACCTTCTTTCATGAGCTAGAACAAATGTACATCACTATTATAAGGTGTATAAGAGTAGGGTAATATATGGGAAAAATACACCGAATGTGAACTATGTACAATAGTTAGCAATAATATTTTAGTGCTTTTTGTGTGTCTTTGTGTGTGTGTGCTGTATGGTGGGGGTCACCTTTCATTCTTTTTCCCTGTGACTATCCCAATATTGCAGTACCATTTGTTAATATATATATATATTTTCTGAAGTGCACGGGCTGGAAACTGAACGCATGGCAGGTGAGAATTCTATCACTGAACTACCCCCCTTGCACTCCTATTTTAGTGTTCTTTAAATGTAAATAAATCTATAGAGACAGAATTAGGTTGGTAGTTACACAGGGCTGGAGAAGGACAGTAGGACTGAGAGGAAACTGCCAAGGGCTACTTGGTTTTTATTTTTAGAGTAATTAAAATATTCTAAAATTGTGGTGATGAATGCACAACTCTGTGATTATACTAAAAGCCACTGGCTGTACACCTTGGATGGACTGTATGGTAGGTGAATATATCTGAATAAAACTGCTAAAAAGTGATACATGTATAATAATAATAATCCTTATTATTCGTGAATCGCATTGGTGAATTTGCCTACTTGCTAAAATTTATCGGTAAGCCCAACATGAAAACTCGTGGCACTTTCCCGGTCATCCCCGCTCACAGGCAGAACAGTGAGTGAAAAATCTGAGTCACCCGAGGCACACGTTCTCAGCTGAGATGGTGCTCTGCCGTCTTGTTTCAGTAAACAAGTGTCCTTTTTGCAGCATATTTAGTGCCACATTTTTGTGCTTTTTCTTAGTGGTTTTGCTGTTTGAAACAGCCCCCCAAGTATAGTGTTCAAGTGCTGTCTTAAGTAAAAGAAAGTCTGATGCACGTAATGGAGAACGAGCTACAGTGTTCACTGGCCATAAGTTCAATGTTCATAAACTGTATGTAACATGTCTTTAAACAGAAACACATAAAACAAGATTACGTATCGATCACTTGATGATCATGAAGAAAATCAACTGTACAATACGTGTGTGTATATGTGTATATGTACAACACACACATATAAACCTTATAGAAACTGCATATTGATTTTTCAAACATACTTTCTATAAAAATTGAACAAGCAATGAAGTACAAACCTATACAGGCAACTTTTCTTTTAACCAGTGTAATATTACCTTGACTTGAAGAGAGCTCCAGCAGACTTCCGACCTGCAGTCAAGCTGTAAGGGACAACAGACGGAGCTACCCCCAGCTATCCATCAGGAGCTACAAACCCATTTACCTGGAACAAGCCCTGGCAGGGGACTGTGAATTCTGATGATTAAGACTCTGAGTGGCCACATCTTCCTAAAGCCAAAATGATTAACTGACTCTGTTCATGTGCTGAAAAACAGCCAGCCAACCAGTCAAGCGGGTTCTCAAGTGCTGAACAAGTACAGAGTCCACTGCCCACCGCCCTCCTGTTGAAACCACAAGGCAGCCTGCCTTCAACGTCCTCACCCGCTGATCTGAGAGATGGCAACATGGCACAAACGCCTGTAACACCCTGTGGCGCTTGGCGACTCACACGGAGCAAAGGCGCCGCACAAAGGGGGCCACCCATAAGCAAGTGGCAAGTGAGTTGGTGTGGAATATTCTCCGTTATTGGCCACTAGGGCTGCCACGCTCAAGGGTGATTTGGGGCTGGCTTGATTTGTCCTGGAGGTAAAATAAATGACCATGCACTTATGGCTGTACTGCCTGGTTTACTGTTCACTCTCCAGGAGGTCCACTAAGTTTAAACTGAATTGTCCTTGATGCTGCCAGACATACATTGTCTACTTTATAGCTGACATTGAAGAACAAATACTAGACAACTGTATGCATGCAAAAATGGAAAACTTCAGCCTCCCCCCCACCCTACATTATTATGTGGAATAGTGCATCACTGACATCCATGACCCCAACATAGAGTTAATTTTAAGCAGGGACTGTGAGGAGGACAGGAGTTGATGAACTGAGATAAAGATTAAAATGCTCTCCAAGGATAACATGCCAAAAAAGGGAGAGATGTAGGTGGTGCCTAAGCGTCTTGAATAGGCACACACAAGTGTGTGTCTGAAGAAAAGACTAAGTGCCAAATGTCTTCTATCGTGTGGATGCAACTAAGGGTATGTGTTCATGCTGACATGCTTTTATATTCAGGTTTTATAATTTGTTCTTTCCTGAATGACTACTTTCATGTCATAAGCGCAGGCTGTCTCGTATTTCTGATGCTTTTTCTAACGCATACTATGAAAGTTCTATATTCTGTAGTCTCTCTTACAACATGACAATGTTTGGTGTCATAACACTGGGTATGATTGTCTCAACCACAAAAGTTCTTTGGGTGCAGGAAGACTGTTACTGAGTTGCCTCCAGGTAGAAAGAGGTACATTGAAGACGCTGGAATTAGTTAGTAGTTCCTTCTATTTCAGCTGCTCTTCCTAAAAGCTTAAAGACCTGTTTTGTTAACCTAGATTCAATAAACTCTATGAGGAAGCAGTGGTTTGTTTAAAAATAAAAATATTTATAGCTTATCGAGATGTAATTCATATATCACAAAATTCCATCATTTAAAGTGTATAATTCAATAGTTTAGCTCAAAAGAGTTGTTCAACCATCACTACAATTGATTTTAGAATATCGTCATCAGCCCCCACCCAAAATTCCCCATTCTCCCTCCCTAGCAGGCCCTGGCAACTACTTACCAACTTTCTAATTTATGGATTTGCCCTTTCTCACACTTTACACAAATGGAATCACATGTAACTTTTGTGTCTGGCTTCTTCTGCTTAGAATATTTTCAGGGCTCATTTGTGTTACAGAATATATCTGCACTTCATTTATTTTTATGGCTGACTAATATTGCATTGTATGGATATACCAGACCTTGTTTATGCATTCATCAGCTGACTGATATTTGGATTGTTTCTACTTTTTGGTTATTATGAATAACCACTTATGTACACATTTTTACATGGACATATACTTTTATTTCTCTTGGATATATATACCTAGGAGTGGGTTTGCTGGGTGTGGCTGTCTTTTATAGTAAAGAAATATTGGAACATATTTCTTAAAAGGAACAGCTCAAGTAGAGGTATTCTTTGTACTGTATTTCTGTATATCTTACACATATTTTGTCAATATTCTTATATATCTACTCAGTATTTCATTAAAAACAAAACAACTAAAAAAATGGAATAGTGATATAAATTCTGAACACACAGTACAGGTTAATCACCTGGAACTATGGTGAGTATTTATTTATATATTCCCTGTAAGTGTTCTACATTCCAAATGAAACTTGTCTAATAATGCTGTAGATCCTTTTCCTTTGGTTCTTATTTTCAGATCTTTATTAGTAAAATAAAGGTGAATTAAGGCACTAATCCAGACAGTTAAGCACTCACATTCCCTTCCACCTGAATAGTTCAGGTCAAATAAGTGAGATGTCCCCAGAAGCCCCTGCATTTGTGGACTGATGGTCACTTCTGTTGCTGCCACTGAAGGGCTCCCAGGGCTATTTGCTCCTTAGGCCAGATCCCAGGGAGTGGAACCCTTATTTTTGCTCCAATCCATCTCTTGGTGGCTAAGTCTCAGCTGCATCACCTTTAGCCAGCTGTTTACAGGGCTAGCATGACCTAATCAGAGGGCATGGAATCCCACGATATCCTTTAAGGAGCTGAAGAGACATGCTTTCCTAGATGCTTCTTCGGTTCTGGCATCTCTGCATTCAGTACCATTTTTAATTCTAACCTCAGTGTGAGTCTCTCCAGAATCTATTATTTGTGTTGGGGAATGCAAGGTCCTCTCAAGCTGGTTCTCCAGACAACCCCTAGCTGCAGAGTGCTCTGAACTTCCAACAGCAACAGCCCTCAAAGGGGCTGCTCTTCTTACAGTCTTCTCTCTCTCCACCCCCAGTGAGTTTCATTTTAACTCAACTTCTGTTGTTTCTCTCATCTGTCTGGCTTATTGCCTTAGCTCATTTCTTTTCTTCATGTCCTGATTTCTCCTTTCCTCTATCTTGTTCAGCCACTACTCTACATATGCTCCTGGGAAAAGGCCTTTCTTTGGTCAGTGTAAAAGTTTTAGGACCACATGGTATATTGGTCCATCACCAGCCATCGCAAAGTTCTTTCATTAACCTGGGAATACTTAATATTATAAAAGCATGAGGCAGACTTTCCAACACACCCATATTATCTGGGTAATTGATCCCACTTTTCACTTTACCTACAATGATGGGATTTTTCTATAATGTTTATGGCACAATAGCATAAGAGCTTCTGTTAAATGATAGGGACCAACATCAAGCGAGAACTTGAAAAGTCAGTAAAAGAAGGTACGTACCTGTGTTTGTAGTCCTTTAACACCCTGTTAGCATAAAAGGTGGCAGCATCATTCATCTCCTTGACATAAGGACCAGGTTTGGGGGACTGAGCAATCAGGACCATCACCCAAGCATAGGAGGGGAAAAAAAATAGGATAAGAAAGAAGATGGCTTAAAGAAGAAGAAAAACAGCAAAGGAGGTGCAGACTTGAAAGCTGGAAGCAGCACCTGACACATCAAGGTTAGTGAAGCCTTTCCCACACCATGGCACCCAAAGCAGAGCTCTAAATGGGGTGGGGAGTAGAGTAAGTATTCTTCCCGAAGGGAGTCTCTTTAATGCACCAGACAGGATGGAGAAGCATGAAGGTGAATCCTGAAACAACAGCGCTGAGCTCTCCTGAACACTCCCAAAATATGCCAACCTGAAGGGGTGACAGCACCCCTGGACTCACCACAGCAATCCACCCAAGGGCAGGGATGCTTTCGCTGACGGCCGAGAGGTGATTAAACATGGTACTCCCCCGGTTTCTCTCTCTGAAAGTTTGGATTTCCTGAATCTTTTCAGATATTGGTTTCAGAAGTGCAGCCACATCATTCTGTAAGCAAACATTGAGGACTGTTACTCAGGACGGAACGGAAGCAGCAGGAGCACCCAGGATTTTTCAACACTCCGGTGGCCTAAAATAAACACACCACAATCTTTTAGCACAGATATTAGTTTTTGGTATGGTGATACTGTGTTTTCATCCAGAGTATGAAAATTCCATGTTTTTAATATTATTTATGGTGCCTCCTGGGACATTAAAACAAAAACAAAAAACTGGCAATAAAGCACCTAATTTGGAGAATTCTATATGGAACACAGTGAAATTGAGTGTGAATCAATTATATTTGCAAATGTAATGCAAAGATCACATACCAAAATAACACAGGTTTAAAACTAGAGTGGCAGAGAAATTAATGAAATGACATCTTCCTATCCCTTTGGGAAAGTGGGGATGGAACAGAGATTCTAGACCTTTAGCACACAGTTATCACAATCCATATGAAAATGTGGAACTCTTTCATTGATAGCCTGTAATAAATGACTTCAGTCTGGTTTGACTTTTTTTTTTTGAATGGTTTGACTTTTTACATTATCCCATCAACTTGGCCTGTAAATACTGGTCACTATAACTTCTGATTAATAACTGACTCCTCTAATCATATAAAAAACTATTTTCAAAATTATGTTAACTGGATTCTGAGGTATTACAGAGTTAATCCATAATGCTATAGCTGCTTGTAAAATCCTTCCACCCACCCCTTTGCGTTCTCAGCTTTCTTTAGATTTGAAGAGCTAATATGAGGTTGTTTATATGAAACTTTTTGTGTGTGCTCCAAAGAAATAGCAACAGTCCTGCACTTGAACTCTGTAAAAGTAGCTCAAGAGGTTTAACAATAATTTTTATTAACTCTTGTTTGCAGGGAAGTACAATGGAAAAGCTTCTCAAAGCTCTTTAATTTCTTTAACCTAGACTTAGGAGTGAGGATTTCCAACCTTGGTACACATTGGAATCACCTGGGGAGCTTTAGAAAACAATGACACCTGGGTTATTATAACTGCTAGGAGAGATACTGTATTTCAAGGCCCTGGCATCCGGAACACAATAAATGGAAACAATCATTATTATTAAGGAACTAGCTTATACCCGAGGTAAAAAGGAAGTCCCCTGTGATGTGTAATATTTAATTCCTTCAAATAAATGGCTGGGCATTTAAGATAAGAGAGGCTCCAACCCAACATTCATGGAGGATAATAGGATTTTAGGATTACAAGACTATAAATTGGGTCATCTAGGTCAGATTTCTGCACGACTCAATTGAGTAGGTCACCATCCATATTTTAAAAGACTGGAACAGAACAGAGCAGAATAGAACAGAAACTATCAGAGGGCATTCATATGAAGTAAGGGAACTTGCTTCATTTCCCATTTTACATATAGAGAACCAAGTTCAGAGAGATTAATTTACTAAGTCAAAGCCAGCTGGCAAGAGCTAGTAGAACTGGATCTAGAACCTACATCTTCTGTGAGACTCTGAGACAATTATCTAGATTGGATGTGAGGAAAAGACAGGCTAGAGCTCTACCCAAGGTTTCTTCTCTGCTAACAAGACAAGGGAGATATGGAAAAGAGATGAAGAACTCAGACTCTGGAGTGAGGCTGGGTCTAAGCCCTTTCTCCCCAGCTTACTAGTTCTAGGGACTTAAGCAACTTATTTAACATCTAAAATTTCATGATCCCACCTTCAGTACGGGGGAACGGCACCCGCTTCACAGGGCTATTTATGAGGAATAAAGGGGAGAACATGGCACTTGGTGCAGGGTCAGCTGTAGAGCAGGAGCTCAACAAGAGCCTTGGCATTAGGATCTGCTTTTAGGGCATCTCCAGGGTACCTGCCAGTTACAAAGGCTCTGACCATCCCAATCCTCAAAGCAGCTTTTTCCTCATCAATGGATTCCTTATGAATCCAAGGAGCCCGATTTCCTCACTGAGATAAGCAGACAGACAGAGGCACATTTTTGTTTGGGGTGAAGGAAAAAAAGAAATATAGGGAACGAGAGCAAGGCGTTCTCAGAGATCCTCAGGGGTCTTTATTTTTTTGCATAGGCTCCGGGAATTGAACCTGGGTGTCCGGCATGGCAGGTGAGAATTCTGCCTCTGAGCCACTATCGCACCACCCCACAGAAAGTTTGTTTTTTTTTTTTTTTCTTGGCATGCGCAAGCTCTGGGAATCAAACCCAGGTCTCCAGCATGACCTCAGTGGACTTATAATTCTTCCATATTGTATGAAGGGAAAACCAAAAAAGATTGCTACAGAAACTAGGTAGTTCCTGTGGAAACTTCATGAATATCGTCCTGCCTCTCACCTTCCTTTCTGGCCAATACAAAGACAAGGTCTTACAGATTTGGCAGGAAGATTCTGGATAAAGGTATAATGGCTGTACAGGGAAGGCAGGCAAACCCTCCCCCCAGCATCCTCAAAGAACCCCAACAAAGACAAGCAAAACCCTTCTAAGCACTCCCTGCCCCAAACACAATGATGCTGTTTTTCTTCAATGGTTGCTAAAAGTCAGGTTTATATGTTTTCGAATATTCACTTTTTTTTTTGTATGCTATATGGCAAGGGTCACATTTCATTCTTTTCCATGTGAGCAGCCAGTTGTTGCAGCACCATTTATTGAATTTTTGTTTGTTGTTTGCTTGTTTTGGGGAAGAACATGCACCGGGAATTGAACCCAGGTCTCCAGCATGGCAGGTGAGAATTCTACCACTGAGCTACCTTGCACCCCCTCGATATTCACTCTTTAGAAAGTCAAAATTTCCTTCTTTGAGGGATTCTTTTGAGTCCAGATTCAATATCTGATCAAAGATATGTCACAGGTTTCCCCAGAAGGCAACTGATTTTTACTTATAGCAGAGAACTAAAAAACATTCTAATTTTCTCCAGCATTGGCTAAGCCATAATATTCTTGAAGCAATGATATTTTTGAGAAAGACCAGAATATTTGAATTATTGGTGATACCTGGCCTACTGCCCCGTGGGGAAAAAGAACCAGAAACCATGCATTTACAATGTTAGATTTATTCAGGCCATCTTTGTTTAACTTCTCAGGAACAAACTCTAAAGTCTGAGGAGACAGAGTATTCTGGAAGATATTTCATATTGGTTATCTGATGAAAGCATCATAAAGATTGAGAAAGCTTCCTTTTGATTTAGTTTGGCAATTGCGTGACGAATTGTCTTCATTTAAAAAAAAAGGCAATACAAAGTACAGCAGCTATTTGCACAATCCTGATAAACAGTACAGCTTTTATTCTGTGCCAATAGATTTCTCCTGCACTTTAGAGTAGGCTTGCATTCTCCAGCTCATCCTGAACTTTCACAGCTGGAAGCAAAAATCAAGAGAGAACATTAGAATTATGGTGTGATTTCCATCAAGGCTTATTTAGTGTGGGAAGTCAGACAAAAAGCATATAAAAGGAGGATATTACTTAGATGTAATATCCTGTGTAAGCATTAATCATAGATTAGGTATACTCAATAACTACAGGTTGAATCATACCTATGTCATTAAAACTACAAAAAGGCTTTCCAGTGATGGAAGGAGATGGCTCAAGAGGTGTCATGTTTTTGTTTTTTTCATTCAATGGTGGGTATTGGTGGTAGTTCATCAGAAACCTGTAGTAGCCATCAGGCTTTGGAATAACTTTACATAAGCCAGTTTTACAGAGGTCTCACTCAGATGATTATTTTTTTTCTCTTAACTTAGGTTCCCTTTATCCTGAAAGATGTTTACCTGGAAGAAAACTATTTTTCAAGGTTCATCTGTATTAGATGAAAATTTCCCCTGACCTGCCCCTGCTGTTCGAGATGATAAAAACGGCCAAACTGGAGGAGATGGCTCCCTGAGCCAACTGAGAGTTTCAGCAAACATTTCCAAGGGCTGTCTTAGCCCAATAGGGCTGTACTTTGGAGAGTATTTCAGGACTCGTGTCTTCATGACCCTAAGTTTCTGCTTTAAAGAACTGAGATCCTTTATCAGTTTCATCTCAGTTCAGCTCCAGAAGTAATTGAATTGTTTTGCAGAAAGTAAAATTAAAGAGCTTTATCAGCAAGCTTTGTAGAAACTTTACCCAAAAAGGAAAACCAAATTCTCACGCATGCTGTTTTGTAACAAATGGAACAAACTTGGGGAGTCTGACCTCAAAGATGCATTGCCCCTGACTAAAACCCAACAGGTCTGTTATTTCTGGCACCCAGAGTTTTCATGTTTGTCTACATCAGGTAGAAAGATGATCAATCTATGCTTATTTCCTTTTAAATAACTTTTTCTAATTATAAAATTAATACATGCTCTGTGTGCAACAGTGGA
Source organism: Tamandua tetradactyla (assembly GCF_023851605.1). Classification (NCBI taxonomy): domain Eukaryota; kingdom Metazoa; phylum Chordata; class Mammalia; order Pilosa; family Myrmecophagidae; genus Tamandua; species Tamandua tetradactyla. The sequence goes on along the minus strand of NC_135351.1, from coordinate 20,563,640 downwards.
AAGTACAGATGGGCCAACAAGTAAAACAAAAAAAAAACATTTCTCAATCCTGCTACATGAAGAAAAGCACTGCTTAAAGTTATTTTTTGTTCCTTCTGTAGATATAATTATTAGAGTTATTTTCAGAAATAAAAATAAATACTTTTAAAAAATAATGGCTATTAAAACCATAAAGGATGGTTTTAAGAGTTGAATTCAAGCAGTTCAGTTAAAACAAGCAAGTACCCAAACAATATATTCTTGGCAAGTACCAGGAGAAATCTATGGTTAAAAAAGATGTTTTAAAGGGATAGACTACTAATGCATCACCATTACAACTCAGAAAATCTGGCAGTAAAAGTAAAATTTGAAATTTGTATGTTTGGATCCAACCTATATTCAAAATTCTAAGAAAGCTTACAGTAAGCAGTATTTTTAAGCAAACCATACTACCAAATATCAAGCATTGTTACTTTGGCTTATGTATTTTTGTGAAAAGTTTCACAAGTTCGTTCCATTTGGGTATGTATATTTGTGTGTGTAAGTATATAGCACATGTAGAAAGATGTACATCAAGGGTTAATGTCAAACAGAATTTTTATTTAATTTTATTGTTTCATCCACATAGTCTAAATTTTCCAATATGTACCTACCTTTCTTTCATATTTAAGGGGAAAGTTTCAAAACATAAAAAACATATTAACCAGACCTGTACCTCTAACAGCAGAGAAATGTCTCACAGGTATATTACATTTACATATATATAAAAATAATTAAATATCCTTCTTTCTCCCCATTAGGGAGGTAGCTTCAGGAAAATGTGTTGAGAAATGAACAGAATAAATAATTCAGATGAAGAAGAACAGTTAAACTTTTCTTAAGCAAAAGTTATCCAAATCTGAGACAAGCGTTTGCTTCTAAAAATGTATCATTTGGGCACACTCCAATAATTGAAGCAATTGTTTTAGCCATTTTAAGTCAGGAATAAATATTTTTTATCAGAAATGTTAGTTTTAGTTAACTTTGGCTTTGGTGCCATTGTAGATATTTCCCTAGGCTAGTTACCCTCATAAAAACTTCTACTAACCAGGAACATTTCAGAAAGTGCCTCATGGAAATATTTTCAAAAACATGTACATACAAGACAATTTGAAAAATTAAAAATATTCACAGAACTGTCACAGAAGTCAATCAAAATAAACAAAACCCACTGAGCACCACAAATGAACATGAAACTGGCAGCTGCCTCTATACTGCATCCTGACAAATTCTTTGGAAAATGTTTTTATATGTTATTAAGATTTTATATTCCAGCATATATTTTTTATTTTAGGGTGGCTGAATTCTTAAAAGTACACTCAGTATTCTCACAAGCAGTGTGGACAACCAAAGCTATAGGCTGAGCCCCAAGTCTTGGGGTTTATATTCAAGTTTCATATGTTCATATCCCACAAAGGATAGGTCAAGCCTACTTAAAATTAGGCCTAACAGTCATCCCCAAGAGAGCCTCTTTTGTTGCTCAGATGTGGCCTCTCTCTCCAGCCAACACAAGCAATCTCACCACTCTCCCCCTGTCTACGTGGGACAAGACTCCCAGGGGTGTGGACCTTCCTGGCAACATGGGACAGAAATCCTAGAATGAGCTGAGACTCAGCATCAAGGGAATGAGAAAAACCCTAGAATGAGCTGAGACTCGGCATCAAGGGATTGAGAAAAACTCTAGAATGAGCTGAGACCCAGCATCAAGGGACTGAGAAAACCTTCTCGACCAAAAGGGGGAAGAGGGAAATGAGACAAAGTGTCAATGGCTGAGAGATTCCAAACAGAGTAGAGAGGTTATTCTGGAGGTTATTCTTATGCATTAAGTAGATATCACCTTGCTATCCAAGATGTATGGAGAGGCTGGAAGGAACTGACTGAAAATGTAGAGCTGTGTTCCAGTAACCATGTTTCTTGAGGATGATTGAATAATGATACAGCTTTCACAGTGTGACTGTGTGATTGTGCAAACCTTGTGTCTGATGCTCCTTTTTTCTACCTTGTCAACAGACAATTAGAACATATGGAATAAAAATAATAGAGGGAACAAATGTTAAAATAAATTTAGTTTGAAATGCTAGTGATCAATGAAAGGGAGGGGTAAGGGGCATGGTATGTATAAATTTTTTTTCTTTTTTCATTTTGTTTATTTTTCTGAATAGATGCAAATGTTCCAAGAAATGATCATGATGATGAATATGTAACTATGCAATGATATTTTGAATTACCGATTATATATGTAGAACGGAATGGCCAAAATAGGAATGTCTGCATTTGTTAGGTGTTTTTTGATATTTAAAAAAAAACAAAAAAGTACACTCAAGAATCCCAAAGGCTTTTGCTTATTATATTCCTTAAGAAAAAATCATTCTTACAGAGTAAAACCTGGTGTGTGGTCTCTTTGGGGAATGGGCTGCTTTGGAGAGTTGCACTGTTCTGATACCTATGAGAAAGGCTTTTTTTTATCTTTTAGAATTTAATATTTAAAAAGCTTAATGAAAAATTGAATCAAAACATTTAAAATAAGTATAGTCACTACCCATTCCGGTAATTCATTAAAGGTACATCAACTACAGAATATGAAAAATAAATTCAGAAGTGTAATTACTTAAATGCCACCCCCACTTTTGTTAATATTTTTACAATTATGTATAGATTCTATAGCGGAAGCAGAAATTCCCTCTAAAAATATTATCTTCTTAAAATCTTGAGGTGCATATCAGAGCCACAGGCACTATCTGACATATGAAATTGCAATACAGGCCTTTAAATGTGACATTTCACTGGTACAATACAATGACCCAGGTGTATAATCACTGTACAGTGCTAAACATGAGAAGAGCTTTTAAATGCATAATCTACTATTCACATTTTTTTTTTCAGGTGCATGGTCCGGCAATTGAACCCAGGTCTCCCACATGGAAGCCGGGCATTCTAACCACTGAACTGCCCATGCACCCTCCTATTCACATTTTTAATGCAAATCTTGCAACAACCCATTATATTCATCAGCACATACTTTTTTTTTTACAGTCTTAAAAAATTTTTATTGATAAAACAAAAACAACATACAAACACGAACATTCTTTTAATATATGAACATTCCATACTTGGTGTAAAATCAATGGCTCACAATATCATCACATATGTTGTATATTCATCATCATGATCATTTCTCAGAACATTTGCATCACTTCAGAAAAAGAAATAAAAAGAAAAAGGAAGAAACTAATACATACCAAACCCCTTACTCCTCCCTCTCAATGACCACTAGTATTTCCCTCAACCCAATTTATTTTAACATTTGTTCCCCCTATGATTAATTTATTTTTAATCCAGATCTTTTATTCATCTGTCCATACCGTAGATAAAAGGAGCATCAGACACAAGGTTTTCACAATCAGTCACACTGAGAAAGCTATATCATTATACAATCATCTTTAAGAAACATGGCTACTGGAATACAGCTCTACAGTTTCAGGTACTTCCCTCCAGCCACTCTACTACACCTTAAACTAAAAAGGGGATATCTATGTAATGTGTAAGAATAACTTCCAGGATAACCTCTCCACTCTGTTTGAAATTTCTCAGCCACTGATACTTTGTCTCATTTCTCTCTTTCCCCTTTTAGTTGAAAAGGTTTTCTCAATCCCTTGATGCTGAGTCCCAGCTCATTCTAGGATTTCTTTCCCACATTGCCAGGGAGGTTTACACCCCTGGGAGTCATGTCCCACGTAGAGAGGGGGAGGGCTGTGAGTTTGCTTGTTGTGTTGGCTGGGGAGAGAGGCCATATCTGAGCAAAAAAAAGAGGTTCTCTGGGGATGACTCTTAGGCCTAATTTTAAGCAGGCTTAGTCTATCCTTTGTGGGATAAGTTTCATATGAACAAACCCCAAGATTGAGGGCTCGGCCTATTGCTTTGGTTGTCCCCACTGCTTGTGAGAATATCAGGCCTTCTCCAAATGGGGAAGTTGAATTTTACCCCTTTCTCGCCATTCCCCCAAGGGGACTTTGCAAGTACTTTTTCATTCAGTGTTCAAATCACTCTGGGATTTATCGGGGCATCACACTAGACAAACCTACAAGATCTCATGTCCTACCCAAGGTTCCATGTACTTATGGTGTTCAATTAAACTGTCCACATAAGTTATATTAGTAAATACACTAGTGAAGATATAAATTTTGTACCAAATAAACATTTTTTGCTTTAGTCTCACACATAAGTTAAAGTTTTAAAATATGAATGACCATCTTTCAACACCCTGTAATACTGACATTCCTTTGTTCTTCCTCGTGCAAAAACATCTTTTAATTTCTACATTTGGTCACTATCATTGTACCCTCTAGGCATTCCTAGATTATACCATCACAGTCTTTATTGTTTGTCTTTCCCTCTGGTTTCATATGTGCCCCCAGGCTTCCTCCATCATTCTCATCTTCAGTTTCATTCAGTGTACTAACATTACTGTGCTATCAGGTAGTATTGTGCTATCCCTTTCTGAATTTTTACAGTCAGTCCTGTCAGCACATACTTCTCAGAATAATTCTTGCTTAAAAAAACTTGACAGGCCATTTTAGACACAGAGAAGAGCATGGAAAATAATAACGTTGCACTCACAGGTAGGAGACAATATTGTATTGGGGCCCCCAGATCTGGTGGCCCTTTCCTGATTTTTGCTGGAGAAAAGCTGGGGATGCAGTGATATGGAGTCTGGGATGGAGAACTCTGGAGAGGTCCTCAGGGTGGCTCTAAAATCTTTTCTATAAAAGTATTCAGCAAATCATAGACTAAAAGAAAAAGGTACTCTCGGAAGGCATTCTTTCACCCTTCAGATGATATTCAACTCTATTGCTATCAATATATATACTGGCATTTTAAATAAAATACAATCATTGTAAAGCATGTGTTCGTACAGTAAGTAGCATAAACCAATGTAAAATCAAGGTGAACAGATATGGATATCTGAATCTACAGATATCCATCTACTTTAACTTGGCTGAATCATTCAAAGTCTTGCCTTGGATTTCTGTGTCATTGGCACAGGGAGCTACAGACAGTTCCTTGTCAGTTTCCACTTCCTACTTTTTGTCTTTGCCACTGTTCAAAGGTGTGAGTCCTACTTCTCATCATTGCCAGACTTTGTGCTACAGCATTCGGGGGCGTACCCACTCTAAACCCTACAATATCTTCTTCAGAACAAGGGCAGAGATCTTCACAGCACGTGCACCCTGGTTTTCTCTAAGCTCTCGATGGCCATTTCTCAGAAGGACAGGAATGGGATATAAAAAGTCAAGTTCAATGGGAATTTAAATGCTTGCACAGTGACCCACAGTAAATGGTCTCCCTACTTCATTTCTCCCTACAGATTTCATATACTGGATATGGATGCAACAAAGGGAGACAGAAGGTGGTAAAAACAAAATGATAACAACAACAACAAACTAATACTAACTGCTCCCCCAAGTTGAGATTTATAGTTTTCATTAGAGTTGTTCTGATAGACTCTTCACTGACAGTGCAAGAAGATAACAGTTCCAATTACAGAAAACTCTCCCTCCATTCTTGCTCTGGGTGCAGGCTGACAAAATGAACATATATAGGCTACAAATGAAGCTCGAGTACCTCTCTCCTATACAACTGGGCTTGGCCAAATAGGTTCCTGGAGAAAGACAGCTTCACGGCCAGAATTACATGACATTCAGGAAGGAAGAAAATAGGGGGTCGATAAAAGACAATGACAAAGACCTATAGAATCACTGCAGCGAAAAAATAAGTTATTTGGGGGGAAAATTTAACTGAAAAGCAAAGGTGAGTCAAGTTAGCCACAATAAGCACAAGAGAGCAGACCGAGAAGAATCTCATTTTGCACTTTGTTATTGTTTCGGCTTGTTTTATTGGCCTAGCTGAGAATACATCAACTCTTCCTCTATCTGGGCAGATACCATCTGGCTTCTGACAATGATGGAATTTTATAATCACCTGCAATTTTAATTTATAAGATTGTGCGCATTAAAACTGAAGAGCAGCTCTCACTGCGCTTTACTTGACTAGCAATCTCCAGGGATACAAGTTAGAAGAAAGAGCCAAAGTAACCAGTTACATAAAAATCTAAGACAATCTACTGTGATCAGAAATTTTTTGAAATAGTCAACAAAAACTTCTTCACTGCCGTTCCTTTTTTGTCCTGTGAACATCTGTTGAGCATCAACTGCATGCCAAACATCAGTCAGGTTTTCACCAGGTTTGTCTATTTTCTAGCGATAAATGTCAGTTTAAAGCATCAAAAAGGCAGCATTTGAAAGTCCAGCCAACTGCATTTGGGGTGGCCAGATCGTTTTGCTATTATTTATTTAGATAGAACACGGCTAAGATTGTATAAGTCTATAATTTGTTTCAAATTCAAAAGATGGAGAGAATTTCCACAACTGCTCTCTGAGTTTCGAGACCTCCCTCAGGGTAGATAACGGATTACTGATACTTTGCTTTAAATCGGATACTTGTGCAGGTGAGCACAATCTTTGTAAGCCTCCACTGTTTGTCCCCAGAGCTGCACTTCCGCTACTGCACCGACAAAGCACTGGTCCCACGTCTGCAAGGAGCTCCATGTAAATTGCTTCCCGGTCAAAGTTTGGGAATTGTGGATATTCCTTTTGGAGAGTTACAATTCACTTCAGGATCCTCAGAGAGGTGGTAGAGAAAACTATTTAGCTTTGTTAAACCTGATGTTCCTCAAGGTGTTTCACCCATAGAACTTTTTATTTCCCCCCACCCCCCAAAGCTTCCCATGGAACTGACACTCAGGGTGACCTGGGGAGCAGGGAAACAGAGGGAGGTTTGGGGGATAAATGGAGCACTGCTTCTGAGCATGAATTAGTCCTCTTCCTCTCCAGTTATTCTAGCTCATTACCATGGAGATGCTTTCAAGGGCATTTAATGGAGGTGAAGAAGTGTCTGCTCTCTCACCTCCAACATACACACGCGTGCGCACACACACGCGCACACCACAAATGTTTCAAGAGCTGTAAGAGTCTTCTGGAGGGCTGCCTAGCCTTCCCCCACCGTGCTATGATTCTGTCTTCTGTCCCTTCCCCTGTGTCAGCATTTTTCTTGGCTAACCTTGCCCCCCTCCTTCTAATTATACCCACCACTGGCAGGGAGTCTCTCTCCTCTCCTTCTTTCTCCTAATTTTCATTGTTTGCCCTTGCTAACCTTTTGTGTGGAAAGACAGGCTGTTTAGAAACACCACCACCAAATCACAGCATCCTTTTCCTTCTGCGGTGCAAACTGTTGGCCAGTCACACCTGGCTTTGAGCTTCGGGTCTTGGGCATCTAATGTACGGCCGTGGGATGTTACTTTATTATCCAAGAGGGAGTTCTGGCTACTGCCAATTCCAGAGCAGTTCCATGGCAGATCCTAATGTTAAGGGTCTGATACCACAGGTAACACGGACTCAACATCTTATCAGTGCTTGGAGAACTGCATGCCTGTTTTGCTTTTTTTTTTTTTAATGCAATTTTATCGAGATATATTCACTCACCAAATAATCCATCCAAAGTATACACTCAATGGCTCAGAGTATTATCATATAGTTGTGAATTCATCACCACAATTAATTTTAGAACATTTTCATTATTCCCCCCCAAAATTAAAATAAAAAGCAACACCCAAAACATCCCCTACCCCCATCCTCCCCTATTGTTTGTTTATTTTTGTCTTTATTTTCTTACCTCCTCTGCCCATACATTGGATAAAGGACAGGTCAGTCACAAGGGTTTCACAATCACAAAGCCACAGGATAAAAGTTCTATAATTATACAATCATCTTCGAGAATCCAGGACTAGATTACAGTTCAACAGTTTCAGGTATTTCCTCCTAGCTATTCTAATACACTAGAAACTAAAACTGAATAGCTATATAATGCATAAGAAAAACTTCCAGAATGGCCCCCTGACTCTATTTGAAATCTCTCAGCCACTGAAAGCTTATTTTGTTTCACTACTTTTCTCCCTTTCCATCAAGAAGGCTTTCCAATCCCTCGATGCCAGGGCCAGGATCACCCTTGGGAGTCATGTTCCACGTAGGGGGTGAGGGGCGATGGGTTTATTTGCAGAGTTGGATGAGAGGCCACATTTGAGCAACAGAAGAGGTTCTCTGGGGGTGACCCTTAGGCTTAATTATAAGTAGGCTTAGCTTTTCTTTTGCAGGAATAAGTGTTAAAAGGGTAAACCCCAAGATCAAGGGTTGACTTATTAAATTGGGAGCCCCTAATGCTTGCGAGAATATCAGGAATTCCCCAGGTGGGAAAGTTTAATATTTCCACATTTTCCCCCAGTTCTTCTGGGGGACTTTGCAAATACTTTTTAATTTTCTACCCCATATACTTTGGGATGTATTGGGGTATTACATAACAATTACATTACAGAATAACAACATCTTGTTCTAGGTTCCACGTAATTAAATTGTTCAAATAAAGTGACCATATAGGTTAAATCAGGTAGAAAATTTTAATTTTGTACTACACACCTCTTCCTTTGATCTCACAAAGAAGTTGAAGTTTTAAAATACAGTTAATTTTTTCCATTACTATCCATTATGTCTGATTTACGTTAGTCCTAAATCATGTCTGTTTCATTCATATCTCAAATTAAAGTCTGATCTCTTTTTCAGCTTTTTTTAAAATAGTTGTTCTACGAAGTAGTGCTGACTTTCATAGCTGCAGAGCTCTAACTCTGAGTCTCAGGTGTTAAACAGATTCCCTAAGTTCCATGGGAACACAAAAGAACATCACATCTCAGAATTTAGAAATAAGAGCTAAAACTCAGGAATGGATGTGACTGCTGTAAGATCTTACACTGAAGAGACCTTCACAATAAGCCTCCTTGAACATTCTGTACTTACTCAATTGCCCAATCTCTGCCCACATTCTATCCCCTTATAAACTGTGCTCTTGAATTCAATTCTCAGCGTTTGCTTATTATAGTTAGTTTATCTTAGTGAGTCTTACAATATTTGTTCTTTGTTTCTGGTTTATTTCACTCAACATAATGTCCTCAAGGCTCATTCACCTAGTTGCATGCCTCACACGGGCATTCCTTCCTGAAGCTGCTCAGTACTCCTTTATACATATACACCAGTTTACCCCTCCTTTCATCAGCCCATGTACCCTTAGGCCACCTCCACCTCTGCAGATGGTCAACACTGCCGCCACAAACACTGGTGTGCACATGCCTATTCGTGTCCCTGCTTTCAGTTCTTCCATGTATATACCAAATACCGGGGTTGCATGTTCATACGGCAACCCTATGCTTAACTTCCTATAGGGGCACACACTGCCTTCTGGATGGGCTGCACTCTACTTCCCTACCAGGACTGAACAGGTGCACCTCTCCACATTTTCTCCAGCACTTGTATCTTTCTGCATACTTTTTAAACCGTTTCATTCACACGCAATGCAATCTATCCTAAGTAAACAACTGATCCCCGGTATAATCACATAGCTATGTATTCACCACCACAATCTATATTTCCATTTCTTCCTCAAAGAAAGAAGAAGAGGAAAAAGTAAAAAGATTACAAAAATAATTTTAAAATTAAAGAGAAAATTCTATGGAAAAAAAAATAAAACATAAAAAGGAGAAAACGAGAATCCTATACCTCTCCTTTATATTCCTCCATTATTGACATTTAGTTTTGGTATACTGCTTTTGTTACAATTACTTAAATTGTAATTAAAATAAGATGATAAGGGAAAGTTTGGCTAATTATATGTGTGACACTGGTATAAAATGTGACGTACATCAAGAAGTACTTTCTATGAGACATATGTAGGAAAACCATTCTTTGACTTTTAGCTCTCTTATTAGATATAAAGCATATACCTCTTGATTATATAATAAAATAGAGAAAAGCATGCTTACTACATCTCCAAAGAGAAGCATCTTGTTACCTATTCATTTCTTCAACAGATATATTTCTGTGTGTCAGGACTAAGTGCTCGGTACAACAGTAAGCAATACAAAATGAACTTTATGTCCCTGCCCTTTTCTCTTCAAGTGTGCGTGTGGGGGGAAGATAAAGAATAATAAACATAATAAATAAATTATATAGCATATTAGAAGTTGTTAAAAATCCTAGGGGACCACTTCATATACACCAGAGAGGCTATTATTAAAAAAGCAGAAAATAAGAGTTGGTGAGGATGCAGAGAAATTGGAACACTTATACATGATTGGTGTGACTGTACAACATACAGCCACTGTGGAAAACATCTGGCAGCTTCCCAGAAATATGAGCACAGAATTGCCATATGATCAAGAAATTCTACTTCTTGTTACACCCAAAAGAACTGAAAGGAGGTACTCACACAGATATTTGTATACTGATGTTCACAGCAGCATTATACACAACAACCAAAGGAAGCAGCCTAAGTATCCATCAGCAGATGAATGGATAAACAAAAATGTGGTGTATCTGTACAACAGAATATTATTAACTCATAAAAATGAACGGAGTTCTGACACATGCTACAACATGGATGGACCTTGAAGACATCATGTTGAATGAAATAAGCCAGACCCAAAAATATTTGGTCTGACCAATATCGGGTCTTGATCCAAGGACAAATATTGCATGATTCCATTTATATGAAATACCTAGAAGCAAATTCATATAGACAGATGGTAAACTACAATTTACCAGGGGCTGGAGGGAAGGATGAGAGGAAGGAAGAACTATTGCTTGATGGGTGCAGGGTTTCTCTTCAAGGGGATGAAACAGTTGGGATAATGGACATTGGTGATGGTGGCACAATATTGTGAGTGCAATTAATGCCACTAAGCTGTACACCTGAAAGTGGTTAAAATGGGAAATCTTGCATATATCACTACAATAAAAAGCTTAAAAAGATAAAAGCCTTGGGGCAAAAAGTAGAGTACAATAAAGAGGATCAGAAATATAACAGAGAGGGGGGATGGATTTTAATTTAAAATGGGATGGCAGGAATAGGTCTCACTGAGATGACACTGAATGAATTCTTGGATGAGGTGTGGGTGTGAGCCATTGGCTACCTGCAGGAAGGGCTTTCCAGGCAGAGGGAACAGACAGTGCAAAGGTCCTGAAGCCAGAATAGCGTCTCCAAGAACAGCAAGGAGATGCATGTAGCTGCAATGTAGTGAGCGAGGGGGAAGGGGATAGGATCTGAGATTGGAGAGAAGATGGTGAGCAGGGAAGAGGGGGCTACAGAGCATGTAGGCTGCTGAAGGGGAAAGCGTGGCTTTTACCCTGAATGAAGTGGGAACCACTGTAGACTTGTGAGCAGAGGAATGACATGACATGGCTTTTCTTTTATAAGAATCCCCTGGCTGTCTGAGAAAAGACGGCATCAAGAAGGACTCCTTGGTTTTTGACTTGAACACCTAGAAAGACGGTAAAGTCAACAGAAAAAGGAAAGATAACAAAAGGGGCCGGTTTTAGCAGGAAGACCAGAGGTGCAGATTTGGACATACTATTTAGTCTATCCCAGGGGCCACAATTCAGCAATGTCACCTGCAATGCAGCTGCTCATGTCCTCAAAGCTTCTTTTTTTTTTTCCCCAGCTTGGTCCCCTTATGGTCCTCATTCTTTAGCTTGCTTTTGCTCGGGAGCATCTTCTCACATTTCCAATTCAGCACAATGCATCAGCACAATGCAAGGTATAAATGTGCTCCGCGTTCCTGCACTCAGTGCAATTCTGCTGTAATTCAGTACAACACAATAAATGTGCTGTTCCTTGCATACAGGATGGTGGCTTTTGGCCCAGGGTCAGCAAGGGGCAAGCTCTGTGTTGTTTCTTTCCGGGTTGATGATAAATTGTACCAAGTCACCCACTCCGGCCAGCAGCAGACCCCTGTGAGGACAGCCAGCCTGGACTTTGGGTGTGGCCTGTAGTTGCAGGATAAAATTATTTTCGGTAACTTCCCAGGTCAATTTATTGAATCCTGAGACTTGCCAGCCCATACAGGGATCCAACCTTTGAACTTGGCTTCCTCTGCACCATACTTTAGCTAATTGAGGTAACAGATGGAGGAGCTATTTGAGATGGCTGATTTGGGCAAAAGCCAATCATGTAATATGAAGGTACGTTGGTGCGCTAACATTTTTATACTAAGTAAAGTGCTTGTCACATGGCAGGTGAATGAGTGGGTGAACAAATTAAGGTTGAAGTAATTATGATAATGAAGCTTCTGAGAAGTCAGAGGTGAGCTGGGGAGCAGAAATAAAACCTATAACCTATCTAGAGATGGCAATAATGTATCCTGTTTTTATACATATAATGAAGTGAACAAAATTACCAGATATTTTCTTTTTAGTCCTCCTCTTGGGTTTTTCCTCATAACTTTTCTTTCTGCCTAAAATCCACTCGCCCTGACCTCATCATGTTATCTTGTTCCTTTGAACTGTTAAGTGTTTATTGACCACCTACTACGTCTGGGCATAATGCAAGGTAGTTGGAATGCATTTGTGAGAACCAAACACCCTAGGGAATTTACAAGTACGGAAAAACACACAGTAAACAATAGACGTAATAATTATATCATGCCACGAAGAAAAAAGTAGAGCAATAAAAAGAGGAGGCACAGGGGGTGCTGGGGAGTCTTCATTAGTGTGAAAAAGCATAAGGAAGAGTATCTCAAAGACTGAAAAACTGACTGGATATTGTGGCCAATTCTGCTAGATTTAGACAGTCAGTGCCAGCAGCTGAGCAAAACGGAATGCAGAGAAAACAGGAAGTAGAGGGGGTAAAAGCTACTTTTTTTTTTTCCTTCTTCTAACTGGGGAACCTAAATCCAGCCACCCATAGGCAAAAGCTTACTTTCAATTCCAGACACCTCTGACCTCGGCACGCAGTACAGGATAATGTGCTTGCCACTGATTAGCCTTCCACAGGGAAATCCACCAGCTGCAAATTGCGATTTTAAGTACCAGTTGAGCACCCCGGTGTCTCTCCAACTTTGTTTTCTCCTCTAGGTACCCTTTCCCGGCTCTGGGTCCTGCTGACTTCCAGCCTGAAGAGTTCCTTTATTAAATGGACTCAGTTTCTTGATTTTTCTGGTAAGCCAAAATACAGAGCACACTACCGCTGCCCAAATCACAAGAAGTTGATGACTCTACAGGGAGGAAAAATACACAACCTTCTCCCATTGTTGGTTTTAGAAGATTTCTCTGAGTTCCTAAGGAGCACCTTTCCAGCCTCACATATTCATGTTGCCAAGTACAAAATACAATTCCTGCAAAGGAAAGGCCAATATAAGCAGAGCCTTTCCTTCCCTCTGGCACACTAAGAGCTCATTCCAGAACAAACGCACAGGGACAGGGTGGAGCCAAGAGCAAATGAGCAGGGTAGCTATGGGGATTCAGTCCTCATCAGCAGGCCCCACTGGGAACCCTACAAAGTCTGCAAGAGTCCTGTGGGATATCACTGAGGATCCGTTTGGGCATAGGGGAGAAAACAAACAAGTATTAATTGTCTACTACAACTAAATCAGGCCCTATATTTTGTATCTATATCTTATTTAGTCTTTACAACATCTTGGGAAGATTGACATGACTATTTCTGTGTTCAGAATGAGGGAATGAGGTTGAGAAATACTTGGGTGATTTGCCCAAGACTCCCTGGCTAGAGCCGGGATTCGAACCCGGACATATCTGGCTCCCAAAGCTCATTATTCTTAGGCATGATGGAAAGCATTAGCTTTGGAGTAGGACACATCTGTGTTTAAATCATATCTTTTTAAACTAGCTGGGGCTAATGCCCCTCTCTGAGCTCTAGTATCCTTCTATGAAATGGGTAATACTCCTCTGTAAGGATATGATGCAATTTATATAAGATAATGCGTAGAGAACGTGTGACACAAGAGAGGCTTAAACATGGTAGCTGCAATGATCGTAATTATTCATTTTTACTGACCTCAGATACTAGACAGTGTGTTACTGACAGCTGAGAAAAATGGTGAAACATCATCAATGATAAGAAGAATTGAGAACAGTGCGCCTGTGACCCGAGGAAGGACGAGCACACAGTGCATCCCTCTTGGGTGGGTGGCAACTCAATTCTGTCCCTTCTTGAGAACCTCGGGCAATTTAGGTATGTGCCCCTGGGACATTCTGCAATAAGGTGGAGGGTAGATGGGGCACTAAGGGATAGGCCTTGGTGAAAAGGTGCCCAAACTCGACACAGGGGAGTTGGAGAACCCCAGCATCAGCCCCCCTCCCCGACTTTCTGGGGTATGAAGTCAATGACACTGAGTTTCCAGGAGCTCAGGTCAGAAAAGGGATCAGAGGAAGGAAACAGATTTCTTTCTGTCTCTGTGGTCTCTGGGAAGAGCCAACATAGCAGGGGTAAGACAGTTATGTGCAAGTGGGACTATCTCTTTTATGGAAACAGAAGCATTTGCTGAAAGAAGCTATATCGCTATCGCTAAGCAGCCCAGAAGGGGCTTCCAACCTCCTCTGGGAATGCCAAGGGGAGCTACGGGCACAGCCTGGGCGGTTCACTCTCATGGGAGGCAGGCGTGGAAGTCGAAGAACAGACACTATGGCTGACGGTAGAGGGGCACCAAGTTGGCTGTATCAGTTGTTCAACAACTGGAATATTCCATAATGGTTGATGAATGGTCACTTTCTAAGCCCCCTGTGTACTGCCTGCTGCCCCGGCTGCCCCAGCCCTTCATCCAGTCCCCCTGAAAGTCCCTGCAGTCCAGTGTCCAAAGAGAAATGCCCAGCCCAGCAGGAGGTCTCCAGGACCCACCCGAGGCTTCGACTCTGCTGGCTCTGACCGGACCCATGGAGAGTCTGAGGGCTACTGCCTACACCTCATCAGCAGGACTTCTGCCCACACGGCAGAGTGCTGGTCACCTGCGGTTTTATAGCCTATCGGACCCAATATCCAGTTTTTTAATCACAAGTATTTGATAAACTTCCTTTTTCTATCTGAAAGAAATTTCCAGCTATTTACAAACACATATTAAAAAAAAAATCAATGGGGTATCCAAAGTGTAAAATAAAGGAGAAACAAAAGGAAATCATTTCAATATGTCAATGCTTGGCCACAGCTACACTAGAGGATGCGAAGCAGTCCGAGCAGCTACACTAGAGGATGCGAAGCAGTCCGAGACTTCCAACTCTACAAAGAACATAGATCTGCAGCAACTCAAATATAACAAGCCTCTTGGAGATGTTATTTTCTGAAATGATAAACAACATCTGGTAAAGTTTGGAACAAAACAAGTGTCATCTCTCAATTTACGCTGTAGATGCATGCCGGGTTAATTCAGTGTATATTAAAAATGTACAAAATTACTATGCATATTTTATATACAGTGGAGTTAGGTTCTAGGTTTAGATAATTATAAACAGGGTTTTGTGGGGGGGTTTTTTGGTCTTTTATTATTATTTTTTAACCTACATGAATGTCTGGCAGGACACTGAAATTAAAGCAGGAGGAGGGATGAAGGACCATGTTGCATACTGCTGGGCTTCTAGCATCATGTCATCCCATTCAAACACCAAGAGCATCCCACTGCACCTTCACAAACTCCCAAAATGCCCTGTTTTGGGGGGGGTGGCGAGTGTAACACCCCAATGAGAACCCCACTTATGACGGTCCCACTAGATTACAAAGTTCACCAGGGCAGGTCTTTTTGCTCACCACCATTTCCCCAGCCCCTAGTCCAAAATATGCCAAACAGCTGACACTCAATATTTGTTAAATGAGGGACTGAATACAAAACCCTGGCTAATAAGGGCAAGGCAACAAACCTCAAGGTGTTCACTCTAGTCAAGCCAGAGACGTGTGAAAAGTGAACTCTCCCAGCATGGGGAGGTGATGCTCCACCCAGAAGATGTTTAGTCATGCAGAACCATTTGGGCACTGTGCTATACACTGAGACTTCACTGTTGCCTGCTGGAAACAGCACTAAGTAGGAGCTACTGTTTTGCTGATTTTCTTTAAAGGCAATTTCTCTTGTGGTTCGTTGTGGCCATCAATTTAACGAGTTTTGGAGTCAGTATTAGTGTCCTGGACTTCTGCTGGAGACGTTTCCCTTTGTAGGAGTGGGCTATGGGCAAAAGATGTGTCTTTAGTGGTGGAAGGTTCTAGATGTCACAGACCTCTCTGGCCCAGGAGGCAGCACAGTGGAATTTCTACTACCCCATGGGCATCAAAGTCAGTCTTGGGTTTTAATCTTAACACTCTTCCTTGCTGATTTAAATAATAATAGCCCCCTCATGGTATAGATATGAAGCAAGTGGCACACCTTACTCATTAATTCCTTTTCCCCTCAGATTTCCAAAGGGTATTGTCTGAGGCTAAGTGTGCTAACTCAGCATGCATAACTTTAAGGACAATCGTATCAATACAAATTGCTATTTAACCAGTTGCTGTGATGTGACCGATACTATAACTTCCACATATGTATATGCTAATTCTATATGTCTCTGCAACTAGGTGTTATTATCCCCATTTTTTTCAGTAGAGGAAAGAGGTTTAGGCAGATTAATCAGTTATTAATGTTGGCCTGTAACAGTACGGGTGTCTTAAAAATAGAGTATAAACTTCACCTAACAATTACTATTAAATGCTTGCCACACTCGAGGTGCTATGCAATTCATAGATGAGTAGGACAGCTCCATGGGGAATTGTGTACCAGGAAGCACACTGTGGTCAGGGGAGCTGCTGGACTGAGTCATGGGAGGGGGGGAGAAGGACACTGGGTAGGGTCAGGTGAGGCAATGCAGAGAGGTGAGGTATGCTCAGTTTTGAAGGATGAGAAGAAATCCATCAAATGGTTGAGGGGAAAAAGCACTCTAGGCTGAGAAGATAGCAGACAAAAATTTTTAAAAAATTAAAAAAAAAAAAACATAGAGGTTTAAGAAGTCATGGTGTGCAACAGTACTCCTGAAAACTAAAAAATACTCAGGGCTCTGCATGCGACTCTATAATAGTTTCACTCAGTTTAGTTTTCAGAAACATAAACCTCCCAATTATTCTTATGCCAGGTAAGTCCTGAAACCCTGCAGTGCCAGTCTCTCCAAGAACATCAACCAGTTGCATGCCTCTACTCCATAATGTCGACACCCCTTCTCAGCATGAAGAAGTTATAATGGCCATTGACCAGATATCCTTAAAGACTGAGGGAAGAATCAAATGAGAAGGAGGAGTTGTAATAGGTAAGATAAGATGTAACAAATGAGTATGACTACTGGATCATTATACTGATATTTCTTTTTAGTCTCTGGTATCTTAGAGCAGCAAGAAGGAAATACCTGAAATTGTGGCACTGTAACCCATAGCATACTTTGAAGTTTGTTCAATAACCACTTGTTAAAATGTACCTTGAAATCTATCACTGTTCTGCATATACGGTACATTTCACAATAAAAAAATGTTAAAACAAACAAAAAGACATGGTGTGAGTGCTGGTTTGAGACTGTTATGTACCCCAGAAAAGCCATGTTCTTTTTCGTAATCCAATCTTGTGGGGGCAGACCTACTATTTAGGGTGGGACCTTTTGATTACGCTACCTCCATGGAGATGTGTCCCACCCAATTGTGGGTGGGATCTTTTTGATTAAGTTGTTTCCATGGAGATGTGACCCAACAAATTGTGAGTAGGACCTTTTGATTAGGTGGTTTTCATGGAGATACAGCTCTGCCCATTCAAAGTGGGTCTTAATCTGCTTACAGGAGTCCTTTAAGGGGGAACCATTTTGGAAAAAGCTCAGAGCCAACAGAGACAAAGACATTTGGAGATGTAGAAAGAAAATGCCCCTGGAGAAGCTGTTTGAAACCAGAAGCCAAAGAAGCAGCAGATGCCAGCCATGTGCCTTCCCAGATCAGCCTTTCTTGAGTCAAGATATCTTCCTGTACGCCTTAGTTTGGACATTTTTATGGCTTTAGAACTGTACACTTACAACTTAACAAATTCGCTTTATAAAAGCCAAACCATTTCTAGTGTATTACATTTCCAGCAGCATTAACAAACTGAAACAGTGTACGTGGGAAGCTACAAGTATTCCAACAAGACACAGACTAAGAATCATGTTGGCCTGTTCTGGAGGATGAGGCTGCCAAGCCAGAAAGGGATTTGATTTTAAGGAGCACCATGTGCAATGCTGAGAATTTTAGATTCTAATAGGAGATCTGGGAAGATTTTAAGCAGAGCAGTGCTCTCATGGGAAATTTAGAAAAACCAATCTGACATGGAGGAGCGATTTGGAGGGCTAGCACCAAACACAGGTAATAGACCAGTTAGGGGGTGTTTATAAAGGGCTGAAAAAGGCAGTGATAAGAGTGACGGGGAGCAGGGGATGGTTATTCATCCTATGTGTAACCTATGTGTAACATTCTGAGAGGAATAGAAGAAGGAGAACTTCCAGTAAGCAGGAGGAGGGATGCTACTCTTTTCTGCTCTGGCTTCAACACCAGTGCATAGCAGACTCGCAGTTAACCAAGTTCCGAGTCAATGGATGAAATGACTGTGAAAGTAATGGCAGAGGGAGATATGGAGGACAAGTCAAACGTTTCTTTTTTAGAGATTGCAATTCAAAACTGTAACTGCGTTCTGCTCACAAAATCTAGGAAATCGGTTGGATTCCACGAGTTGAGAGAGGTGGCACCTCCTGTCTGCTGAAAGTCAGAAGCGTCAATGAGAATATATTTACCAGCCTTTCCTGGGTATCTTGGGATTTCCATGGGGAATGGGATGAAGGTTAAAACCCATCATACCACCTTATCTGAATCTGAAAGGGAAAGGTGATTTCAGCTGCCTTTGAGTTAGAAGTCACGTTGCCTTTTATGATTTTAGATGCATGCCTTTTTTTTTTTGGTCCCTTTTTAATTGTGAAAAATAACATATACAAAAAGCAATACATTTCAAAGTACACTGTAACAATTAGCTATATGACAGATTTCAGAGTTTGGGATAGGTTACAGTTCCACAACTTTAGATTTTTCCTTCTATCTACTCCAAGACACTGAAGACTAAAAGAAATATCAATACAATGATTCAGCAGTCATACTACTTATCAAATCTTATCTTCTCTGTTATAATGCTTGCTCCTGCTCCTTCTCCTTTGAGCTTTCTTCCATTCTTTAGGGGTATTCGGGCTGTGCCCATTCTAACTTTTTCATGTCAGAAAGGGCTGTTGATAATTTGGGTTGGGGGATATAACTGGTTGATGTTCTGGAGAGGCTGGCCCCTGTGAGTTCCAGGACTTATCTGGCCTAGGAACCCATCTGGAGTTTGTAGATTTCTGGAAAGTAATCATAGTGCATGGAACGTTCATAGAATCTCAGATAAAGCCCTTTAGGGTTCGGAGGAGTGATTTCAGTTGGGGTTTGGCAGACCATGGTAAATAGCATTAGATCCATGGCTTTTAATGATTTCACGTGATGCCATTTTGAGGCTGATTCATAAGGCACACTCTTGGTTTTCCCATGACATCCTGCCCATGCTTAAATTTTTTTTTTTTTTTTACTTTTTAATTATACGACATATATACAGAGCAAAGAAAGAAAAAGGCAATAGTTTCAAAACACTCTTCAACAAGTAGTTATAGGACAGATCCCAGAGACTGTCATGGGCTACTATACCATCATCTCAGATTTTTCCTTTAAGCTGCTCCAGAATATTGGAGGCCAGAAGGAATACATGTATTTTCATCTTTTTTTTCATGAAAAATAACATATATATACAAAAAAAATAAATGAATTTCAAAGCACATCAAAACAATCAGTTGTAGAACAGATTTCAGAGTTTGGATAGGTTACAATCCCACAATTTTAGGTTTTTACTCCTAGCTGTTCTATTAAGATACTGGAGACTATCAGAAATATCAGTTTAATGATTCAGCAATCATACTCATCTGTTAAACCCTACCATCTGTATATAACTCCATCATCACCTTTGATCTTTCTCCCATTCTTTAGGAGTATTTGGGCTATGATCATTTTACCTTTTTCATGTTGGAAGGGGCTTTCAATAATAAGGATTCAGAAGAGGGAACTAGCTGATGTTCTGGAGAGGCTGGCCCCTTTAGATTTCAGGACTTATCTGGTCCAGGGACCCATATGGAGGTTGTCGATTTCTGGAAAGTTACCCTAGTGCACAGAACCTTTGTAGAATCTTATATACTGCTGTGCCAGTTTGAATCTGTGGTGGACCCCAGAAAAGCCATGTCCTTTAATCCTCATTTAATACTGCTGGGTAGGAGAATTTTGATTGTTCCCATGCAGATGTGACCCACCCAATTGTGGGTGGTAACTTTTGATTAGATGATTTCCATTGAAAGTGGAGTTGCTTGCTGGAATCCTTTAAAAGAGGAAACATTTTGGAGAGAGTCCTTTCTATAGAGCCACAAGAAAGCCAGCAGATCCCGCCATGTTCGCCGTGTGCCCTTCCAGCTAAGAGAGAAACATGAACTTCATTGGCCTTCTTGAACCACGGTATCGTTCCCTGGATGCCTTTGATTGGACATTTCTATAGACTTGTTTTAAGGTATCTTTCCCTGGATGCCTTAAATTGGACATTTCTATAGACTTGTTTTAATTGGGATATTTTCTCAGCCTTGGAACTGTAAACTAACAACTTATTAAATTCCCCTTTTTAGAAGCCATTCCATTTCTGGTATATTGCATTCTGGCAGCTAGCAAACTAGAACAATTGTCCTAGCTGTTCTTTAGGATTGGCTGGATTGGTTTTGATTGGGTGTTGGCAAGTTATGATAGGTAGCAATGTCTAACTGCAATTTGCATAAGAGTGACCTCCAGAGTAGCCTCTTGACTCTATCCGAACTCTCTCAGCCACTGATACCTTATTAGTTATACTTCTTTTCCCCCTTTTTGGTCAGGATGGCATTGCTGTTTCCACAGTGCCAGGGCCAGACTCATCCTTGGGAGTCATCTCCCATGCTGCCAGGGAGATTTTCACCCATGGATGTCCATGCTTAAATTTTATAAGTTACTTACCTAGATTTTTTCCCTCTTGGAAAAATTTTATCATCAATGATCATAAGTTCCTAGAGTTTTGTTTCATGTTATTTCAGGATTTTCTACTTTCATTGGTTTTTAGAATATGTTTGGCTACAGACATAGGAGATCGTTTTATATGAGGGCCCCTTAGGCTTTCAAAATGGGCACATCGAACTTTCACTTCACCCCTCGTATGTGTGGCACTGTGGGTGGTAGAAGAGGCACAACTTATCCTTCATTCTTTACTTCTTCATCCCTTCTCATCCTCAGAGTAGCTGTGAGAGCTACTTCAACAGAAGGTTTTTATGCATCTCTGGTTCCTGACGACGAAGGCAGAAAGTATGTCACACAGGGAAAAGGAAGCAATCCTGCGACCAATGAGCTGGCACTTAGATTTTACTTTCAAAATGCATATGCTTTTTGGAGAAGTATGACTTTATTTGTAATTACTTATGCCTTTAATTACTAATTAATTCTCTTCTAGGGTCAGTGGAAATCAACTGACAGCAATAATGGGGCTGACAAGAGAAGAAGAGAAATGGATGGGAGGTGGCAGGGAAGGGTGCAGGCAGTTGGCACTGAGAGCATGAAGTCCAAATGGACCATTCCCATTGTTTTCAGAGGTTAGCTCTGGACCTGATTCTCAGAGCCAGCTCACTTGCCATCTTGGCCAGGAGCACCATAGGTTCCCAAACCTGGCTGCAGAAAGTTGGTGGCACCGGTAAGCAGAGGCTTGCGCACTGGACTGGAAAAAACCCAGCTGATCACGGCAGGTCTCTGGCAAGTTTTGTAACTGAACATCTGTGGATTCTGATCTCTCCATCTGTAGACGGAGTATAACGTTACTACCCAGGCACTCTACCATGACAATGTGAAAATTAACAGTTGATAAGAAAATTTTGAGATCCTTGAATTAAAGTTCCCTTATAACTAGTCATACAAAATGACATCAGTATTTAAACTACTTACTTTATGGCTGAGAAAAAAAAAAAAAACCAAAGGATTTCAGATCTAGAAACCTATTTATTTTACTATTTTTATTTGCCATTCTCCTTATCTCAGATTCTTTCCCTGATTACTGCCTCAATTTCACAAAACAAATATTGTCCGTTATGTATCAGCACTCATGCTGTGAGAAAAGAAATTGAGTCATAGCATTTTAGTTTGGCATTCTCAATTCCTGTCAAAGAATATTCATCTTATACCCCCCCAAAAGAATGATTTTGAATGACAAAGAACTCCAACTTTGGTTAAGAACAGTTTCCGAACACAGAAGCAACAGGAAATGGTTCTTGAGAAAATGATGCAACCCATCCATCATCATCGAAACAACTCCAGGTGCCAACAGAGAGCTGAGGACTGGATTCAAAGCTATTTTCTCCATTTGATTTTTGTGCCGAAGACAATTAATTGTACGGTGCTGCCTCCATCAGATTTCCTCTGGCCAGTGACATATGGGTTGACAGCAGTGGAGCCTGTTTCACACGTACATGCAACCCCAGATCTGACCAACTCGACACACACTCAGTCCCACTAGTATTCTACTTGGTTTTTCAATTTGTAAAACACCCAGGAAACATGTTTGATTAATACGAAAAGTAAGGCGTTCACAAACCCGTGAAGAAATATGATATTTATCCGTGTCAGCCGCAATAAGCTTGACAGATGCATTTTTTTGTTAAAATTAAAATGGTGAGCCGTATCATATTACGCAGGCAATGCCGCCAGATGTACAGCATGAGCGTGACAAAGGGGCAGCCAGGCGGTCATCTGAGCCAGGCCGCAGGTTCCAGTAATTCATTACACAGGAGCTCGGGACAGGGCCTTGCCTGAGAAGGGGACCCCACCCAAGGGTCAGATACACAGAAGAAGACTTGAAATTGGTATAGAAATGATGTTTTTCTACCTTTTCCTGCCCACAAAAATCCTCACAGTCAGGAAAGAATTCTGGAAAGAAGACAAATAGAATCAACTGTCTTTGACTTTTGTTTGCAAAAATGTTTACTTGTCTCAGACTAGTAGACGAGGCATATTCCCAAGGACATAAGCATGCGAATATATCAATTCTTTCCACCATTTTCCCTGGGACCCCTCTTCCCATTGAACTTACACAATTCCAGTTAGGAGTGATCTGGACATGTCCAGAGGACATGTAGGAGAGGCAAAGGAGAGAATGCATAGGAATATTTTCCAGGGCAACCCTTTGGATCCCTTGTTTTTTTTCTGAGTCTTCTCGTACATACGTTATGAGTAGGTGCATTCTCATCATGTGTTCCTGATGGTCCCTGATATTGCCAGCAACTCCACAGAGAAAAATTTCTAAATAAAGATCAGACTCCCCAAGGACTTTGGGGTCAAGTGGTAGAAGCTGGAGATATGAGAATGTTATATCAGAGAGTACTAGGTTCCATACAGATTGGAAATTCCATATTTTCACACCTTCCCTTAGAGACCAGAATTTGATTCTTTAGCACAGGGGCCCAACCCTCCCCACTGATATGATGAATCCCAGTCAAATAGTATCCTTTGTCAACACTTTATCTGCACCTGTTGAACTAGCCCACTGCTGGTTATGTCTCTCTGGAGTGTAGACAGAATGCTCAGAAGCATTGTCCTTCCCTTCCCATGTATGCTTACAAGGTAAAAAAGGTTTCATAGCACTGCCCATAAAAATAAGAAAAAATAATTTTAAAAATATAAAAAAGAAAGAAGGAAAAGATCTGGATGTCATGTACTCTGAACCTAATAGGAGGAATTCTGGGAGATGGTTAACATTCCCCCATCCTAATATTACCTGAAATAGGATAAATTTCATAAACAATAAATAAGTTGGAACAAACAAAATTCTACCAACTGACAGTTTGAGTCCTATGAAAAAGTGCTGTAACATAAAAGGGAATGAGCAGAGTCCCACAGGCATGGGCATATCCACCAGAACAGGTGAATGTGAGCTCATGGCAACAGCTTCTAAAGAGAGGAAGAAGAATTCATTATTGCTACAAAGGAATATGTTGTGATGTGAAGGACAACAAAACTTGCAGATATTATATATAAAAACACGAAGAGGTAAACTGGTGCAGCACAGATGGAGTGAATACTGCCATGACATTCTAGAACATTCCTTCACATTCTAGAGCAAATGACCCAATGGCTACACTGAGCAGATAATAACACTGGAACACTATCTGACTAAAAACCTAGAAAACAATAAGAAACATGAGCTTTGAAGCACAGTACCAATGGACACGGAAAAGGACTGTGATACTGACCACAAAATAAGGAACAGAGATAATAGAAAAATTTCCCAAACAGAAAGAGAAGTTTAGACTGGAAACCATAAGAATCAAGAGAAATCCATTCAGTGGTGGGTAGCTTCCCAATGCCTAAACTTCTCTCCAATGCTTGCCTAACACCTTTAAAAATATATAAAGACAAAGCTTTAAATAGGTAAATTTGGTATTTAATGATAAAAGATAATAATTTAATGACAATTTGCTCCTTAGACTTCAGAGGAGAAAAAAATGGGTCATCAAGACATCCACTTCATCATTGTGAGAAATAATTAAAATGAGAGAGGTTTACAGATATTTTAAAGAAATAAATGAATTAGAGTACTAACCACAGATTAATAAAATAACGACATGGTTGGAAAATCAGCAAATAAATTCTTGAGATTATCAGGTATTAGCAGAATCTCAGAAGGGTTTTAGATAATAACTTCAAAGGATGAATAGTACAAGAGGAATAAGTCAAAGTTTGCATAGTTAATAATAGAAATAAACAGAAACAGATAAAATGGTTTTACTGAAATAAATTAATATTAAAATGTTGGCAAACAGGAATGATTTCTAATTGTTTTGTTAATTCTTTTTTTAATTAATAAAATAAAAAAAAATGTTGGAAACAGACCATCTAAGGTTACAGATTGGCCAAACTCAAAAAGAAATAGAATTTAAGATCCACCACAGAAATCACAGAAATAAAAAGAGAAAACAAGAAACTACTACAATAAGGATAAATTTACTTGAGAACAGCCTAAATTGGCATATTAAAAAAAAGTAACTGGATTAAAAAATAAAACCCAACAATCTGTTGTTTAAAAGAGGTATACTTAGCACTAAGTTACTGTGACAGATGGTGGGGTGGGTCTGAGGTTTAATATACTGTGTGAATACAACAGCAAAGATAGTTTAGGCCCTTCTATTTGTTAGATGCAAATTCACATACATGAATCCTGATTTTGTAAGACCTGATTCAAGGGTCCCTTCTCTGTGATACCTTCTTCAACTCCCAGTCCTAGAACTACTACTGAGGAGCCTCTACAACTTGGCATTTATTTCAACATATTTGTTACAATGGACATTTAGCTTGATTTTTCTCATTAGACCCAGAGCTCCTGGAGTAAGCAGCTCTTGGTATCTCCAAGCACAGTAATCAAATTATGGATGATGATATAGCTATTATAAATGAAAAATATGTGGACTAGGAAGAGAAGTGTGCTGGTTTGAAAGGATGCATGGACCCTCAAAAAGCCACATTTTAATCAAAATCCCATTTCATATAGGTAGAATAATCCCTATTCAATATTGTATGTTTGAAACTGTAAGTAGATCATCTCCCTGGAGATGTGATTTAATCAAGAGTGGTTGTTAAGTTGGATTAGGTGACGACATGTCTCCACCCATTTGGGTGGATTTTGATAAGTTTCTGGAGTCCTATAAAAGAGGAAACATTTTGGAGAATGAAGGAGATTTGGAGAGAGCAGAGAATGCTGAAGCACCACGAAGCAGAGAGTCCGTGAGCCAGCGACCTTTGGAGATGAAGAACGAAAACGCCTCCGGGGGAGCGTCATGAAACCAGAAGCCAGGAGAGAAAGCTAGCAGATGATGCCATGTTCGCCATGTGCCCTTCCAGCTGAGAGAGAAGCCCTGACCGTGTTCCCCATGTGCCTTCTCACTTGAGAGAGAAACCCTGAACTTCATCAGCCTTCTTGAACCAAAGTATCTTTCCCTGGATGCCTTAGATTGGACATGTCTATAGACTTGTTTTAATTGGACATTTTCTCAGCCTTGGAACTGCAAACTATCATCTGATTAAATTCCCCCTTTCAAAAGCCATTCCGTTTGTGGTATATTGCATTCTGGCAGCTAGCAAACTAGAACAAGAAGGATGGACATTTCAGATCCATCTTTCCTTTGCATGAACAAAGGCACATAGGAATGAAAATATATGACATGTTGAGAAAACGCTGGTGGTCCAGTGTAGTTGGATTACAGGATCTGTTGCTGGGGAGCAGTTTTGGGGGAGAACTCTGACAGTGAGACACTAAACCGCAAAGGACCTTGAATGTCATCCTGGGGAATCTGGACTTGGTTGCCTAGGCAACAGGAAACCCACAGGGTCCTGGGTGGAGGTGGGACATAGCCAGATTTGCTTTGCCTTCTGTTTGTTTGCCTTGGCTTGTAAGAGGACCTACGATGAGAGAATGGGGAACAGAATGGAGGAGAGGGAGGAGTGAGGCAGGGAAACCATACTACAGTGTTTGTCTTGACTAGCGGGATTTTCTTTTTCCTCTTTCTTCCTTCTGAAGTTCCCTTTTTTTTTTTTTTACAGCAAATTTGTACTATCTTTATATTAAAAAAAAAGAAGAACAACAGGTCTTTTTCTTTTCTTTCTTCTCCTTTTCTTTCTTTCCTCTTTTCTCTTCCCTTCTCTTTACCCCCTCCCCCCGCCCCCCAGAATTCTTTCTTATCACTTCCTACTTCTTCCTTCCCTCCCTTTCATTCTTCCTTTCCAAACTGGGGCAAGGAATGGGGGGAAGGCTTCAGATCCAAAGACACTCATGGTCAGGGCACTGCCAGGACTAGGAGATTGACTGAAACTGCAGGGGAATGAAAAGAACCATGAGTCTGGAAGACTTAGGAATTTCTGGTCAAGCGAACAGGTAGATTGGAATTCCATCAAAAGAGAAAGAACAAGGCAGAACAACAACGTTTGTTGAGGTATGTGTGGTTCTAAACAAATTACATTTGAGGTTCAAGGTAGGACATCAAGGTTAAGGGTTATGGAGCCAGAAACCTGGAGACTCTGGAGACTTTGGGTTCCTTAGCATAAGGGTGAGTATTACTACTATGGAAATTAAGGGACCAGACCAAGGAGAGACTAGGTTTGAGAATGTCTCCTAAGGATAAAGAATGAAATCATGGAAACATGTATATTCAAAGGGTAAAGAAGTTAGAGAATAAAATTAAATGAGGCAGAGAACTTAGAAGGAATAAAGTTTCAGTCACAAGGTGTGGTAGTTAGATTCAGTTGTCAACTTGGCCAGGTGAGAATACCTAGTTTTGTTGCTAGGAACATAAGCCAATGGTACATGAACCTCATCTGTTGCTGATTTACATCTGCAGTCGGCTAGGAGGCGTGCCTGCTGCAATGAAGGACGTTTGACTTAATTGGCTGGTGCTTAAATGAGGGAGCGCAATGTAGCACAGCCTAAGCAGCTCGGCATTCCTCATCTCAGCACTCGCAGCTCAGCCCAGGCCTTGGGAGATGCAGAAAGAAGTCACCCCGGGGAAAGTTGTTGGAACCCAGAGACCTGGAGAGAAGACCAGCAGAGACCATCCTGTGCCTTTCCACATAAGAAAGAACCTCAGTGGAAAGTTAGCTGCCTTTCCTCTGAAGAACTAACAAAATAAATCCCCTTTTATTAAAAGCCAATCCGTTTCTGGTGTGATGCATTCCGGCAGCTAGCAAACTAGAACACAAAGGAAGGAAAACCTTTGTGGGGAGTGATGATGGGTGCTAAAAATTCTTAAGAAGCTTCAAAGGAATGAGGGTAATTAGCAGGGTACTGGGCAAGTCTTTTTAGGTGCACTGATGAGAGAAGCCTGAAAATGTACAGCTGGGTTCCAGCAGCCACGTTTCTTGAAGATGATTGTATAATGATACAGCTTTTGCAATGTGACTGTGTGACTGTGAAAACCTTGTGTCTGATGCTCCTTTTATCTACCGTATGGACAGATGAGTAAAACATATGGATTAAAAATAAATAAATAATAGGGGGAACAATTGTCAAAATAAATTTAGTAGACTGAAATGCTAGTGATCAATGAGAGGGAGGGTAAGGGGTACAGTACATACTCATTTTTTTCTGTGTTTTTATTTCTTTTTCTGGAGTGATGCAAATGATATAAGAAATGATCATGATGCATATAAAACTATGTGATGCTATTGTGAGTTACTGATTATTTATCAAGAATGGAATGATCATATGGTAAGAATGTTGGTGTTTGTATGTTGTTATGTTTAATAAATTTTTAAAAAATGATGAGGGAACACAGATGACAGTAGATTGAAAAGTAACAGGAAAGTGCTGACACAAAGTCAGGGAAGACAGAATTCTTAAGTGTGTCAGTGAAGAGAAGGAAACAGAAGGTTAGGTGGTTAAGGAAGTCTTTTTAAATAACAGAGAAACCTGATTTGGTTTGTAGACTAAAGAGGACGAGCCAGTAGGGATGGAGAAACTGAACATAGAATTGAAAGTAATGACTGATTAAAGTTCTGGAGAAGACAGAAGGACATTACATGAACAACACAAACAGAGATATTTATAATGTAATCAGATTAAAATAAGAATTCAGGGGGAAAAAAGCAACGCACAGGCACTAGAGAACTACAACTGATACAACCTTTTTTATATTAAATATTTGTGTCATAAGCAACATAAAAATATAAAAAAGCAAATATTTGTGTCCCAAGCAATATAAAAAGAAAAGTGGGAGACATGCAAGAAGAAATAAAATTATTAATTGGATAATCTAAAATGCTGTTCAGCATGAAGATACCTTAATAAAAATACTTAAAAATAAACAAACAAATGAATAATTTTTTTTGGAGGCGCCTCTGTTCAGGACGAATGGAGACGAAATCGAAAATTGCAATCCTTAAAGAAAAAAACAATAGATATATGAAACAACCCAAATGACAAGAAAAAATTTTTCTTTTCAAGCAAAATAGATCTCCCCTCCAAATTTATCACATTAGAGAGACAAAGTCACTATAAACAGATACCTAACATTACTTTTAAAAAAATTTTTATTAATAAAACCAATCAACACAGTATGACCATTCTTTTATCACATAGTTGTATCTTCATCATGATCATTTCTTAGAACGTTTGCATCAATTCAGAAAAAGAAATAAGAAAACAGAAAAAAAAATTCACACATACCGTACCCCTTACTCCTCCCATTCATTGATTACTAGCATTTCAATCTACTAAAATTTATCACATTAGAGAGACAAAGTCACTATAAACAGATACCTAACATTACTTTTAAAAAATTTTTATTAATAAAACCAATCAACACAGTATGACCATTCTTTTATCACATAGTTGTATCTTCATCATGATCATTTCTTAGAACGTTTGCATCAATTCAGAAAAAGAAATAAGAAAACAGAAAAAAAAATTCACACATACCGTACCCCTTACTCCTCCCATTCATTGATTACTAGCATTTCAATCTACTAAATTTATTTTGACATTTGTTCCGCCTATTATTTATTTTTAATTCATATGTTTTCTAACATTACTCTGATAAACCACAAAACAATATTAGAAAAAAATAAATTAAATTCTACACTTCAGTAACCTCATTCAATTAAAAATTTTTTTTTGGACGGGCCACGGTGACTCAGCAGATAAGAGTGCTTGCCTGACATGCCCGAGGACCCGGGTTCGATTCCCAGTGCCTGCCCATGTTAAAAAAAAAAAAAAAATTTCTATTTTTTTACATACAATATCAATAAAAGAGGCAAGGTATTTTAGAACTTCACCCCTTGAACCTATTATTTCACCTCAACTCTTTCTCTCCAAGCTCTGCTGAGGATACTGGGTGGTATTTGCTCTTTATAAAGGTTAATTTATTTTATGATCTTCTCTATTTATTCTTCTATATAAACATGAACTATGTAATATAGGTATGGCCTAAAATCTACTAGAGAAATAAAGAATTCAGATGGAGACTCTAAGAATTTATGATTAAAAGTAATGCAAAAAATAGGATAATGGTTAATCAAATTATGTCATATGCATTACTGAATACAATCTCTATTAAAGTGTTAAACATATGGACTATGTTGATAGGAGAAAATGTGCACATTCAATTATGTTACATGTAAAGAGCACAAAATGTACTCTGACACAAAATGAAAGAGAATATGAAATGATGTCAACTGTTAAGAGTGTATGGAGAGAACACACTCTCCCAGATTTCCTAACTGTCTCTACTTTTACTTTAAAGAATGCCTGGTGCTGACTTTCCATGTTTCCTGAACACAAAGACAAAAGAAAGTTCCCAGAGATCCATTTAATAAGTGGTCATGAAGGTCTCAAACATCTCGAGTATCTGAGGTGCTACTGACTTTGGATGATTTCTTCATTCTGACTTGTTGAGCAACTCCTGTGAGCTCAGGGTACAAGGCTGGACATTCACTGCTGGGAAGTTCTGAATAATCACATCCTATTTTATTACCAGTAGCAAGTTAAGAGATTACTCATTACAAGATCAAAAGTCAAATTGATTTGGTGCCAGGGACAACATAAGAGCACAGACTGAGTCAATTAAGGGGAAAACAGCTAAATTGAGGGTAATGTGACTCAAACTAAATGTACAAAAACCACCATAATTAAAACAAATATTGTTTTTAAGTTATAAAAATACCGAAAAACAAAAAACCCAAAACTCAGTGGCACTAAATAACAAAAAGGCAAATATCCCAATTTAAGAATGGCAAAGGACTTGAATATCTCCAAAGAAAATATACAAATGGCCAATAAGCACATGAAAAGATGCTCAACATCATTGGACACTAGGGAAATACAAATGAAAACCACAATAAGATACCACTCCATACCCACTAGAGTTGAAATTGTTTGAAAAAACGAAACAGAAAATAACATGTGCTGCTGAGGATGCAGAGAAATGTGACTCCTTGTACATTGTTAGTAGGATTGTAAAATAATATAGCTGCTTTGGCAATCAGTTTGATGGTTCCTCAGAAAGTTACATAGAATTATCATATAATATAGCAATCCCGCTTACTGGTATACAGCCAAAAGAAGTGAAAGCAAGGACTTGAACAGATACTTGTATACTAGTGTTTGCAGTAGCATAATTCACACTAGCTAAAAGATGGAAGCAATCTAAGTGCCTATCAATAGGTGAATGGATAAACAAAATATGGTATACCCATACAACGGAACATCATTCAGCCGTAAAAAAGAATGAAGCTCTTTCACCTACTCTTTGAGACCAAAGGAATAAAGGTTTATTTTGTCCAGAACCTAAATTTTCTGTAGCACCTAATATAACTCAACTTGTCTGGATAGAACATTTAAACAATCTAAACACAGGGAGCCCAAAATAAGAATGAGCGCCTTTAATCCTGTATAGCTTAAAGTAATGCCTGGATACACCCCAAATTATATTAAGTAGATAATTAAAAAGTACTAGCAGAGTCCCTAGAGGAATGGGAGAAAAAATATGTAACTACTAAACTTTAGCATCAGGGAAACCCCAGATACTGTGTCAAACATTAGGGACACCCAAATCAAATGGCCAAGCCCTTGATCTTGAGGATTGCTCTTGTGACGCTTATGTATGTAGCAGAGAAGCTTAGCCTATCTATAAGTAGGCCTAAGAGTCACGCCCATAGGACATCTTCTGTTGCTCAGATGTGGACACTCTTTAAACCCAACTCTGAAAGCCCAACTCCCACTGCCCTTCCCTCTACACGGGACGTGACATCCGGGGGTGAAAGTCTCTCTGGCAGCATGGGCGAGGACTCCCAGGGATGAGCTTGGCTCTGGCAGTGTGGGATCAACAATGTCATCCTACCAAAACGGGGAAAAGAAGTGTAACTAATAAGTTATCCGTGGCTGGAAGAGTTCAAATAGAGTCGAGAGGCTACTCTGGAGGTCACTCTTACACTTCAGTTAGACATTGCCATCTATCATAACTTGTCAAACTCCAACGAAAACCATTCCAGCCAATCCTAAAGAACACCTAGAGTAATATATAAGATTCTACAAAGGTTCTATGTACTAATATAACTTTCCAGAGACCTACAACCTCCAGATGGGTCCCTGGACCATATAAGTACTGAAATCTAGAGGGGCCAGCCTCTCTAGAACATCAGCAAGTTTCATTCCCTATCCCATATTATGAGCCCCTTCCAACATGAAAAAGGTAGAATGGTCATAGCCCAAATACCCCTAAAGAGTAGGAGAAAGATAAAAGGTGATGGTGAAGTTATACAGAGAAGATAGGGTACAACAAATAAGTATGATTGCTAAATCATTATATTGATATTTCTTTTAGTCTCCAGTATCTTAAAGCATATAGAAGTAAAAACCTAAAGTTATGGAATTGTAACCCACATGAAACTTGGAAATATGTTCTACAACTAACTGTTTTGATGTGTTCTGAAATTTATTGCTTTTTTGCATATGTTATTTTTCACAAAAAAAGAAAGTCGATTGTGATGATAAAAATAGATTTATTCATTGTAGCCTCCAATGTTCTGGAGCAGCTAGAAGAAAAAATCTGAGATGATAGTCCATAACAAACTCTGGGATCTGTCCTGTAACTACTCGTTGAAGAGTGCTTTGAAAACTATTGCTTTTTTCTTTCTTTGCTTTGTATATATGTCATATTATACAACAAAAAGGTTAAAAAAAAAAGTGATGCTGAATTTTGCCGAATGCTTTTTCTGTGTCAATTGAAATGTTCCCCAGATTTTTCCTTTCAATTTGTCAATGTATGATATTACGTTGGTTGATTTTTTTCTGTTGAACCATCCTTGTACACTGGGATGAAATCCAGTTTTTCATGTGGTATAGTTCTTTAAAGGGGCTCACTGGATCAATTAGCAAATATTAATTGATTTGGAAATATCTCTTCAAAAGATATTTTGAAAAGATATTTCAAAATAGAGATATTTCCTATTAAAATATAGTGTTAATATATAAACACAAGGCAAGGATAAAAGAATATGTGGAAAATTAAATGCACACAAATCTGTGCATAAATTATGTTTAAAAATGTGATTTAATATTGCCACAAACTTTAAAGCAAATTAAAAATTACTGCATTTTCAAATAGAAAGAGATGTGAAATATTATTAAGGATTATCGGTAATTGGGAAGAAAGTTTCCCAGAATCCAAAATCAGACAATGGTTAATTTCATGTGTTAGTATTTTGTGTGCAAAGGCTTTGCGCTTAAAATGTAGGAAGGTTACAGGAAATGAGGAAATATAAGAAAACTGCAGACACGGGGAGAGTCCCATTTTCTGAATGCCTATGTATATATACTAAGTTACGTGACCTCAAAACACTGACCCTTGGAGATCACTCTTGAAAGTCTTCCCTTCAAAGTTACACACTTTATTTGGATAAAATTCCCTGAATAAATAATAACTAGGAGAAAAAAAAAAGATTCTACAAAGGCTCCATGCACTAAGATAACTTTCCAGAAACCTATAACCTCCTGATAAGTCCCTAGAGCAGAGAAGTCCTGAAATGCAGAGGGACCAGCCTCTCTAGAACATCAGCTAGTTCCATACCCCTACCCCATTTTATTAACAGCCCCTTCTAACATGAAAAAGCTAGAACAGGTATAGTCCAAATACCCCTAAAAACAGTGTGAGAAAGATCAAAGGTGATGGTGGAGTTATACAGAGAAGGTACTCATTAACAAATGAGTATGATTGCTGTATCACTATACTGATATTTCTTTTAGTCTCCAGTATCTTAGAGCAGCGAGAAGTAAAAACCCAAAATTGTAGGATTGTGACTATATCAAATTGTGAAATCTGTTTTACAACTAATTGTTGGGATGTTCTTCGAAATGTACTGCTGTATATATGTTATTTATCACAAAAAAGAAAGAAAAAAACAGAAGGAGCAGTAGAATAGAGAAGATAGGATTTAACAAATGAGTATGACTGCTGAATCTTTATACTGATATTTCTTCTGGTCTCCGGTATCCTGGAGCAGCTAGAAGAAAAAATGAAAAATTGTGGAACAGTAACCCATACCAAACTTTCAAATCTGTTTTGTAACGGCTTGTTAAAATGCACTTGGAAATTTATTGCTTTTTAGCATATATGTTATATTTCATAAACAAAAAAGGAATGAAGTTCTGATACATGCTGCAACATAAACAAATCTTGGACATCAAGATGAGTGAAATAAGCCCTATACAACAGGACAAATATTGAATGAGATCTTGCTTATATGAAAGAAAATTACAGGGGTCTGATGGCATGTTCTAACAACACAGGCACCTGTATTTCACAGTTCCACTCTTTTCAATACTGCTTTCTCACTAACATTTATACTTTGTTCCTTAGAGAATGCAAATACAAAGACTCAAGAGGGAAATAAAAGCAAAGTGACTCAGAGAGGAAATGTTCTAAAAAGTTCTGAGATACACAGCCATACACGCAGCTACTAACTCCCACCCTCACTTCTAACTGACAGATCATAGGGATGTAATCATCCTTCTCTCCCTCCTCCTTCACTCTCTTCTGGATGCTCTTTTCAACTCCCTTTTCTCTTTAAGCCTGGGAGAGGGAAGAACAAATAAAAATTCAACGAGAAGATGAGAACCCTCCCAAATGCACTCTTTGGTAAGGTCTTCGTGGTGATCCTTTGGTTGCTATTTTTTTAAAGGGTAATTTAGCCTCAAGTAGAGTATTACAGATTTACAGAATGATTCTGAAGGTCTCTGTGCCAGAGAAATGCTGTCAAGAAAGAAGAAAAGGCAAGAGTTCTAACTTCTTTTCCCCACAGAAACGTATTTTTAACAATATGGATGATCCAATACAGCTCTGCAAAAGACCTTCCAAATTCTAAGAAGTCAAATAAAATTATTATTGATTATCTACCATAACTACCAGTTTCAGATAGAGATTTTTAACGAGCTGCACAAGCAGTTAGAATTCACTGAGGACTTATACAATCAATGTGAGCAGTATACCTGTAGCAACTTTATAGGATCTGGGGTCACACTTTCCCATTTTATGTAACTAAGGAATGTTTATCATATCTTCATTTGTATGATGTACAGTACACTCCCTGCCTGTGCTTTATTTGCTGTCAAGTTGGGAAGCCATGTAGTTCCAAATCGTAACCTTGTTCCTATGGGAAAATAAATCAAATTTACAATTTTCCAAGAGGAATCTCTGTACCCATTCAACTGTAGGATATTCAGCCAAAGAAAAGGACGGAACTCCTGTTGTTCAAGTCAAACCCGATTTGTGCAATGTGCTGGCCATTTCTCTGAATAAAGAGCCCATTCTCACTGAGATGAGATAAACTCGCAAGCTTTTCCTCACTGCAGTTTTTGGAGTTTTAATTGTAGAATCATCAGCTTCAGAAGACTGGCATTGGACACCAACAATTCTGCAGCCTCAAGAAATTGCCATTTTTCACAATTTACAGGAAAACTGTGCAGAAGGAAGAATCCATCTAATTGGAACATTTTTCAAGAGTGTTTAAATATCAGGCCAGCTGGATTTCCATAGCCCAAGAGAATTTAATCAGCACACTTTTTCCAGAACGTATATTCTATAATCATTGAATGCTTAAGCTACATCTGTCACCCAAATCTGGTGGCGATCATTTCTCATCATTAGTTCCGCACATCTAGCGTGGTATCCTCAGAGGTACTCATTTCATAAACGGTGCATAAGAGAACTGGTATCTCTGAAACAAAATGCTTTATTAGTAATACATCATTTGCCCTTCCTCTAATCTTTCCATTTCCAAATTTGTATAAGGAATACTTTTTCACGGCGAATTCTCCATAGCTTATCTATGACCTATGTTCTACAGTTATACCCTCAACTGATATCTAAGTCAATACTAAATATACTTCCAGCAATCAAATAGAGTTCTTTGGTAAAAGATAGTAGTATCGATTCTAAATGTAATTAATACCACTGAATTGTACACTTAAAAATGGTTAAAATGGGAAATTCTGTGCATTATATACATATAACATTCAAAATCATAATAAGCTTTTTTTTTTTTTAAATGAAAGTATCACTAAATTAAAATGTCACTTTGCTCTGTTCCCTTCCCTGGGCCGCTGTAATCCAATAAACCAACTGTTTTAGAACCCAGCTGCTAAAACAAACATCACACCATGAGTTGGCTTAATGACAGGAATTTATTAGCTCGTGGTTTCAGAGGCTAGAAGATTTGCTTCTTCCCTGGGTCAGTATCTTCTGGCTGGCTGGCAATCTTTGGGGTTCCTTGGTTTTCCCTTATATGGCAATGCACATGGCAGTGTGTCTTATCCTTTTTCTTATAGGTTCTGCTGACTTCCAGCTTCTGGCTGCTCCCTAGGGTTTCTCTCTCTCTGCCCGATTACCTTTGCTTACACAGATCTCAGCCATACTGGATTGAGACCCACTCTCTCATACCATTTAGGCACACCTGAACTAATAACTTCTTCAAAAGTCCTATTTACAAACGGGCTCACACCGCCGGGGGTTGGGACTTGATCATGCCTTGTGTGGGGGACATGATTCAATCCCCAACAGTCTACCCTCTGAACCCCCTAAAGATATATTCTCCCCACATGTAAAATACACTCATTCAATCACAATACTAAAAGCCTTATGTCATTTCAGCAGCAATACTAAGTACAAAGTCTTATAAAAATCAGTTTCTGATTTTTATAAGACAGCAAAATTTCTCTTTCTATGGACTTATGAAACCTAGAAAATGAGTTGTCTACTTCCAATATAAAATGAGACATGGACAGGATAAACCTTCCAATTTCAGAGGGGAGAAACTGAAAAGAAAACAGGGATTATGGATCCCAAACAAATGTGAAACCCAGCAGGGCAAACCCCATTAGATTTCCAGGTCTGAGAGTCATCTACAGATGGGTGTTTTGTCCACTGGGGGTAGGGGAGCGACAGCCCCACCCCTGCCAAGTGCTCATGCAGGGGTCATGCTCTCCCGGAACTCTGGGGTATAGGCCCTGACCCCATCAAGAGGGTAACCAGCCTCTCTGTGAGCACTGGGGCACAGGCCCCAATACCTCTGGGCAGTGAGGTGGTGGCATTCGACCTGCCCTTTTCACATACCTAGGTGGCCACTCTCTTGTTCCAAGATCTTTCGGGTCTAGACTTTTGCGTCTGTGGTTCTGTCTTTGGAGCCATTCTTCCTTTAGTTTGTTCCTTCTCAGTCCTTTTCAGTCCAGGCTTGCAGAAGTTCTACTTGTTCAAATTTTGCAAAAACATTATCAGTTTTACATGCAGTTCCATGGGTGCAAACCATCAGGCAATAGAACTGTCCACAGAGCCTTCCTGGATGTTCTAGTTTGCTAGCTACCGGAATGTGATATACCAGAAACAGAAAGGCTTTTAAAAGGGGGAATTGAATAAGTTGTTAGTTAACAATTCTAAGGCTGTGAAAATGTCCTAATTAAAGCAAGTCTATAAAAATGTCCAAATTAAGGCACCAACAAGTGGTTACCTTCACTCAGGAAAGGCCGATGAAGTTCAGGATTTCTTTCTCAACTGGAAAGGCATATGGTGAACATCTGCTAGCTTTCTCTTCAGGCTTCTTGTTTCATGAAGCTCCCCCCCAGAGGTGTATTCCTTCTTCATCTCCAAAGGTCTCTGGCTGCATGGGGTCTCGGCATCTTGGCTCTCATGGCTCTCTTGCTCTCTCCAAAATGTTTCCTCTTTTAAAGGATGCCAGTAAACTAATCTAGACGCAGGGAATGAATGAAATCACTTCTCCTTCTAATCAAAGTTAATACCTACAATTGAGCAAGCTACATCTCCGTGGAGATAATCTAATCAAGTTTCCAACCTATAGTACTGAATAGGGATTAAAAGAAACAAAGGCTCCCACAAGACTGGATCACGATTAAAACATGGCTTTTCCATAGACATTAAAGATTGAGATGGTATAATCTAGGAATGCCTAGAGTGTATAATAATAGTGACTAAATGTACAAATTTAAAAAATATTTTTGCATGAGGAAGAACAAAGGAATGTCATTACTGCAGGGTGCTGAAAATAGATAGTAATTAATATTTTAAAATCTCACCTTATGTGTGAGACTAAAGCAAAAAATGTTTATTTGGTACAAAATTTATATTTTGACTCGTGCATTTCCTAATATAACTTATGTAGATAGCTTGATTGAACACCATAAGTACTTGGAATCTCAGGTAGGACATGAGATTTTGTTGGTTTGTCCAGAGTGATGCCCCGATGAATCCCAGAGTGATTCGATCAGTGAGTGGAACAGTATTTGCAAAGCCCCCTTTGGGGAATGGTGAGAATGGGGAGAAATTCAACTTCCCCAAGTTGAATTCTTGATATTCTCACAAGCAGTGTGGACAACCAAAGCTACAGGCTGAGTCCCTAGTCTTGGGGTTTATTCATATGAAACCTAACCCCACAAAGGATAGGTCGAGTCTACTTAAAATTTAGGCCTAAGAGTCACCCCCAAGAGATCCTCTTTTGTTGCTAAGATGTGACCTCTCTCTCCAGCCAACACAACAAGCAAGCTCACCACCCTCCCCCTGTCTACGTGGGACATGACTCCCAGGGGTGTGGACCTTCCTGGCAACGTGGGACAGAAATTCTAGAATGAACTGAGACTCAGCATCAAGGGATTGAGAAAACCTTCTCGACCAAAAGGGGGAAGAGTGAAATGAGACAAAGTGTCAATGGCTGAGAGATTCCAACAGAGTCAAGAGGTTATCCTGGAGGTTATTCTTATGCATTAAGTACATATCACCTTGTTATTCAAGATGTAATGGAGAGGCTGGAGGGAACTGCCTGAAAATGTAGAGCTGTGTTCCAGTAGTCATGTTTCTTGATGATTGATAGTGATATAGCTATCACAATGTGACTGTGTGATTGTGAAAACCTTGTGTCTGATGCTCCTTTTATCTACCTTGTCAACAGATGAGTAGAACATGTGGAATAAAAATAAATAATAGGGGGAACAAATGTTAAATTTAGTTTGAAATGCTAGTGATCAATGAAGGCCAGGGGTAAGGGGTATGGTATGTATAATCTTTTTTTTTCTGTTTTTGTTTTTTTTCTTTTTCTGTTGTCTTTTTATTTCTTTTTCTGAATTGATGCAAATGTTCTAAGAAATGATGAATATGCAACTAAGTGATGACATTGTGAATTACTGATTATATATGTAGAACGGAATGATCACATATTAATGTTTTAGTTCGTTTGTTAAATTTTTTTAATTAATAAATAAATTTTTTAAAAACATGGCTTTTCTAGGGTACATAATCCTTTCAAACCAGCACACTTGGGGGGCAGGGGGTGGCTCAGAGGCAGAATTCCTGCCATGCCAGAGACTGAGTTTGATTCCCAGTGCCTGCCCATGCAAAACAAAAAAACAAAAAACCCCAACACACTGGATAACTGCATTTCTAATCCTGACTTCCATGAAGTGGCTGACTGGATCTATGTTCGGTCACATCTTCACTAGCGATCGATTGTTCTGTTAAATCCTCAAAAGAAAACTTTCCTCTGGGGACTCATTTTCCAGAAGTTCAGGGAAGTTCCTGATAGAGCTGCTTCTGGCCCTAATCTCAGAGCACACTATCTAAACAGGCTAAAAATATTCAAAATCATCATTTCTGGTTCCTCCGTGCTCAAGAATTTAGTTCTCAGCTTATCCCTTTTCTCTTGTACTTTATATAAGCTGCAAGAAGAAACCAGGCTGCACCTTCCACTTAGCTTGAAGATCTCAGCCAAATAGCCAAATTCATCACTTTCAAATCCTGCCTTCCATAGAACAACAGAACACAATTTCGCCAAGTCCTCTGCCAATTTATATTAAGAATCCCCCTTCTTCCAGTTTCCAATAACACACTGACCATTTCTTTCTAAGGCTTCATCAGGAGTACCATTAATATCTATATTTTTACCAACAGTTTCTTCAAAGCAATTTAGGTTATTTCTAGCAAGGGCCTCACAATTCTTCCAGACTCTACTAATTATCCAATTCCAAAGCCATCTCCACGTGTTTAGGTATTTGTCATAACAGTACCCATTTCCTGGCACTAAATACTATTTTAGTTTCCGAGCTGCTATAACAAGTGCTTTACAATGGATTGGCTGAATGACAGAAATTTATTGTCTCGGTCTGAGAGGCTTAGAAGGCTTACCTCCTCCCAGGGCCTGTATCTCCCAACTGTCCAGCAGTCTTTGAGGTTCCTTGACTTTTCTGCCACATGGCAGTGCACACGGCAGCATCTTCTCCTTTCTCTTCCAGATTCCATTAACTTTCAGCTTTTGGCTGCTCCCCATGACTTCTCCTGCACCCAATTTCCTTTGTTTATAAGGACTTCACCCTCATCAGTCTGGGCACACCTTAATCAATAATTTCTCCAAAGGTCCTATTTACAAATGGGTTCACACCTACAGGGCCAGGGAGTGAAACCTGGACCTGCCTTTTCTGGGGGACATGATTCAATCCCCAACACCAGTTTTCCTTCCCGAAACAAACCAAAACTGACCAGGAGCCCCCTTCTTATCAACCTTGGCATAAAAATATATAAAGACCATAATACGCCACAAAAGCAAGGACACATCAACTATGAAGACCTTTGAGGCTCTAGGAATCTTGCCAAAGGGATGGAAAAGAGGCATGTAAAAAAACCATGGAATTTTCTAAAACAACATACAAAAAAAAGGTTATTTGTGGTTTGACAGCAACTACTACATGACACTAAGGAAGTTCAAAGTAATAAAGAGGTCATCAGACGGCAGAGTTCACCAGGGATGGCTTCTTGGGGGAAGACTGTCAGGAACTAAATCTCTACTAGTTAGTCCTTAATAGAGGAGAGCTGAAATTGAAGGCATGAAGGTGGGCATACAGAAGTTAAGTGTAAAAACACAGGAATATATAAATCATGACAAGTAATACTGCCAGATCCTTTTTTTCCCCGAAGTATGTTCTCATACCAACAAGATAATGACAGATGTAGAAGGGCCAAATGTTTAGGTCTGCTACATGGTAGACATTCAATAAATGTCCAGCCAAAGACAATTTAAAAGGGCCCTGAGAAATAACTTAATGGGGTTGAGGAAATTAAAGAAAGCTGGAGTATATAAGGTGAACACAGCCTAACAAAGATCTTAAGCAACTACTTACAGGCAAATTTATCTAACAAGTGTTTCCAGATACAGAAACTCTAGTTCTCACAATAGCTAATCCACCAAAACCTGACAAGAACTTTTTTTTTTTGCTTAGTTTATGAAAAGAAATCACCACCAAAAAAGCAGTACATGCTTTAGGTGTTCGCCACTAGATACCTAAATTATTAAGTCGCATTTGGAGAAGCAATGGGTAGAATAGAAGGAAAATAAAAAACTTGTGTTCTCCTCTCCCCTGTGCCCCACCTTAATCTTTCCCTTCTTCCACTCCTCTCTCCATCCCTCCCTCTTTCTCTGTCTCACATCAATTAGTCTGTGAGATGTATCTCCTTTAAAATAAATTGCCACCTCATAAGTTGCCCTCTCATAAGTTAGGAGAGGGGCAAGGTGTAAAGTGGCAAATTCTGTATTTTACAATTCTGGCATTGTTGACTTGTTCGTGTTCAAAATGCATGTTTAAAAATCTCTGGAAAGCACAGTGCATTTCTATTAGGGTATACCGCAGTTTGTCTTCTCCTAAGGGCAATTATATGAAATTCATTTTGGATCATTTATACTTTTAGTACTTAGAGAAGTGTTCGCATTTTCAATTAAGAGCTAAATATACAAATTACAAGTACTGCACAGTGAGGCTTAAATCTAGCCATCAATAGTTGGTACACATAAACGTTAATATCAAATGATGGTTTTGTCATGGGATCCATCCCCCAGCACATACAAATATAGAACATGACCATAAAAAGTAGCAGACCATGCCCTCTGCTAAGTAATTTATTACAGCCGATCCAGACTGGAATGCCAGCTGGAATTACCTTCTCCCAGCCTGCTATTTTCACATATACAGCCTGTACAAATGACAGAAGCTACGTACTGCAAAGGGGTCCCAAGTTAAGACTGCTGAAACAATTAACAAGTAGCAAATCTGAATCAAAGGCCAAAATATGTTTGGCTTTTAAAAAGATTTGTTTCATGACATGATAACCTCTTCTAATTAAATTTTTATGCAGGCCATAAAAGAAAAACCTGTAACTCTTCCAACTTTTTATGTCAGATTTATAGTAGCTAACAAGCAAATATTTAGCTTCGCGGTGGAGCACGATAAAGAGTTGATAATTATTTTACTAAAAACACAAAATGATCCCAGCAATTGATTAAAGGGAGAACAAAACAATTCCCAAGCCAGATACATAGTTCCTCCCTTTATGTGGCATTTGCCATCATGGTAGTTTGACATTCTAACAAACTTAGTATGAAACAGTAGATAAAACAAAGGATATTATCATTCTTTATTAACCTTTCACCCCTCAGATAATCCCCAGTGTGTGATTACCACCTCACTTCCTCTTGGCAGACATTCATTAGCTAATTCAAATCTCACACAAAGAGAGATGAGCTAATGTGCCTTATCAGATTGGGGGGGGGGTCATCACCAATGATAACCCAACAGGACAGGACCTTAGCAAATCCCTTCTGCCTCCACAGTCCTCCGCTTCTAAATACCTATAAACCTCCCAACCCATAGTCCCAGCCCACAAGCTCATGAGCTGCTTTATCCTGCTAAAGCAAACAGTCTGGGCAGAAGAATGACAGAATTACTTTCCTTTCTGATTGTCCTCCTCTCTGCATGCTGATAAACTAATGATTAGCTTTCCTGTTGCAATTCAGCACGGACTGGGAAGCTTCAGGCTGTCAACACAGGCAGACCCTGATGATATCGCACAAACTGCTGCCTCTTCCTTCCCTGGTGCTTTTTTCTGCATTAAACAGCAGCTATATACAGCCCTGAGAGCACTCGTCACACGTTGGCCAGGGTGTAATTACCAAGGTAATTTTCTTGCCATGGAAAGGCTCATATCAAAAGCAAAGGCTCCTTTTCGCCTCACTTTTCCATCTACAACCTGATTATAAACAAGCAATCCTGTAGGTATCATCAGCAAGCAATCACGTTCTAACCCAATCTACACTGATTTTATTTGAGCAGATATTTTAATTGGGCTTAAGCTTCCACTCTTATTCAGAAATTAAAAGCAACCCATTTGGCAACATCAGCAACATATGCACATGCACGAAGTGAGAATACAGAGTAAATTTGGAAAAGGTCATAAAAGTAGAACCACTTGTTAGATTCCAAAGCCCTTCCCTTAAGACTGTCAACCCGGACCACAGGGAAATGGCACTACTAAATGAAACCTGAGTAGCATGCAAAGGACGAAAACTTTTGACTTTTTATTTCTTTGTATTTTTTTTTTCTATTTTCAAGATAAATGTAAACGTCATATTTTACAAATCCATTTAAAACGCTTACTCAGCACAGATAATTAATAGGGGTTACTCAACAGAATATTTTCCTGATGCTTTCATATCAAGGAAAAAAAACAACCCCCTAAGCAATATTTTAAAGTAGGCATTTCATTTTACATTACTTTATTGCTTTATGCTATCTGTCATATGCCTGAGAACAGGACTTTGCAGCACTACTCATAGCCAAATCTTTGAAGAAGATTCAGCAACCTTGATTGAGCAATGCTATGACATTTTCTGGGCAGGGATTTATGAAACACTCGGAATTTGGCTTTGTTCATTCGTTTGCTTTTCCTTTACAATTTCCAGACCTACCACTAGCAGCAACTAATTTACCCAAGACACAGTGTGAGATCAAAGTCACATGACTCTTTCCGTTGGCATTTAAAAATACTGGACAATAATTTGATACATTACAGCTATGGCAAAAAGGACAAACTCATTCAAGTTATGAGTAATTTCATATATATGAATGCATATAGTTATATCTTTATATATCTAAATGCAATAAAAACGTATTCACCTGTTAGATTTGCAAGTCTTATTGTTGTTTTCTCTTTCTCTAGATGGCTACCGGGGGTTAAACCTGAAAAATCTGTATCACATTTTTGGAAAGAATATATTTTCACTAAAGTAGACCTCATTTTCACCAAACTAAGTTATGCAATCAGGTAGATTGGTTACACACCCTCAGCAAATCTGTGAATTCTTCCTTGCACGCACAGGGGGTGACTACATTTCCCAGCCTCCTTTGCAGCTAGAAGTGGCCATGAGACCAAAGGAGGATAGAGGTGACATATACCACTTCCTGGCCTAGCCCATAAAAATTCCCAGGAGCAATCCTGTATTCTC
This sequence comes from Tamandua tetradactyla, assembly GCF_023851605.1. Lineage (NCBI taxonomy): Eukaryota > Metazoa > Chordata > Mammalia > Pilosa > Myrmecophagidae > Tamandua > Tamandua tetradactyla. The sequence continues at coordinate 20,519,228 of NC_135351.1, read as the reverse complement.
TTTCTCAATTCAAAGCTAAAGGAGGTGGGTAGTGGATGGAAGTAGCCCAGGTCCCTTACCGGTCATGTAGAAGTTTACCAACCCAAAAAACCCCAAGGCCACCTTATATGAGCACAAAAACACCTTCTACTATGTTAAGTCTTTGAGATTTGGGGCCTGTATGCTAAAGCAGTTGTCCTATCCTGGTGTTTTAGTTTCCTACACACCAAAAGAAATACTACGGAATAGGTCAGCTTAAATAATGGGAATTTATTAGCTCACAGCTGAGGCTAGGAGATGTCCTAAATCAAGGCATCATCAAGGCAATGCTTTCTCCCAGAAGAATGTGATGTTCTGGGGTTGGCTGCAAGTGATCTTTGGACCTTGGCTGTCCCATGCCAATGCACACGGTGGCTTCTGCTTTTTCTTCTGTTACCTTCCGGCTTCTGGCTTTCTCTCTCTGAGTCTGAATTTCATTTTACTTATAAAGGACTCCAGTAATAGGATGAAGACTCAACCTGACTGAGGTGGGCCACACCTTAACGGAAGTAACCTTCGAAAGGTCCTATTTACAATGGGTGCACCCCCACAGGAATGAATTAAGTTTAAGAATATATATTTTTTCTGGTGTACACAACTCCACGCCACGACATCTGGGTAATACTCAAGGCTTTCTATTAGGTTACCTACCCTACATCAACTCAGTTACCTGACGCTTACAGAGATTTTCTCATTTGATCCTCACAAGGACTCTATAGGGTGGGGACTATAATCCCTACTTAAAAGGTAAGGAAACGCAGGTTTAGAGAGTTCAACTGCCCCCAGGTAGGTGGCTAGAGAAGGCGATTTGGCTAGAGTGACTCAGTAGAAAATTATTAATTCTCCAGTAGTCACGAAGAAAAAGACCCAAGATTTTCAAGTCTACGAGACACATATGAATGTTTTGTTTTTGCATTTGGACTACGACAGGTAATAAATAGATCTGGGATACACATCTGTCCAAGTCCAAAGTTTCTGCTCACGACCATCCTGACGAATTAACTCGTGTTTCATAAAAATACCAACATATTTATGCCACTAGTAATTTGGATCTATCAATGCATCTAAGCAATCAGCTGAAATCTTAAGATTCCTGCACCCTCCCAGATGCTTTCTTGCTTAGTTTAAGGTATACTATTATCAAATTTGGTTACTAGCTGCATGCATTAGAACATGCTTATCGAGTGAGTTTCTTGAGCAGAGTACCTTGGTAATATGTGCATAGTCAATCAGATATGTAAGAAAGGCCAGGAGTAGTCTCTAACCCTCATTTCCCCTCTAAATTCTCAGTCTGCATAAACAATGAAAGGAAAGAGAATCAGCTTCAATTCTTGCTTGATGTACAGGAAGGCACTATTTCCTTTTAAAGTGCAAGTCCAAATAAGACATAAAAGGAGACAGAGGTTAGAAGAATCTCTCTCTCACTTCTGGAAGGACGCAAAACTCAGACTTCCTAGTCTTTTGGGTAGAATAATAGCCACAAAGCAGTCAATGACCAAAACTCAGAAAATTTAGACTTAAGTTCTTCTCTGTACTGTGGTATGTGTATATTAACTTCATGCAAATAAACACATACACACACACACACCATTTTATTGTAGGATATTAGCAGCACAAGAAATACTGGGAAAAATATGGAAAGAGTACATGAGAGGAAAGAAAGTGGTATGTTTTTCTTACGGCACAACACCTGTGGTGTCCCCCTGGCCTGGTGATCCCATCTGCTCCTGCATATTAAGCAGGGTTAGCTGTGGTGGGCCAAGGTGGGAGATGTGCTAGGAATGCCGCTGGTGGTGGCCTTCCTTTGGGGTGGGGTGTATGCCAGACTTGAGCGGTCCCGGGCTACTGGAGGTTATGTTTTCAGCTCATACCAGAGTTTTGGAATCACACATGGTTGAGATCCTTAAAACTGTCTTAGTTTGCCAGTCTGCTATGAGAAACACCACAGAACGAGTTGGCTTAAACAACAAGAATGTATCAGCTCATGATTTTAGAAGCCAGAAGTCCCAAGTCAAGGTACAGGCAAAGCTATGCTTTCTCCTGTGAGCTGCAGCATCATTATGATGCTGATGTGCCAAAATCCTTGGGGCTCCTTGGCTTGCAACTCTGTCTCCCATCATTTGACAACTTCTCTCCTAAATCTGCTCTTCCAATTTCCACTCACTTCCTCCTTCTGGCTCCTCCCTGTGGTTTATTCCGACTCCTGGCTTCTGGTTTCTTCTCTTTATAAGGCCTCCAGTGATGTGAAGTAAGACCCACTGTAATGGCAACTGGTCATGGGATCTTCAAAAGATCCTATTTACAAATGAGTTCACATCCGCAGGGATGTGGATCAGGATTAAGGACACGTCTTTAGTTGGGGTATGGAAATCAATCTATCACAAAGATCATGTTTCAAATCTGTTTTAGTTTGTAAGCTGCCAGAATGTGATATACTAGAAACAGAATGGCTTTTACAAAGGGGAATTTAATAAGATGCACGTTTATAGTTCTAAGGCTGGAAAGGCACATGGTGACATCTGCTAGCTTTCTCTCCCGGCTTCTTCAACAGCTTCCACGGGGCTCTGCCCACTCTGGTGGCTCTAAGGCTTTTTCCAAAATCGTTTTCTCTTAAAGGGCTCCCATAAACAACCCCACCTTGAATGTGTGGAGACACATCTCCATGGAAACCATCTAATGAAAACCGCAATTAGGTGGGTCACATCTCTAAGGCAACAATCAAAAAGCTCCCACCCACAAATATTGACTGAGGATTAAAGAACTAAGCCTTTCTGGAATACACACCAGATTCAAACCAGCACAAGATCTCTCCCAGGTGAGATGAGATGTCTCGATGCCAAGAAACACTTGTTGGTTGGGATTATTTCACCTCTTCCTATTCTATAAAATGCTTTCTGCAGTTTCATTTTGACATAAAATTCCTCTAAGTCACTGTGAATACAGCTTCTAGTGTACCGTCTGTGAAAAGGACTGTGGATGGTAAGTAAAGGGATGGGCCCACATCTATACTGCCCCCAAAAGGTCAGTTATGTCACCACATTTCATTTTTCATGTTTGTAAATTAGAAATAATATTTTCCACATGCCCATCTGTTGTAGAAGTAAGTGAATGGCTGAGTATGCCAGGTATGGAGGGGTCCCTTGGCCATATGCCATGAAAGAATTCTTCTATCAGCTAGAAAAAGATGGCCTCGATAAATTGTCACTACAATTGCTAGAGGATGGTACTGTCAGGACTGGGCTATCCTTTTGTCCAAAGATTATTTATAGAAATGACAACACAGAGAAGAGAAAAGCATGAGATGTTCTTTATATCTTCTTCTATGTCATGAGCATTGTAATATATCACAAAGGGTGTTTTTGAACTGCTAAGGCCTGACCTCCTAGTATATCATGAAATTGATTCATTTGGTCATGACCGGCATTAAAAAAAAAAAAAAAGAAAGGGCAAAGCAACAGAGTGGATGAGAAGAAATACAGCAGAATGTAGTACACACGATAAGGATAGCAGTTGTTTTGTAAAACTGGACTGTGGAGTAAAATGTACTTTTTTTTTTCTATGAGCCATGGTGGAAAAAGTTGAAAGCCCCAATACTAGAGAATAGAGGAAGCCTGTTTCTCAGTGCCAAAATGGGAAAGAAAACTTCAAATTGGATGCCCATCACTGTCAGTCAGGGCTGTGGATAAACCTCTTATCCTGTTCTTCCTAAGTGTTTTAGTTTGTTAAAACTGCCAGAATGCAATATAGCAGGAACAGAATGGCTTTTAAAAAGGGAATTTCTTAAGTTGCAATCAACAGTTCTAAGGCTGTGAAAATGTCCAAATTAAGGCACCAATAAAAGGATACCCTCTCTCAAGAAAGGCTGATGCCATCTGGAACCCCTCTTCAGCTGGGAAGGTACGTGGCAATATCTGCTAGCTTTCTCTTCTCATTTCATAAGACTTTCCGAGGGGTATTTTCCTAATGTATCTCCAAACATCCTTGGCTATGTGGGTTCTCTCTGCACTAAAACTTTTTTCCAAATTGGTTCCCTCTTAAAGGACTCTACCCTTGAATGGGTGGAGACACATCTCCATGGAAAGAATAAAAAAGCTCCCACCCAGCAATACCGAATGACGATTAAAGGACATGGATTTTCTGGGGTACACAACAGGTTCAAACTGGCTCACTAGGACAGACAAGGATGGGGGAGTGGAGGGATTGAGAAGAAAGGAGGAGAAAGCAAATGGCAGGAGGCTTCACATTTTGTTCTGTGACCTATGACCTATAAAAAAATTATTTAAAGTCTGGCAAAGAGAGGGAACAAAGGGAATCTGTATACGTATTCTATACTGCATAACAAATTACCAGAAATGTAGTGGCTTAAAACATCATCCATTTATCATCTCACAGGTTCTGTAGGTCAGAGGTCCAGGCAAGGTGAGGTGAAGTCCTCTGCCGAGGGGCTCCCAAGGCTACAGTCACGGTGACAGCTCGGCTGCATTCTCCTCTGGAACTAAGGGTCCTCTTCCAAGTTCACACAGTTTAATTTGCACATCTTGGTTCCTTCAGATTACAGGACTGAGAGTCCCGTTTCATTGGTGGCTGTCTATAGGGGGTTACTCTCAGATTTCAGAGGCTCCCCTTGGGGCCTCTTTACACGGCCCCCTCACTAAATGAGAGCTCAGTTCTTCAAGGCCGACGAGACTGCTCCTGAGTCTTATATGAGGTGACATAATCATGAAGCAACTATTGCTCACAGCACATAACCTATTTAAAGGACTATGCATCCCATCATATTCACCACTCCCACTCATGCTCAATGGGAGGGGATTAAACAGGGCGTGACCAATAGAGGGTGGGAAACTTGGGAGACTATCTTAGAATTCCACCTAGCCACAGAATCTCTTCTCAATGGCGCGATTCACCCAAAGCAATGAACAGAAAACATTCTAGAGCAACTTGAAACGTGCCAAGTCAGCATTTTCCAAACTGGTGCACCAGCCATCTGCAGGACCTGAAAAGAGGTCCGTCTACAAAAAGTCCCCAGGGTCAAATAAATTGGGGCAAATATGAGTTTAATAAAGTTCAACGTGTTTCTTTACAGGACACAGTGTAGGATTTTCTCTGAACATATTTAACCCAGAAAATTTCTGAGTTTGTGCTACATAAATCTATCATTTTATTAATATTAGCAGAGCATCAAAGCAGTTGTATGATTGCACTTGGGTTGTAATTTGACTTCCTCTTCGGTGCCTTTCCTTGATCACCTTTGTCTGCGAAGTCACTACTTCCCTGAATTTCAGTAGTCCTAATGGTCTATCTCACTGACTGACAGTTGACTTATGCTGGATAAATGTTAAATATTGCTACCTTTTCCTGATTACCCCTTATGAAATCTGCTCTCTCAGAAGGCTGGCATGCTGGCTCAAAGCACAGCACTGGAGACAGGCATGTGGCGAAACATGTTAGCTGAAAGGTTTGGAGATCAGAATCATCTGGGGGGCAATTACCAGCTATGGAACTAATGAATAAACCATTTACCCTTTTTCTGAACCTCTCTTGGCTCTTCTTTACACCGAGCATGCTGCCAGAGATCATTTATTTTTCATTTTGAAGCCTGTTTTATTGACCACCTCAATTCCAAAACAAACCCTTAACAAACTACACTGGTAACATCTTAATCCCCAGCACTAAGACTCAAAAATGATAATTGCTCAAACTAATCTATACTCTTTTTTTTTAATATTTTTTATTGAGGTATCTTCATGCATATACTGTCTATCCAAAGTATACAATCAATGGCTCATGTCATTATATAGTTGTGTATTCATCACCATGATCATTTTTAGAGAATATGTATCACTCCAGACAAAGAAATAAAAAGAAAAAAAAACTCATACATTCCATATCCCTTACCCCCACCTCAATGACCACTAGTATTTCAATCTACTCAATTTCTTTTACCCCTTATCCTCCCTATTATTCATCTTAAAATTCTTATTTTTTTTACTCATCTGTCCATACCCTGGACAAAAGGAGCATCAGAGTCAAGATTTTCACAATCACACAGTCACACTGGAAAAGGTATATAGGTATAATATCGTCTTCAAGAATCAAGGCTACTGGAATACAGTTCAACAATTTCAGGTACTTCCCTCTAGCCAGTCTAATACACTGTAAACTAAAAAGGGGATATCTATATAATGCATAAGAATAACCTCTAGGATAACCTCTCAACTCTGAAATCTCTCAGCCACTGACATTTTATTTTGTCTCATTTCTCTCTTCCTCCTTTTGGTCAAGAAGGCTTTAAGAGACAATTCCTAAGTTTCTTCCACATCTTATATGCTATAGACGCTTCACAGGTGTTTTGCATGGAGCCTTGCCCATACAAGCACTTGATAAGTGTTTGTTGACTGACTAGTTGCAACCTTGCATTTTCCTGGGTTCCAATATTTTACCAGTGCTCTTCTCCTGACTTCTAGCTGAAGCTAGGAGTTTGCTAACTTCCAGTTGGCCAGGAATAAGACTGCTCACTCCCAGTCTTCATCATCTAGCTTACACAACATGCAGACCAAAACCCAGTGCAAATGTTGGGTTAGGCTTGCCTTATGCTTCGATGGGGTTACCTTCATTAGAGGGATCAAAGGCACCCTCTGGAAGGTTCTCCATGCCTAATATCTTCCCTTCCCAATGCCTAAGACCACCATTAAAGATTCATTCCTCTTTCCTCTCAGAACCCTCATCAAATCTCTAAGTAAATAATTATGTGAGTAATTATTTAATAACTCATCCACTAGGAAGTAAGCCATTTGTAACAGGCAAGTAGGACGAACAAGAAATAAAACTTTATCAGTCATCAAGATTTTGGATATGTTTCTTACTGCAGCATAAAGCAGTCTACTTTGATACAGTAATGATAAGAAAAAAGAACATGAATTTGATATCAGGCTATTAAGCCTGTTGCGCTTGTGGGAATTTCAGGTGGCAATGCCTAAAGTCTTGAAGCTTGAAGCATAGAGACAGACCACCACAAGAGACACCTGGGAGCTTGTGACTACCACAAGAGACACCTGGGAGCTTGTGAGAGGTACAGGCTGCTGTCTGCTCCCCTGCTTTCAACGAGATCCCCAAGTTATTCAAATGCAGATTTAAGTTGACCAAGTGGAGGTCTAGGGGCAGTTCTAGAGCAGAGTAGTGTCGGAGGCAGAACCTGAGCTAGAGATGTAACTGCGGGAGTAAACTTTATATCACAGGTCCTCAAAGTACAGTTCCTGGGCCAGTAGCATCAGCATCACCCAGAAACCTGTTAGAAATGTAAATTCTTGGGACCCAACCAGGACCTAGAAACTCGGAAGAAGGGTCCAGCAATCGGTGTTTTAACACATCTTCCAGGTGATTCTCATGTACACTAAAGTTTGAGAACCATTGTTGTGTATCAGTGAGGCCTGAAGCTATAGCAGCTAATTAAATTCTCCTGAGAGACTGGAGACATGGATAGTTATAACACTGTACCTATGAAAAAATACGATCCGCTTTATGACAGTCTTTGTATTGTATCTTCTAGAATGCACACGGGGAGAATCAAGGCCTGTCGTGAACTATTATCCTCACTGTGTTGATGAGCTCTTAAACCTGCTTTTCTACCAAGTGGAAGCACGAGGACAGTATGCTAAGAATACTGGCTGTGCAGGGAAGGAGGAGAGGGGACGACCTGGAGCAAAAAGGAAGCTCACATCAAAAAATTGCTCTGCATTCTGTGTGAGCCTGTCAGGGCTTATTACATTTGAAGCAGTGTGATAAGGGCTATGGGGGATATTTCCAGCTTTTGCCCTTCCTCCTGGGTGTGGATCACCTAGAACTCATCCACTTCTCTCCCTTTTAATCAGGAATGCAGTCGAGTACGAGGGGAAACGATACTAATCCACACGTTATCCAAGACCATGGCTCATTTTGGGATGCCATGCTCCCAATGCATTCATTCATTTGTCCACTTGTCATTTCATCCAATATTTAGTGAGACCCTCTAATGTGCAAGGCTTGGAAGGCAAATGCAGAGCTGCTTAAAGAAGGGGTCGAGTGCAGCAACAGCCAGAAAAGTTATGATTCTTTGCTCCACCTGACTCTCAACAACCCACTAAAAACACCTCTTGTCCCACCTCACTCCCAGAAAAGGCAAGTTATGGCTGTATCTCAAGTGTATCATAATGTAATGGCCTGGTTTCAACTTTTCTCTTTTTTTGCAAAGGGAAAAAAGGCAGCGATTGGGTAGTGATTGAGAAGGCCCAGGAGGAAAAGCATCCAGGGTGGAACACAGGACATTTCCATTCCTATCAAGCCAACTGCCCAGGCTGGGAGCTAAGTTCTCAGGTCACCTGGAGGGAAGTGATTGCCTCCATCTAGGGTGGGTGTTTACAACTCTGGTTGTAATTAGAATCACCTGTGGAGCCTGCCAATCCATCCAAGCCCAGGCCACTCCTCAGACCAATTAACTCACAACCTCGGGGACGAGAATCAGGCACTGGCACTTTTTCAAAGTTCTCTAGTTGTTCTGCTGTGCAGGCAAGTCCAGGAACCACCGATCCAGGGAGGACCTAAGGGCTTAGGCCTTGCCTCCACCAGGGCTAAGCTTCAGCCCTCGAGAAAGTCCAAGTTCTTGTTTCCTAGGATTCTTAGCTCAAGTTTTCAATTTAAGGGGTTGGTTTGTTTCAGCATTCAAAGTGAGCTGCTATATTTAAGCTGCTGTGTTATACCGAATATTCCATTTTTCTTTAATGGGTATGGACTTGTCACCAAACTTCAGATACAGAGTTTTGTCAAAAGAACAATTTGCTTTTTTTCTAACTTAACAAGATGCAGGTAGGTGATCTACGTTTTAGTAAATAATTGCATTCATTACTTAATCAGCATGGTCAAAACGTCATTAAGGACCCTTGAGAGGGAATGGAGTTATCAGCATGACATGTGAGTGGTGTGGGAGGGTGGTGTGGTCTGATTTTAGAGAGTGGGAAAGTCATAGTTGCCTGGAAACCAAGGACCCCCACCAACCACCACTCTGTGCTTACTATCCACTCTTATTTTTATTTCTTTATATATTAATATACTAAAATTTATCCTGGCCCTTACAGGGCCATGTTATATTAGGTTAAAAGTTGTTAAAACTATTATATTGGTAATATTTCTGCATCAAGTCCTCTTAACATTTCTAAGACCATACAAAAATGAATCTTTATTCATGACAGTAGAGAAAGGAAAAGAGGAATACACTTTGGTATGTACAGATTCATCTGGATTCTCCCCAATTTTGATGTTCTGAGAATAGTGATCAGCAGCCTAAGCATCACCTAGGAGCTTGTCAGAGAAGCAGAACCACAGGCCCTGCAGAAACCGCATTTCAACTCCTTAGAAGAGCCACACACAACAGATCTGAGAAGCACTGATTTAGCTGATCTATACTAATTTTGAAATAGGAGCTGCATTGGATTCCTAGGACTGCTGCAACAAAGGTCCACAAACCAGGGCGCTGAAACAACAAACAAATCGAGGTGGGGCAAGGCCCTGCTCCCCACAAAGGCTCTGGGAGAGAACCCCCCTTCTTGCCCCTTACATCATCCGGTTGTCCGGGGACTTCCTTGACTTGTGGCAGCATCACTGCAATCTCTGCCTGTCTTCACCTGGCCACCCTCCCTCTAATGTCTGTCTCTCTGTGTCCAAATGTCCCTCTCATAAGGACACCAGTTATGGATTTAGGGCCCACCGTCATCCCAGTGTGATCTCAACTTAACCAGTTACAGGAAAAAAAAGACCCTATTTCCAAATAAGGTCAAATTCAGAGGTTCCAGGTGGACACTACTTTGGGGGGGACACACTACTCAAACCAGAACGAAATAAATTAAATTCAAACATGGTATTTACAGCGAGAAGCCCAGGTGATAACAATGAACAGTTCTGATAAAGCAGCACAAAATCTGAACTCAAAATCAGTGGTAAACACTTCCTTGATTATGAAAAGGCTACTGCGACACTAGTAGAAAAAAAAAAGGATTCAGGTGATACAAATAAGTTGATCTTTTAAACTAGTATCAATCAGGTGCTCGCCTGGCATGCAGGAGACCTGGGTTTGATTTCTGGTCCATGCACCCCCATCCCACCCTCCAGAAAAAAGTTATTGTCAATCACTACAATATTAATTTGGTCAAAATGACATGGTAGTAGTGAGAAAACACATCTTGCTTGCATTCCTTTTTGGCAGCTGGTATGCATTTATTTATTTATTTTTAAACCTACCTATTAAGACTGTGATGACAGAAGAAATGTTCCATATCATAACCCTACACGTGCTCCGTCTCTCACTCCCTGGTTTTATAGCTTAGGCCCACGCCCCAGGCAGCCTCCCCTCTTACCTCCTGAGGTTGTTGGTACTGGGAAGCCATCAGAAGGAAAGCCCGCTGGGCCTGGAAAGCGCTGTGAACCATTTCTGCCTGAGAACAAAGAGAGAAAGACGGCAGGTTACATGTTTGAGCCCCAAAGTGCAGCTGTTTTCAAACGTTCTCTCTCCTGTACTCTGTCATTTTTCCCAAATCCAACCTACGCATTCTGAGAAGCAAGAGGTCTGTCCCTTACGCCACCCCTGTGAAGACAAGCTCACCTAGAGTACGTGGCTTCTACCACTCCTCATTAAGACGCAGCGGGAGGAGATTTCAGCGCCTTTAGGCAGGCGGACCTGGGGGGGAGGGGCCCCACCTGGGCTCACCTCCATCCACCAAAGGGGCTGTGCAGGAAAGAACACTTTCAAACACCTGCTGTCACAGCCCCGCTCCTCTCCTTGGACCCACTCTTAACTAACTGATTCATTCTTTAATTAAAAAAAAAAAATACATAAAAGTACCAAGAAGAACATGATATTCTGGATATCGTCATCCAGAATCAACCACTTTTGAAGCGTTGCTTCTAGTTTTAAAGGAAAATCACAGCTGGCTTTTATAAAATAAGGCACACCCATTAAACATTTTTTTAAATGCAGGTTAAAATTAAAATTAAAAGCTTTAAATTAAAAACAAAATGCAGAAGATTAAAATTAAAAAGCGCCTCGCAACCTGGCAACAATCAATATTATCGACATTAAATGAACACCACTGCGGCCACCTTTCAGGATAAAGTATGAAGATAAAGTACAAATTTCAGGTGTGAGTGGACAGTGCAGAGGGATGAGAAAGAATTAACCTTCAGATAAAAGTTTCTGCACTGGAGTAATCATGTCCTAAATGATCATTCTAAGATTAAAAAACAAAGATGATGCCATATTAAGAGGCTGAAGTAATTACGTTTGTAATTATAACATGACATTTTAAATGCCATGTTATAACCCAGACAATACTGATGGACTCCTTGCTGGTAAAAACAAGGACACACGTACTCACTTCCACCTCTGGGGCCCCACCTTACATACTTTTTAGTTATTATTTTTATTTTGCCCAATTGATAGCATCTATATTCTAGATTTAATATTAATCCCCATACTTGTTTAGTATCAGTTCCATATTTAAACAAACTTAGTTTCAGTCATTCAACTGTGGTTTCACCAATTCGGAGTTATTTTGATATATATATATTTTTTTTTACTGGCTGGACTCTAATTGTCTACTCTTCAGGAAGGTCTCAGAGTTGCTTTAGCTTTTTCCAGGTTTAGGTACATCTCCCTGCCGTTTCTATATTTTAACATCACCTTGGCAGGATATTATAGTATCCTTGGGTCTCTTTCTCCACTTCCAGATAGCTAGTGCTACAGTGCTACAGTCTTCAATGAAAAAAGCGGGAAGTCAGCTTGATTTTTCACCCTTTGTAGGAAACGGGCTTTTCTTCTGGTTTGATATCTGAAGAATTATTTCTTTATCCTTAACATGTGACAGCAAACTAAGATACGTCTGGGTTTTGAGCATTCCGTATTACACTTTCTGGATATTCGGTCCTTTTATAACTTCTGGGAAATTTTCTTATATCTTTCAGTATGTCTTCTGTTCCATTTGTTAGATTCTCTATTCAGGGACTCCAATTATTGTCCTAATATTGTATAATGTTTGCATGTTTTCATATCTTTTAGATTCTCTCTCTTTAATTGCCTTGTCTTTTGTTTGTGTTCACTGTGATTGAAAAGATGTTTCTCCATGGTTAGTAATTAATTTTCAACAGGATCTCTTCTATAATTTAACATTTCTAATTTATATATCATTTCTGAAATAAGCTTTTTTCTTGACTTACTTTGTGAGACTTTGAATTTCCCTTTTCATCTCATTCCTACTGTTTCATCACTTTGTCTTTAAGCTATTTTAAAAATGTTTTATTTTCATTAAGCCATCGTGAAGAATTCATTTCTGTTCCTTAAGCTCTATTTTCTTCATGGGTGATCCTGGGCCAGTCCTTCATATGCCATGTTCCTTTCTGACATACAATTTGCAGTTGCCATGCTGATTTTTTCCATCTGGCTCTGCTGGAGCAGCTCTGTCCAGATATTCTAATTGCTCTGATAAAGTATGGGTGATTCCTTGAATCTCCTGCCACCATATTGGAGACCAGTTAATTTTCTCTTTCAAGCACCAGTTTAAGGGTTAAATACACTGTGCTCTGTGTACTTAGAGGGAAAAGGAGAGCTCACCTTAGGTGATATACATAAGTCCTTGTGTACCTGGGCACTTCTCATTCTCCTGGGAATCTGTTCAATGTTCTACACCAAGTATCACTCCACCTTCATGGGACACAAACCATTCATTCTGAGGAGATGATAACCCTCAGACTTGAGATCATTTCCCCAATTCAGAACCTACAACTGGAGATTACATCTACAAGGGGAGACAGCTTCATGGTTTCCTACTGCTGCTTCATACTTGCCTTTCTTGATTTCATTTCCTCTGAGGTATGTCTTCAAGGGGGTGGGGAAGGAGGGCAGAATTAGAAGCCAAAAGCTACTCAGCCATCAGTTGTGGAAACACTGCTTTATGTTATGGCTTTTTTGTCTGGATACTATTAGCGATTTTTTTTTTTCACTTTTTTTCGGGGGAGGAAGAAATTTTGTGACTCAGTTTACTTGGTCATCTTTAAGAAACCTATATCCATTTCTATAAGAGTCCTCACATAAGTTTATATTCTTGTGAGCGTAGAGTTCATCTTTAATTTTCTCCATGTAAGTTTTACATCTGTTTTGGGAGCATTTCTTTCTCTCTGCCATCTTGGATGCCACTTGTTTTTGATAAAAGAACCAGCTTAATACATTTTCAAAAACAGATACCTAGAGTAGCAATGATACGATTAGGTTAATTTCAAATCCAGTATCAATATCAGATAATTTTCTGGGCTGGAAAGGTAAATGTGCTAACTAATTGAGAAATGATTAAGTTTTTGTCATTCTACTTCATTATCATTTTGGGTATTTGAAAAATTTTCCAAAATATTTTCTGAAATGAACACCTTAATCTTTTTTTAAAATCTTTTTTATTTATGATACATAACCACACACAAACACAAACATTCTTACCATATGATCATTCCGTTCTTGTTATATAATCACAATATCATCATATAGTTGTATATTCATCATCATGATCATTTCTTAGAACATTTGCATCAATTCAGAAAAAGAAATAAAAAGACAACAGAAAAAAATTCACACATACCACACCCCTAACCCCTCCCTTTCATTGATCACCAGCATTTCAACCTACTAAATTTATTTTAACATTTGTTTCCCCTATTATTTTTAAATTTTTAATCCATATGTTTTACTCATCTGTCCAGAAGGTAGATAAAAGGAACATTAGACACAAGATTTTCATAATCACACAGTCACATTGTGAAAGCTATATCATTAAACAATCATCTTCAAGAAAGATGGCTACTGGAGCACAACTCTACGTTTTCAGGCATTTCCTCCAGCCTCTCCAGCACATCTTAACTAAACAGGTGATATCTATAAGAATAACCTCCAGGATAACCTCTTGACTGTTTGGAATCTCTCAGCCATTGACACTTTATTTTGTTTCATTTTGCTCGTCCCCCTTTTGGTCGAGCAGGTTTTCTCAATCCCTTGATTCTGAGTTCCAGCTCGTTCTAGGATTTCTGTCCCACATTACCAGGAAGGTCCACACCCCTGGGAGTCATGTCCCATGTAGAAGGGGGAGGGCAGTGAGTTTGTTGTCGTATTGGCTGAGAGAAAGAGAGAGGTCACTTCTGAGCAACAAAAGAGGTTCTCTTGGGGGTGACCCTTAGGCCTAATTTTAAGTAGGCTGAGCCTATCCTTTGTGGGGTTAAGTTTCAAATGAACAAACTCCAAGACTGGGGGCGCAGCCCATTGCTTTGGTTGTCCCCACTGCTTGTGAGAATATCAAGAATTCTCCACTTGGGGAAGTTGAATTTTCCCCCTTACCATTCCCCCAAGGGGACTTTGCAAATACTTTTTTTATTCACTGTTCAAATCAGTCTGGGATTTATCAGGGCATCACTTTGGACAAACCTACAAAATCTCATGCCCTACTCAAGGTTTCAAGTACTACGGTGTTCGATTAAGCTGTCCACATAAGTTATATTAAGAAATGCACTAGTCAAAATATAAACTTTGTACCAAATAAACATTTTTTGCTTTAGCCTCACACATAAGTTAAAGTTTTAAAACATTAATTCCCATCTATTTTCAACACCTTGCACTACTGACATTCCTTTTGAACACCTTAATCTTATAGCTAACTTTTCTAATTCGTTCTCATTAGTGATTTTCTTTTTTGCTTAGAAGAAAATGCTTGAAATCAAAGCAAGATTTATGGAACATTTATAATGGAATCACAAATTCAGTCATCACAGTCATCATGATAGTCTCACGAATGCTTGAATGAGCACATGCTGGTTTGAGACTGTTATGCACCCCAGAAAAGCCAGATTCTTTCTCCTAATGCAATCTTGTGGGGGGCAGACCTATTGGGTTGGACCTTTGGATTAGGTGGCTTCTGTGGAGATGTGTCTCCACCCATTCAAGGTGGGTCTTAAGCCACTTCCTGGAGTCCTTTAAGAAGGAACCATTTTTAGAAAAAGCTCAGAGCCAACACAGACAAAGATATTTGGAGATGTAGAAAGAAAATGCCCCCAGAGAAGCTGTTTGAACCAGAAGCCAAAAGACCAGTGGCCAACAGCCATGTGACTTCCCAGCTGACAGAGGTGTTCCGGACACCATCAGCCTTCTTTGAGTCAAGGTATATTTCTCTGGATGCTTTAGTTTGGACATTTTTATGGCCTTAGAATGGTAAACTTGTAACTTAATAAATTCCCTTCATAAAAGCCAACTCGTTTCTGGCATATTGCATTTTGGCAGCCTTAGCAAAATAAAACAGCATATATTTTTCTCAAAGTCATTTTGGGGTACACCATCATCTCTTTTTCCTGGTAGCCTGATTGCTGGGACCTTATTGCACAAAAATCTCAAAATTTGGATATTCCTTAGGGAGGAATAGGTTTTCCAATTTCAGTGTCTTGGAGTCACCGTGATCTCACGAATGTGCAGCTCAATCCATGCATCAAAACATGTATTTTCAGTGGTTCTGAAGGACTTCTACCCATCTCTAATGACCACACTTCCAAAGAGAAGACTATAATACACAACTTCCCACAGCTTGGATATAAATAAAATAACTGCCCTTCTCCCAGCAACAATAATGTGGAGCTATTGTCCTCATCTATGACAAGCCTTGCAGAGTTGACTGAATTATGGTTGCTATGGGAACAGTAATTTGGGAATGTCTGACTTCTGCAGTTAAAATCGCAGCTCAGAGGTGGCATCAACAATATTTTTGTAGTTATCCCAAGATTAATGCTATCATTAGCCTTTTTTACTTTCCCTGGTAACAAATTTAGCTTGTTGCTGGCAGAGCAATTCTCTGATGGATCTGATTAGCGAAGATGGCCAATTTCATTAATTAGCCTCTTTCCCCAAATGGCCTTTCACACAACAAATAGGGATTGGTTGGTGGCAGAGAATGACTGAAAGCTTAGATAACGTCTCCAATTCTCCTTTTCACTTTGCTTGTATGGGCAAAACCTTTACGACAATGCAACTGTTTGCATCTCCTTCCAGCACCCTGGAACTCAGGGCATAATTAGCAGACGCTAAACTATGCTCAGTTTTAACCTCACCAGTCCACGTTTCAAAGGACTTTCATTCCAACTTTGAGATACTCTGATCCACCTGCTTTTTTTTTAAACATTTAAAAACATATTTTTATTGACAAATCTTCACACGCATATATTCCATACATAGTGTACAATCAATGGTTCACAATATCATCACATAGTTGTGTATTCATCACCATGATCATTTTTTAGGACATTTGCATCACTCCAGAAAAAAGAAATAAAAAGAAAAAAAGTCATACGTGCCATACCCCTTGCCCCTCCCTCTCATTGACCACTAGTATTTCACTCTACTCGATTTATTTTTACCCTTATCCCCCCTATTATTTATTTTTAATCCATTTTTTTAATTAATCTGTCCATACCCTGGATAAAAGGAGCATCAGACACATGGTTTACACAATCACACAGTCACATTGTACAAGTTATATCGTTATAAAATCATCTTCAAGAATCAAGACTGCTGGAACACAGCTCAACATTTTCAGGTACTTCCCTCTAGCCACTCTAATACACCATAAACTAAAAAGGGGATATTTATATAATGCGTAAGAATAACCTCAGGATAACCTCTTGGCTGTTTGAAATTTCTCAGCCACTGAAATTTTCCACCTTCTTTTTACTTTTGGAAATCTCCGTAAGTCCCTCATGAGACAGCATCCTATTGACAAGCAATTTTACCGAGCCTGCTGGGTCTGATAACATGAAGGGGTGAATGTGGTTCACTCAGGCAGTTCAAACACTGTGAAAGAAAAAGCCAAACATAGGGGTTTTTCAATAACGACAAATAATTGAGAGTTTTTGCTGAGCAAGTGTGAGGGCTCAGAGTTGGAGTGACCTTTGCGGGTGTGTAAATATATACCCGTGTGCAGAGAGGAAAGGGATAGCTTGGGTAAAAGACAAGGCAGAGCCATTTGTTGGAATTCATATCATTTATCATCCAACAACTGTGGTTCTTTGATAGACAGGTTGGTGGAACGATTTGTTCTATGGTCCTACAGCAGAAAGCAGAAGTACGCCATGCCAGAGACCCAGGTTCAATTCCCAGTGCCTGCCCATGCAAAAAAAAAAAAAAAAAAAAGCAGATGACTGACAACTCAGCAGGTGAACTCACTGCCCTCCCTCCTACATGGGACATGACTCCCTGGCAACGTGGGACAGAAATCCCAGGCTGAGCCGGGACCGGGCATCAAGAGATTGAGAAAACCTTGACCAAAAAGGGGGAGAGAGAAATGAGACAAAATAAAGTTTCAGTGGCTGAGAAATTTCAGAGTTGAGAGGTTATCCTGGAGGTTATTCTTACACATTATATAGATATCCCTTCTTAGTTTATGGTGTATTGGAGTGGCTGGAGGGAAGTCCCTGAAACTGTTGAGCTGTGTTCCAGTAGCCTTGAGTCTTGAAGACAATTGTACAAAGATATAATGTTTACAATGTGACTGTGTGATTGTGAGAACCTTGTGTCTGTTGCTCCTTTTATCCAGGATGTTCTAGTTTGCTAGCTGCCAGAATGCAATATACCAGAAATGGAATAGCTTTTAAAAACTGGAATTTAATAAGTTGCAAGTTAACAGTTTTTAGGCCATGGAAATGTCCCAATTAAAAACAAGTCTATAGAAATGTCCAATCTAAGGCATCCAAGGAAAGATACCTTGATTCCAGAAAGCCAGTGAAGTTCAGGGTTTCTCTCAAGTGGAAAGGCACATGGCAAACACAGTCAGGGTTTCTCTCTTGGCTAGAAGGGCACATGGCGAACATGGCATCATCTGCTAGCTTCCTCTTCAGCTCCCTGGGAGGTGTTTTCCTTCTTCATCTCCAAGTCTCTCTGGACTTTTGAATGAAGAGAATGGTGGCTATGTCTCTATCTAATAAAGTTTAACACCCACAATTCATTGAGTCACATCTCCTTGGAGATAACTCAATTACATTTCCAACCTATAGTGCTGAATAGGGATTAGAAGAAATTGTTGCTCCCACAAAATGGGATTAGGATTAAAACATGGCTTTTCTAGGGAACATAAACCTTTTCAAACTGGCACACAGGGCATGGACAGATGAGTAAAAAATATGGATAAAAATAAATAATAAGTGGGATAAGGGGTAAAAAAAAAAATTGGGCAGACGGAACTCAAGTGGTCATTGAGAGGGAGGGGTAAGGGGTATGGGATGTATGAGATTTTTCTTTTTATTTCTCTTCCTGGAGTGATGCAAATGTTCTACAAATGATCATGGTGATGAATACACAACTATGTGATAATGGTTTGAGTTACTGGTTGTACACACTCTATGGACTGCATGTGTGTGAAGATTTGTCAACAAAAACGTTAAAAAAAGAAGAGTAAGGAGGAATCTGGTAGGTAAAAGTAAGCTAGGCAAAAGTCAGAAAAAAGAGGTGACAGGATGTCAATGACAAATTTCACTCATTCATAATTTTAACACAAAATTGAAGATCCTGAAGTTTGTAGACACAAACATAAGTTCTGGCCCCTTAAGGTCAGATTAGGAAAGACATCTGGGTTGATGTATTAAGCCACAAGTAGAAGTTTTAAACTGGTGGTTCTTAAATTTGAGCATGCATCAGAATCACCCGGGGAGCTTGTGACACCAGACTGCTGAGCCTCACTCCTAGAGTTTCGAATTAGTAGGTCTGGGGAGGCCCAAGAACTTATATTTCTAAAAAGTTCTCAACTGCTGATCTGGTCTCCAAACTCTGGAAACCACTCATCTAAGTGATATTTAATAAATTTTCTCTCTCTCTTTTTTTTTTTTTTACATGGGCAGGCACCAGGAATCGAACCTGCGTCCTCTGGCATGGCAGGCACACATTCTTGCCTGCTGAGCCACCGTGGCCCATTTTCTCTCTCATTTTTATCTCATTTTCATTAGTAGCTGGGAATTAAAAGAACAGCCTAGAGTGCACCCCTGAAGGACCACACACCCAAAACATTCGCAGGAAGGACCCACTGCATTCTACTCCTTTTTCCAGGTGATGAGATAAAGGACTGGAAAAGATAATGAAGTTATTTTCCCAAAGTGCCATATACACACAATTATTTGCAAAGCTGAGGCAAGGTTTCCTGAACTCCAGATTCCTTTCCTGGTATTCTTTTTATTATGTTAGGGTAGAGAGAAGAACAGAAGAGGGAAAGTTTGGCAAAAGTGAACCTAAATTTATTTTTCAGAAACCTATAACCTCTAGATGATTCCTATTCTCTCCAAGAGTATCAACCAGTTCCATCCCCCACCCCATAATGTCGACACCCCTTTTCCATATGAGGAAGTTAGAATGGTCATTGCCCAAATATCCCTAAAGATTGGGAGAGGGTCAAAGGAGAAGGAGGGGTTGTATCAGAGAAGATAGGATTAAACAAATGAGTCTGACTACTGGATCATTGTATTTGATATTTATTTTTAATCTCCAGTATCTTAGAGCAGCTAAAAGGAAACACCTGAAATTGTGGAACTGTAATCTCTACCATACTTTGAAATTTGTTCTATCACTACTTGTTAAAATGTACTTTGAAATTTGTCACCTTTTTGTATACATGTTATATTTCACAATGAAAAAATAAAATAAAAATACACACCACATGAACGAGACAAAAAAAACAGTGAGAGAACAATAGATTATGAGATCTAAATAATGTGGGGATTTTTGGAAAAATGTCAGCAAGACTGACTTCTTAGTTCATGAACGCTTGCCCAATGTAAGACGAATGGGCATGAGCTAAACCAGTCACAGGAATTAATACTTCCCAGGAGTATTTACAAAGCGGCCGCACAAGCACTTTCTCTCTGGGCTGAGCATAGGGCAGTGGTGGTAAGGAGAGGTCATAAAAGGAGGACGAAAGGAAAGAAAATGAGGCCCCTGCATAAAAATGTACTAATGATATTTGGGAGCAGATGTTGCAGGTCAAGGAAAAAACATCACACACACACACACACGCACACTCACAGTGAGTGCTTGGACACTTCTTGTCTTATAATCACTACAAGGGCTTTCATTTCTTATAAGGGGTTTGGACAAAGTCCAGAATTTTGCCTGGCCTCCAATGCCCTGTGCGATTAGACCCTCATCTTCCAGCATTAGGTCCACAGCTCCCCTGCAGGTACCCTCTGCTCCAGTGGGGACAGTCTTCCAAGGACCCCAGGACACTGCTGGAGAGAGCCCTGGGACTGGAAATACACTCATTTACTGTCAGTTTCCTAGAGCTACCATGATAAAATACCACAAACCGGGTGGCTTAAAACAACATAAATCTGGGCGGGCGACGGTGGCTCAGCAGGCAGACTTCTCGCCTGCCATGCTGGAGGCCCGGGTTTGAGTTCCAGAGCTTGACCATGCAAAAACAAACATAAAACACATAAATTTATTCTCTACCACTTCTGGAGACAGGAGTCCAAAATCAAGGTACCTGCAGGGCCTGCTCCCTCTGAAGGCTCCAGGAGAGGAAGCTTCCTGGCCTCAGAGAGCTTCGGGTGGGCTGCTGGCATTCCTTGGCTTTCCTAGAGCTTCTGCCTCCTTCTTGCCAAGGCCATCCCCCCACCATCACCACGTGTTTCCATCTTCACATGGTCATCTCCTCTCTGCGTCTGTCCCAGACTCTTCTCTTCTAAGGAAATCTGTCTTATTGGATCAGGGCACATCCTAATTCAAAATGAACTCATCTGAAGTTGATTACGTCTTCAAAGACCCTTTTCCCAAAGGTACCAGGGGATTTGGACGTCTAGGTATCTTTCTGAGGGACACAATTCAACCCACTCCATATACCGAGAGCCTGCCTCACACAGCTCTGTCGCCTCTATGAACAAGAAATGAAGACCTGGCAAGGTTAGAGAATTCCCCAAGGTTGGGGAAAACATCTCGGAGCAGAGCCCCATCTATCACCTCTCCCTAACCTTGTGGGTCCAGTGTCTTTCCTATTTTTCCCAATGACAACCCAAGTCCCTAAAGAGTAAGGATCACCCGTTCTATTCTTTTGTAGCCTCGCTGAGGCTAGTGTGGTGCTCTGCAGACAAGAGATGACTTATAATTATTTATCCTTTGATAAGGATTCCACTCGCTGTGCTCTCGGCCACTTGGCAGAAAATAAGGCTAGGAACCGGCATGAGTGGTGAGTACCCACAGAACAACAGTCAGGGGGCGGCAGCGGTAGAGAATGACCATCTGCAAAAAC
Organism: Tamandua tetradactyla; assembly: GCF_023851605.1. Classification (NCBI taxonomy): domain Eukaryota; kingdom Metazoa; phylum Chordata; class Mammalia; order Pilosa; family Myrmecophagidae; genus Tamandua; species Tamandua tetradactyla. Next base: position 20,497,884 of record NC_135351.1, on the reverse strand, counting down.
AGAGGCTAGAGATGGCTTCTCCAGGCACTTGCCTCTTCCCTGATGCCCCATTTCAAGCAACACCAATCACGCAGTGAATCAACAATGGTAGCAAAGTATACACTTTGCCCCTGAAATGAGAGGTTCTCCAAAGTCTTCAATAGTATTTCACACTCTAAATGGTTCCTAGACCACTGTCTCTTCCATTATCCAAGGATCTATTTCCAATTCTCACCTCCCTCTTCAGACCACAGTTTCCACTCTACCCATTGCCTGGCACTCAGCAGGTGCTTAAGAGCTGCTCAGCAGGTGGAGGAATGAATGAAACAGCACAATCAGGATTTGAACTGAGTGCAAATTATTTAATAGTAAATCCAACAAACATCATGTTTTTAAAATAAGAGATGGAAAAGCTATAATTACTGTATATCTTCCCAAGTTCTCCTATTCCCCACCCCTCCACTTTTTTTTTTAAAGAGCAAAATCTTACTTTCCAACCAGTGTTATGAAACTCCCACCCCACTGCATCTTCTTGGTGACAGAAGCATCTCCCCATGACCTGCTTTTTGATCTGTGTATGGGGGATGGTGGGTGGGCGGATGGTGATGTAAACATCTATGTAGGAGGGGCTTAGGGGCAGTTATCTGGTAGAAAGGATGGTGGATCTGTAATGATGGGGGGGTCACTAAGAGACTATTTGGTAAGCAATCTGGTTTTACTTAAGACTGCTTCTTTATTAAAAATAGCAAAGTCCTTTAAGGATATTTTTATCCTCACTGTATAAGATTTTATTCTTTGTGATTATTATTATTATTTTTATCATGTTTATCTGCGGATGCTTGGAAGTACTTATGAAGATTGGTGGGGGGCTGATTAAACAACTCCCCAAACTCCCCATATGCCATCACTGCCAAGAATAAAACATACAAGTAAGGAATGTTTTTTGCTATGACTTCTGTAGTTCCCACGGACTTTTGCCTATTTTGCATGATAGGTTTGGGAAACCACCCTCTCTCGTCCCAAAGTCCCTTCAGGAAAGGCCACAAACGAGCAAGCCAGAAATACCATTCACAAAGAAACTTGACATCTGCTTGTCCTAAAACCTACTTCGGGGGTTTTCGGTTTGTTAAAGCTACCAGAATGCAATATACCAGAAATAGTGTGGCTTTTCTGCAAAGGGGATTTATTAGGTTACAAATCCACAGTTCTAAGGCATTAAGAGGGCGATACCTTCTCTGAGAAAGGGCTGCTGGCATCTGGGGTTGATCTGTCACATGGGAAGGCACATGGTGATGTGCCTTCTCTCCAAAATGTCTCTGGGCTTCTGGGAGTCTTTGCTTCTTTCTCCTGAGGCGTTTCTGCCTCTGAGCTCCCTCCAAAATGTCTCTGTTTTTGATCTTCTCATAAAGGACCCAGCAAGGGAATTAAGATCCATCTTGAATGGGCTGGGTCACATCTCCATGGAAATGACCTAATCAAAAGGTCCTACCCACATACGGATGGATTAAAAGAGCACAGGCTTCTCTGGAGGTGCCTAACAGATTCAGTCCAGCACAGGGGCAAAAATCTGTTTTGTCAGCCACTCAGTCTAACGTTAAAATTTAAGAAATAGGCAATCAGGCTGCTACCTGTTGTTGAATCTGGAGCTGCCATAGCAAGGGAAAAGGATGACTCTTTGCCTGAGCCATGGCCAGCACCCACACTTAGCTTAGCTCTCATAATACCTCACCTGCGCTGCCTGTGCCCTGCCAGCGCTCAGCCTGGGACCTGCAGAGGGAGGAATCACTCATCCCTACACTTACGGCCCTGCTGGGATGGAACCACAAGCCCCATAAAAGGGCATCACACGCCCCATCATACACCCAGGCACTGTGGGTGTGAACCTGTTTGTAAACAGGATCTCCTGACACTGTCACTTCAGCTAAGGCGTGGCCAACTGAATCAGGGTGGGTGTTAATCCGTATCCCCAGAGTGTTTTACAAGCAGAAGGAAATTCAGACCAAGACCGAAAACCAGAAGGAAGAGGGAAGCTAGAAGTCAACAGAAGACAGAAGAGAAAGAAGAAGACCCTGCCCTGTGTTTTGCCAGGCGATGGAAAACCCAAGGACCTGCGGCTCACGGCCCCCTGCCAGCCAGCCAGCACCAATGCCACAGTCTTCGAGGAGAAAGCATTGCCCTGATGTTGGATTTCTAACCTCAAACCACATAATACCCAGCCCCTGTTCAAAATTCCAATATTTTTCCAAAATGTTTTTATAGGCTTAATGTTTAAATCAATATTTAAAAGTCTGGTCATCATATTTAGGCCTATCGAGTCTCTCTCTTTTTTAATTTTTTTATTGTTAAATATAACATATATATATATATATACAAAGAAAAAGAAAACCAGTAATGATTTTCAAAGTACACTTCAACAAGCAGCTACAGGACAGATTTCAGAGTTTGCTATGGCTTACCATTCCACTATTTCAGATTTTTTTTTTTTTCTAGCTGCTCCAAAATATTAGAGGCTAGAAGAAATGTTTTCTTTTTTTGTGAAAAATAACATATATACAAAAAAGCAATAAATTTCAAAGCACATCACAACAATTAGTTGTAGAATAGATTTCAGAGTTTGATATGACATTTTGGATTTTTTCTTCTAGTTACTCTAAGATACTGGAGACTAAACGAAATATCAACATAATGATTCAACAATCATACTTGTTTGCTAAACCCGACCTTCTCTGTATAATCACCTTTGATCTTTCTCCCATTCTTTAGGGGCATTTAGGCTGTGCCCATTCTAACATTTTCATGTTGGAAGGGGCTGTGGATAATATGGGATAGGGGATGGAATTAGTTGATGTTCTAGAGAGGCTGGTCCCTCTGCATTTCAGGACTTCAACAGATGGTTTTTTTAGATGTTAAAAAATGTTCTTATGAGGAAGAGTGAAATGAGACAAAGTGTCAATGGCTGAGAGATTTCAAACAGAGTCAAGAGGTTATCCTGGAGGTTATTCTTAAGCATTAAGTAGGTATCACCTTGTTATCCAAGATGTAGTGGAGAGGCTGGAGGGAACTGCCTGAAAATGTAGAGCTGTGTTCCAGTAGCCATGTTGCTTGATGATGATTGAACAATGATACAGCTTTCACAATGACACTCGGTGAATGTGAAAACCTTGTGTCTGATGCTCCTTTTAGCTACTATATCAACAGAAGAGTAGAACATACGGAATAAAAATAAATAATAGGGGGAACAAATGTTAAAATAAATTTAGTTTGAAATGCTAGTGGTAAATGAAAGCAAGGGGTAAGGGGTATGGTATGTATAATCTTTTTTTTTTCTCTGTTTTCGTTTTATTTCTTTTTCTGTTATCTTTTTATTTCTTTTTCTGAATTGATGCAAATGTTCTAAGAAATGATGAATATGCAACTATGTGATGATATTGTGAATTGCTGATTATATATGTAGAATGGAATAATCATATGTTAATGTTTTTGTTCATTTGTTAAATATTTTTAATTAATAAATAAATTAAAAGAAAAAAATGTCCTTATGAAATAAATATGCCTTATCAATGGTAGTTAGCTCTGAATAGTGGAATTGTAAGTGGCTTTTGTTTGCTTTTTCATGCATTTATTGCCAAGCTTTTCTACATCAAACATTATTACTATCAGAAAAAAAACTTTACCAAAAAAGACACAACTGAGTAAAATAAAAGCCTACTCTTTAATTTCACAATAAAGTATTTTTTGACAGTACGCTAAATGAAATAAATCAGACACAAAAAGACAACTATCACATGATCTCACATATAAAATAACAAGAATAAGCTAATTCACAGAATGAGAAAGTAGATCAGAGATTTCTAGTAGCTGAGGGGAGTTGGACATGGGGAGTAACAGTTTAATGGGTGCCGAGTATCTGTTTTGGGTTGATGAGAAAGTTGTGGTGGGGATGGAAGGATAGTTCAGTGGTACAATTCTCACAGGCCATGCGGGAGACCCAGGTTCAATTCCCACGCCATGCACTTCCCAAAAAACAAGCAAACAAACAAAAATTCAACAAATGGGGCTGCAATAAGGGATACTCACACAGACATATAATGAAACGTGACCCAGCCATACAGCATACAAAAAAAAAGTTGTGACAGTAGCACAACATTGTAAATGTAGTTAAAGCCACAGAATTGTACACTTAAAAGAGGTTAAAATGGCAAAAAACAATTTTTTAAAGGTATTTTCTGAGTACCTATTATGTCCCTAGGTGCTACCAGCTATAAATCAGGGAAGCCAGATGTAAACACATACAGTAATTAGTGAATATGAGTAATAAATGATAAGGTGCTAATGGTGTGGAACAGACAACAAACATCTTATCTTGAAAGGAATGGACTGTAGAAATCATCAGTCTGCAGATGTAAAGGTAAGTTTTCCCATTTGGTGAGCTTGACAAAGATAAGGAACATTCTCAGAAAAAGAGAAGGGAATGTATTCTTTCTGAGTACAAGTTATCCTTCAGTACAGGAGCCAATAGGCATGCTGCTGGTTCCCCATCCTTTTGACCACCGCACCCCATAATATGGCTCTCTGGCTCTACAAACAAGAGGTTTTCAGAAAACCTACAACGCAAGCACAGCTGTCTTGTTTTCTTTTCTTTGGGGGGGGAGTGGTGCATGGTCCGGGAATCGAACCTGGGTCTCCCGCGTGGCAGGCGAGCCTTCTACCACTGAACCACCCGTGCACCCCAACGGCTGCCTTTTCTGATGCCACCAGGGTGTGCGCAATCAAATGGAGCCTAAATTTACAGTCTGACTAGAGGGCGGAAGCAGTCATGTCACACTCCACTTATTTTAAAAATATGCTGGCGATACTCCATTAAATCATAAAGACAAGTTAATTTAAAGACTCTGGCCTGCTCAAATACCAACCAAGTCACAGTTAATTGCCAACACATGCATCAAAAGGGCAATAACTTTATATTAGGTAATTATTATAAATTATTATTTTTACTGCCCCTATAGTTTACTGATTTTTTTTCTTCAGTGATTCTACTTTCATTGGCAGAGAAAGGAGGTAGGCTTATTGAATAGGGCTAAATCGTTTTGCAAACTGGAAAGGAGAGTAGGTAGACTGAGAATGTCAGTGTTAAACTGCTAAGCACATTTTATAAAAAAAAAAATAGTAATCCTTCAGCACTGATAATAAATGAGGTTTATTCTTCATTAATAGGACTGTTGTCGTGGCAACTCCTGGCTCACAGAAGTATTTACAGTCACAGAGCAGAGTTCTGACACTAAGAAACAGCTCTATCATGTCCTTTCTACATCCGTGCCTGAAATCTTCTATTATATATCTTTTGGCATTATTTGTCTCAGTTAAGGTGACCTCAACACCCCACCAACCCCATCCAAAACATTTCATTTCCAGCCTCAGACAATTTAAACAAATGTCTTGGTATGTCAAATAGATAAAAGGCAGAACTGATAAATCGTTTTCTTTTGTAAAAAGCATGACTTATATGGGAAAGTACAGCTTTGTTTTTATTTTCCTGCTCCTTCAGCAGAGGGCAAGGTATTTTTAAACAATCGATGTTGTAAATATTAATGTGCATCCAAATTATGCATTGTTTCCCTACAACTCTTACTTTCCTCCTTTGTAATTATTACCCAACAGCCTAAAGTATTTTTGGACGCTGTGAGAGTGTGGGGATAAGGGTGGGAGTAGGGTAGTCTGGCAATAAAAATATTAGGGAATGCTTGCTACTGACTAGCTCTTCCAATTCTAGGAATTTTCTTGAGAAAGAATTATGCAGTTATAAAATAATGTAATAGGAAAATAATCTAATAGGGAAAACTGAAAATAAGCCAAGTGTTACCAATTTCTTTAGTGATAATAAACCTCATTGCAGGGACAGGACCAGGATGAGGCAGCAAGCAGCCTATGGTACAAAATTTAAGGAGGGTCCCTGTGTTCTCGTACATACATTATTTTACATATACACAGTTCTGACTGCTAAAATCAATGATGGTAAAAGCATGCACTGAAACACTGTGCAGGTATTAAACATGATAATGCTGATCTCAATGGAAAGAGGCCCTGAATACATCATTTAATTTAAATAAGCAAGGTGTAAAACAGTATATGCAAAACTGCTCGCAAAATCTGTAATGTAAAACAATCGCTTACTTAAAAAGCCCAATGCCAAACTCTCCTAAATAATTGATTACTGCAATTTATATAATATAAGATCAAAGACATGAAAGAGTTAAAAGCAGTGAGTATTTCTCAAGGCAGCAGAATAGGAAAAGAAAGAAAACACCCTTGTATGTCTAATCCATTTGCTTTTCTGACAGGCACCAATACTGTTACAAGTGAGTCTTCTGAGCAAACCCATTCTCCAAAATTAGCTTCAATTTCAAATTCTATCCTTGGGTAGCTGCAAAATACTTGGCAGATTGGCCCCTCGCCAAATTCTCTTAAGTTTTTCTAACACTTAAGGAATCTAAAGCACTTTGTCAACATGTTTAAACCAAATCCTTTGATTTAGGGAGCAAGCAAACACTTCATGGTGAAGGAACTTTGGGTCTACAAAGGACAGACGCACATGTATACACAAAGGAGAGACCCGGGGGCAGCTCTGAGACCCCGCAGAAAAATCAGAGACAACATACTTCTCATATTAGCATTTATGGGGACACTGAGCGTTATCTTTTCACTCTGTATTATTTAAGCCATATTTTTTTTTAAAGAAAGCTTTTTAAATTGTGTAATATGTATACGAAGCAAAAAAAAAAACAATAGTTTTCAAGTAGTTACAGGACAGGTCCCAGAGTTTGTCACGGGCTACCACACGATCCTCTCCGATTTTTCCTTCTAGCTGCTCCAAAACATTGGAGGCTAGAAGGAATAAATACTCTTTTATCATCACTTTTTTCTTTTTTTGTGTGAAAAATAACACATATACAAGAAAGCAACAAATTCCAAGGCACAGCACAACAAATAGTTGTAGAACAGATTTCAGAGTTTGGTATGGGTTACAATTCCACAAGTTTAGATTTTTACTCCTAGCTGCTCTAAGATACTGGAGACTAAAAGAAATATCACTATAATGATCCAGCAATCATACTCATTTGTTAAACCCTACCTTCTCTGTATAACTCCACCATCACCTTTGATCTTCTTCCTACTCTTTAGGGGTATTTGGTATCCTGCCAGACTTTATTTTTAATAGGGCAAATTTTACACACACAATATTCTACCTTTTTCATGTCGGAAAGGTTAAGCCATATTCTTATTTAGCTTTTCATGTCTGTGTACACATACATCTTTTGTCCACAGACGATAACACATTTTTGAGAACTAAGCCAGTGGGTGCCTACACTGAGGACCTTTACTACAACAGAAGCTCTGTAAGGGCTGTTTAATAATGAATGACGGACATTATTGGAAAGCAGTGAGGTGCAGTACACAAGTCATAAATTTGAGATTCAGGCAGGGCAGAGATAGACTCCAACTCCATCCCTTAGTGGCTTCATGACCATAAGCAAGTTCTCCAACCTTTCTAAGGTTTGTTTTCTTCATCTTGAAGGTTATCTACTTTAAACAGTTCTCCAAGCGATCAGGTGAAATGATGTTTGTTGGCAGCTTAGCACAGTGCCTGACACACAAGCAGACACTCAACAAATGCTACCTCTCCTTCCCTTCTTTACAATCAACTCTCACTAATATGAGAAATGAAAATATGGCTGGGAAATAAAGGTGATCTCTCATGCGCTAAGAACTAGATTGAGCTAATGAACCAAAATTATTTACCAACCATGACTGCCTGACATCTACCCAGCAGTCTTCACCACAATGAGCACGTGACCCACAAATGCTCCATGCTGAATGTGGGTTTTCCCCATTCCGGGTGCATCCTATGCAGCCCGGGTGTATCCCATGCAGCCCAGTTGGGATACTGGGTGTATCCCAACCAGTAGGGTGCCCAGCAGCCAAGCTGCAGGGGATCAGCGGCGCCACCTAGGGGTGGCATGAAAACCTTCAGGTCCCCTGGTACTGCCCACACTTTCTCTTTTTTGCTTTGTATTTTGCTGCTTGGTGAACTCCATTTCGGTCAATAGCTTGAGTCCAAGATTTTTTTTTCTTCCAGTACCAAAATATTCATTTCCCCCCATCTTCTGATAACAGTTACACATGTTTGCTCTAAGAAGTTAAAAAAGACATGGGCATTGAAGACGCTAAGCCTTCTGTAGCCCCACCCCCCAAGAATGATCGGGGTCAGTGGCTCAATGAATATCCTGTCATACATTATTTTTAATAAGGCAAATTTTTCTTACACACAGAATTCTCCTCCCTGACCCCTCTCTTTCAAATTCTTGCTCAGTCACCCTCAATATCTCTTTTTATCCCCCCTGGCTCAACATCAGCTAAAAGTACACAGAATCTGCAAAAAAATCCCCATCTATTTATTTGTCTTTCTTCTAATTAAGCTCACATTTCCCCAGACATCCACATTCATAATAAATGACTGTTTTCACTTAATGTTACTATTTTCCTGTTTCATTTAACTAAAAGCACAGCGGAAGAATTTTTTCTTAGGCTTTAGCACAATATAAGTGTTGCTGAAAAAAACCTACGGTGAAGGTTTTTTCTTCTTAATTACTCAACTGTCGCAGACTGATAATTTGTAAAATAAATAAAAATGCATTACTAGAAAAATAAACACCAGATACATAAACTATAAGTTCCGATTTTAGGAAGTCACTGGATTTAGTAGACTTAAAATTACTCTGCCAATTATGTAATTATACCAACTGCCATTGATTGTACACTTAGGTTGGTTTGTACGGTGTGTAAAAAAACTGTTACAAAAATAAAAATAATGGGGGCAGCAGATAAGGGGTATAGGACGTTTCGTGTTTTCTTTTTTCTTTTTACTTCTTTTTTTGGAGTAATGAAAATGTTCTAAAATTGTGGTGCTGAATGCACAATTTTGCAATGATACTGTGTGCCAATGATTGTATTCTTTGAACAGATTATATGGTGTGTGAATATATCTCAATAAAATTGTATTTAAAACTCTTGTCAGATTGATATAAAAGTTTTCAAGATTTTACTCTCAATTTCTGGACTGATCTCATGAGAAGACAGCATACAGTTTGTGGAAACTGAAAGGCACTCTCCAACATCTTTTTTAGGAACCAGAACCATCACTAACATTAGTTCTATGGGATAAGCCTTTCAGGTTTCTAACAACTGATTAACAAGTGAATTGGTGGGAGGGGGTGGTTCACTGAAAAGTCTGGGACTGTGTAGATTTGGTGTACTGGGACAACCAACTCAATTTTTCACTTTTAATTCAGATTTGTATATGAATATAACCAAAGACGCCTAAAAACCAGGGAAATTCGATTTGGGGAAACACACAACAAAGTCCCAGACAAAAATCTAATTTCTCAACTTGCCCCTTCTGACTCCAAAGTGATTTCTTGCCTGACCTCTATCATTCTGAACATTAACAACCTAGGAGAAAGCAACACATCCAAGGCCAATCCAAAGTCAGACCAAACCGTACAAAATTCTTTCTTTATACTCTGACCTTCAGTTTGAAATACTTATAGAAAGTTGCATAAAAAATGTTATTTCTCTGGTAGAGCTCACAGGATTTCTATTAGCAGTGACCACAAGTCATCTTCACATTACCTATGAAATTTCATCTTGCGTCCTTAAACTGCCTTACGATCCCAGCCTTGCAATGACTCAGTGCCTCAGACTGAGGAATGAGAAAGCTAAGGCTGAGAGGTACTAGATTTGTCAATGCTATCACAAATTCAGGACTTTTGTCAGGTCGAGAAGGCTGTAAAGAGAAGGCAATCTAATAACCTATAATTCTCCGTATTTTACTTACATTCATGGCTTAACAGCTGGTCTTGATGATTTTTCTTTTTAACTGCTAGCCGAGGTTACGCTTCATTCACATTCTAAGCCATAGTTATTCACCCAACCATTGATTCAATGATTCAATAATGATTTGATTCATTCATTCATATGTTCATCTTCATGCATTCATTTAGCAAACATTTATTAAGCACTGACTGTGGGCACATTTTCTGTAAACTGTATACTTCTGGAACCCCCTAATAGGCCCCAACACTGAACAGGGTGGGTCTGAAGTTATAAATTATATGACTTTACTGGTGTATTAATCCAGTTTAACTAAACTAATTTAAAGTCAAGTAGCAGCATTCCAAATAACTTATTATTTAAAATAGTTATTTTAAAAAGGGAGTTCTGAAATGGAAAGATTTGTACTACAAATACTGCAAACATGTATGAGTGATGAATCATTAATTCATTGACTACCTTCTTTTTTCACATCATCAAAGCATCTTACACTTACCATATTATAAAGAAAGAGCTGGCTTGTGTTACTAAACTTATAAATTTTAACACAGCAGAAAGCCACAATATTAATACAACTGGAAGGTGGAAAAATACACTAAAAATGAGAGGGCATTTTTACATTTGCCTTATGCATAGTAGGAAATCTGCAAACAAATTTTTTGGAATCAGGGTGGCTCTTAGACCAGCACTCTTCTATATTTGTGTCTATTTTTTCTTATATATAGTTACTATGACACTCTAAAGGATTCATAGGTGAATGGTGTGCATGCACAAATTGTGTGTTTGTGTGTGTGTGTGTGTGCACTATGTGGGCATGGATGCGTGGGCAGAGATAACAGGATAATCTAAATGGAATCAGCATGTAAGGAAGTCATTACTTTTAGTCAAAGTATTCATTTCAGATGCTGAAGCAACCTCCAGGCAAACAATTAAGTTACCCTCAAGTCTAGATAGAAAAAACAACAACAACAAATGTTCCAATTTTTGGCATAATTTTTGCAAGAAGGAAAGAAAAGAAAAAAGGAAAAGGCAAGGAAACTAGGAAGGGCAAGAACATGTATTTTGCAGTCCTAGATAGCATGATTAATTTCTGACAAAGGAAACAACCTTCTGAAAACACATCTTTTGAGGGAAAAAAATGTTAGGAGAAAAAATTGCTGTTTACGCTCAGGAACTTCTGACAGGGACTGGCTGTAGTTACATGTTATGCTTTTCCATGGAGCAATGCACTCATGCGAGACGCAATAATAATCTCATTTTCCAGGTGTAAGTAGGAGGACCTGCTGGTGGGTGATTCGCTTACCTCCAGCCATAGCAGCCAGGCAGGCTCAGCACATACCCCACCCCACCCCACCCCCATGTATTTTGGCCCTTCCATTTTGCTTATGCCGGTGAGCACAGAGCACAAAGGAAGAAACACCAGGACTGGTTTCATAGGTTTCCGGGTGGCAAATGTCATCACGTGAGGCATCAAAAGCACAGAGAATTAAGAAACTTATCCACAGCTGCACAAGTTAATGGTCAAGTTGGAAGTAAAACCCAGTTTTCCCTCACCTGGTTCAATATCCCATTCATTGCATCATAAGCTGCATGGAACAGAGAAGTCACTTTTAAGTTGAGTAGTTCTGGTCTGACTTACTCAACCACAAGAATTCAATTGCCCCTAAAGAATGTGCTACCGAAAACAGACAAGTAAAGACCAATTTCACTGTGGAAGTGCTTCCTCTTCCAGCTTAATTTGTTAGTCTGCTTAATAAGTTAAGTGAAAGAAATGAGGGATTCATTGCAATTCCTATGCATTGCTGTTGTCGGTTTTTTTCTGTTTAAAATATCAAGTTTGAATAATGTAAGTTTGTGCATAACAGAAAAATAAACATAACTGCTATTTTAAGGTTCCTTTGAATTTTTTTTTTCTGCAAACTATACACTTCAAATGTGTTGGCCGTGGTTTATGCATCTATGGAAGGAAACATATTTTTTAATTTGGACAGAGGCTCTACCTAAAGATGCGCTGTATACATACAATGGGCTTAAGCTCAGAAAGTGTTTAAAAAGGCATTTGGCAGTTAGTAATATCATTCAAAATAATGTTTAAAAGTGTATCAGGAGTTTCCAAGCTGTATATTTTTCTTACACGATTCAATGACATTTTGACTCAGAAAACTTTATATTTCCCTCTTGCCAAGTGTAAAATTCCCTAAACATCTTGAAGGAAAAGTGGAAGAAAATTTAGAGTAGTCATTTCGACATAATTATACAACCTCCCTAAATAAAAATGGCAAAATTTTAGTAAATATATTAATATAATTTATCAGATTAAAAGATCTAAGGACAAAAGCTATATAAGCATCTCCATAGTTGGTAAAAAATAAGACCTTTAACAAAATCTAACATTCCTGCTTTAAAAAAAATGACTCTAAAAATTGGATGCTAAAAATTGTTTTTTTTTAATGTATATATGCAAACATATTTTTCCCTCCAAAAGCCACCAGCATAGTTATTGGGCAGGCATTTCCTCTAAAAGATAAGAAACTGGGATCAATATTTTTTAACACTATCTCAGTGGTAATAGACAAGAAAAAGAAATTAAAGTTAGAAAAACTAGAAAGTAAAAGGTAAATTGATTACTATTTGCAAATAATTATATATCTAGGGAACCCAAGATATTAACTGAAAAGCTATTATACCTAACAACCAAAGTAAACAACTAAAGAAAGGAGGCAAGTTATAAAATAAATTCTATATACAAACAACCAGTAAGAAAATATAGAGAAAAATCCATTTATTATCGACAAGAACATCCCCAAATAAACTCAAGAATTGTGCAAAAATTATACAAAAAAATTCACAAGTGATGTGAAAGTAGACATGAACCAACAGAAAGACATATTTTGTTCTTGGAGAAGTCTGACCATCATACAGATAAAAATTTTTTTCTATATTAATTTTTAAAATTTAACACAATTGCAATAAAAACCAACATTTTTCTTCTAAAGCTAGACAAGCTGATTCTAAAGTACATATGAAAAAATAAACATGAGCGTTCAAGAAAATGCTAGATAGAAAGAGCCACAAGGGGGATATATATATTATATATATATATATATAAATCTCTATATTAAATAAATTCTAACGCCTTGGTGACTGACACAGTGTGGTACTGGAATACGAACAGACTAAATACACAACTGAATGGATAGGAAGTCCCCAAACACACCCAAAGACATATAGGTATTTAGCATACGATAAAGGCAGCATATCAGTCAATGGGAGAAATGGACAGACTAGTAATGGGAATCTAGGAAGCCTTCTGAAAAGAAGTTGAATGCATACTTTACATCATCCACAAGAGAAATGCAAACGTAGAGCGATTTTATGTATTAAAAAAAAAAGGAGCCATAGAAGTATTAGAATAAGAAGCTTTTTTCCCCACCCAAAATCAAGTCATAAAAGGAAAAAATTGATGCATTTATGACCCATTTTACTATATAAAAAAATGTATGATGACAAAAATAAAAAAACACCATAAGCAACGTCAAAAGACAAATGACAATGTGGAAAAAATATTTGCAGCTCTTATCACAAAGAGCTAATCTCCCCAATCCTTAAAGAATTCTAGAAGTCAATAATAAAGAAACCACAACCTCCCTGCCCCTGCATGGGGACAAAAGATACAAGTAGACAATACACAGAAAAAATACATAAGTAGCTCTTAAACATAGGAAAAGATGCTCAACCTCACTCACCATCAGAAAAACACAAATTAAAACCACGCGGACGTACCATTTTTTCTCATCTGTCAGACTGGCAAAAATCAGAGGGTTTGACATGCCTCTCTAGGTAACTGTGGGAAACACACTCTTGCCCATTGTTGGTGGATATGAAAACTGCACCTCCCCCTATGGAAGGGAATTCCTAATATATCTCCGAAGTACACCCGCTTTTGCCTTGACCAGCGTGCTGACTCTCTCTGCCCTCTTCCACCGGCTCCTTGTGCGCTGACCAACATGGACTATATCAACATCAACAGGCCCCCTTCCCTCCTGGCTTCTGACTGGGTTCAGTCAACAGATGGTCCCAGCAGGAGAGTGGAGCATGGGAAGAGAGTAAAGAGGGGGTCTTCATTTCCCTGGGTCTTCCCTGCTGGCCACTTTCCTCTACTCAAGACAGCCCCAGTTACCCTCTGGCTTCTTATAACCACACTCTCCTCTTGCCTCTTCAAGCCTTGGGGTGCAATGCTTCCCACTAATGGTGATCTTGGGTACAGCTCTCTTTTATTCTCTAAACACTGTCCATAGCTTTGTAAAAATTCTCTTTATGGGCGGGCCACGGTGGCTCAGCAGGTAAGGGTACTTGCCTGCCATGCCCAAGGACCCGGGTTCGATTCCCGGTGCCTGCCAATGTTAAAAAAAAAAAAAATTCTCTTTATTAAACTTTCTCAAAGTCCCTAATTTGGACTGTGTTTCTCAAAGTCCCTAATTCTGTCTGTGTCCTGAAGATGGTATATGATCTGACTCTTGACTGATATGCCCAGAAATCCCATTTTCAGCCATTTATCCTCAAGTTATATACTAGGTTATATACACTATTGCAGAAATCCAGCAACAGGGACTCACTATATAAACGGTGGTATATCTACATAATGGGCTCTTAGAAGCTGCAAAAAAGGATGAGAAAGCTCTGACTGTACAGACAGGTCTCTACAATATATCATTAAGTGAAAAAAGCAAGTACAAAGCTGTACATATAGTGAGCTGACTTTTTAGGGAGAGAGGAGAAAATAAGAATACATATATTTTCAAAAGCAAAGCAGATAATCAAAAAGTATCGGCAAACTTCCTTGACGGATGGGAGAAAAAGTATGGAACTATTAACCTTTACCACCAGGAAAACCCCTCATATTGTGGCAAACATTAGGGACACCCAAGTCAACAGGACGAGCCCTTGGTCTTGAGGTTTACTCTAGCGAAGCTTATGTATGTAGAGGAAAAGCTTAGCCTACCTGTACGCATGCCTAAGAGTCACCCCTGGAGGACCTCTTTTGTTGATCAGATGTCGCCTCACTCTCTCTAAGCCCAACTCTGCAAGTGAAATCATTACCCTCCCCACTACATGGGCCATGACATCCAGGGATGAAAGTCTCCCTGGCGGCATGGAATATGACTCCAAAGGATGAGTCTGGCTCTGGCATTGTGGGATTAATAATGCCATTCTGACCAAAAGGGGGAAAAGTGTAATATATAAGGTATCAGTGGCTGAGAGAGTTCAAATAGAGTCTAGAGGCTACTCGGGAGGTCACTACTATGCAAGCTTCAGTCAGACATTGCTACCTATCGTAACTTGTCAAACCCCAACCAAAACCATTCCAGCCAATCCTAAAGGACACCTAGGACAATATATAAGACTCTACAAAGGTTCCATACACTAGGGTATCTTTCCAGAAACTTACAACCTCCAGATGAGTCCCTGGACCAGGTAAGTCCTTAATCTAGAGCGGCCTTTCCAGAACATCAGCTATTTCCATCTCCCTACCCCCTTATTATTGACAGCCCTTCCAACATGAAAAAGTTAGAATGGGCATAGTCCAAATGCCCCAAAAGAGTGGGAGAAAGATGAAAAGTAGGGTTTAACAAATGAGTATGATTGCTGAATCATTATATTTCTTTTAGTTTCCAGTATCTTAGAGCAGCTAGAAGTAAAAACCTAAAATTGTGGAATTGTAAGCCTTGCCAAACTCTGAAATATGTTCTACAACTAACTGTTGCACAGTGCTTTGAAATTTAGTGCTTTTTTTGTATATACGTTATTTTTCACAAAAAAGAAAAAAGTTTATTGTGATGATAAAAAATATATATTCCTTCTACCCTCCAATGTTCTGGAGCAGTTAGAAGGAAAAATCTGAGATGGTGGTATGGTAGCCCATGACAAACTCTGGGATCTGTCCTATAACTACTGTTGAAGAATGCTTTGAAAACTATTGCTTTTTCTTTCTTATACAATAAAAAAGTTAAATTCAAAAAAAAAGAAGACATATTTTTCAAAAGCAAACACTGGAAGGATACACAAGAAATTAAAAAACTAAGGATCTATAGGAAATGGGGAGGGGGAAATGGGATGGAAGCAAGACCTCAATTCATAGCTTTCCCTGACCCAGGTTCTTTGACCTATACAAATATATGATGTGCTCAAAAATTAAATTAAATTAAAAAAATTCTTTTTAAGTATAAAGAAAAGCACTCTGGCAAAAGTTTGGTAAAAGCATATTTGCTTTCCAGGAAGAAAAATGGGCACATTTCATCTTCACCTTAGAGATTTAAGGAACTAAAGTTATTGTTTCAGCAAAAAATTTTCATGGAAAGTGAATAAAGAAGTATGTGCAAAGTCCCCTTAGGGAAATGGGGACAAAGGGGCAAAATTCAGCTTCCCCATTTGGAGAATTCCTGATATTTTCACAAGCAGTGGAGACAACCAAATCAATAGGCAGAGTCCTCAATCTTGGGGTTTGCCCTATGAAACTTACTCCTGCAAAGGACAGGCTAAGCCTACTTAAAATTAAGCCTAAAAGTCACCCCCAGAGAACTTTTGTTGCTCAGATGTGGCCTCTCTCTCTCTAAGCCAACTCAGCATGTGAAGTCACTGCATTCCCCGCTACATGGTACTTGACTCCACGGGTGTAAAACTTCCTGGCAACGTGGGACTGAAAGCCTGGGATAAGCCAGGACCTGGCATAAGCGATCAAGAAAGCCTTTTTGATCAATAGGGGGAAGAGAGAAATGAGACAAAATAAAGTGTCAGTGGCTGAGAGATTTCAAACAGAGTCGAGAGGTTATCCTGGGGGTTATTCTTGTGCATTCTATTGATATTCCTTTTTAGTTTTTGGTGTCTTGGAGTATAAAGATACAATATATACAATGTGACTGCATGATTGTGAGAAACTTGTGTCTGATGCTCCTTATATCCAGGGTATGACAGATGAGTAAAAAATATGGATAAAAATAAATAAATAAATAATAGGGGGGACAAAGGGTAAAATAAATTGGGTAGATGGAAACACTAGTGGTCAGTGAGAGGGAGGGGTGAGGGTTTGATATGTATGAGTTTTTCTTTCTTCTTTTTATTTCTTTTGATGGAGTGATGCAAATGTCAAAAAATGATCATGATGATGAATATACAACTCTGTGATGATATTGTGAGCCCTTGACTGTACACTATGTATGGAATGTTTTTATGTCAAGAATATATTTTGGCTCTTTCTCCGCCGGACCGCCGCGCGGCGCACGCGCCCCGCAGCAGCCGAGCCGCCCGACCTCCCTACCCCCTCTCTTTCTCCGCCGGACCACCGCGCGGCGCACGCGCCCCGCAGCAGCCGAGCCGCCCGACCTCCCTACCCCCTCTCTTTCTCCGCCGGACCGCCGCGCGGCGCACGCGCCCCGCAGCAGCTGAGCCGCCCGACCTCCCTACCCCCTCTCTTTCTCCGCCGGACCGCCGCGCGGCGCACGCGCCCCGCAGCAGCCGAGCCGCCCGACCTCCCTACCCCCTCTCTTTCTCCGCCGGACCGCCGCGCGGCGCACGCGCCCCGCAGCAGCCGAGCCGCCCGACCTCCCTACCCCCTCTCTTTCTCCGCCGGACCGCCGCGCGGCGCACGCGCCCCGCAGCAGCCGAGCCGCCCGACCTCCCTACCCCCTCTCTTTCTCCGCCGGACCGCCGCGCGGCGCACGCGCCCCGCAGCAGCCGAGCCGCCCGACCTCCCTACCCCCCTCCTCCCCCTCCTGCTCCGGCTGCTCTCCAACCAACACGGTGCCCTCTTCCCCCGCCTTCACCGTGCTCCTCCGCCACCAGCCTCGACAGCCTTGCCGCCCTCACCTTTCCTCCTCCAGAACAACTACTGGGGGAGTGGAGATAATACAGAGCAGCTCCCGGAGCCACGAGGGAGATCAAAGGGACAGCGTACCCCATCCTGGAACGACTGACTATCTGGGAGAACCAGCTCCGGTGAGATCACCAAGGGGCACGGGCTTTCCTGGGTGGGACAGCAAGCGACCGGAGTCCCTCCCTTCCACCTTCCCAGGCCAGCTGGTAGAATTGGACAGGCGGTCCCCTTAGGCCGCGGAGGCTGGTGCCCCCACCACACGAGGCCCCCCGGAACAACTGAGATAGTTGGGTCGGAAATCCCCAGACTGCGGAGAACAGTGACCGGGGGATCCCTTCCAAACACGTGACTCCCCCGTCGGCTGGGAGCAGTGCACTCTCCCGGGCTGCGACAGCTGGCGCCCTCCCGCCACGCTTGGTGCCCCGGGCCGACTAGCTAATTTGGCCGGACGCTCTCCTGTGCTGCGACAGCCGGCGACCCTCCCCGCGTTTGGAACCCCGGGCCGGCTGGCATTCTTCCAAGACGCTTCGGTTGCCGAACCTCCCCTACGGCGAGAGTTTTCCAGAGTTGAGGGACCCACAGCAACTTTCGCTGGTGGAACCCACAGACAGGCGTGTGCCACGTGCGCCACCTACTGGGCAGGATAGGAAGAACAGAACCCAGAGACTGCACAGAAAAATCTTTCAACCTGTGGGGTCGAACACCCGGGGAAATCTGACTAAATGCCCAGACGCCAGCAGAAGATAACGGATCACGCTCAGAAAATTGAACATATGGCCCAGTCAAACGAAGAAACCAATAGTTCAAATGAGATACAGGAGCTGAAACAACTAATGCTGAATATACGAACAGAAATGGAAAACCTCTTCAAAAACGAAATCGATAAATTGAGGGAGGACATGAAGAAGACATGGGCTGAACATAAAGAAGAAATAGAAAAACTGAAAAAACAAATCACAGAACTTATGGAAGTGAAAGATAAAGTAGAAAAGATGGAAAAAACAATGGATACCTACAATGACAGATTTAAAGAAACAGAAGATAGAATTAGTGATTTGGAGGATGAAACATCTGAACTCCAAAAAGAAACAGAAACTATCCGGAAAAGAATGGAAAAATTTGAACAAGGTATCAGGGAACTCAAGGACAATGTGAACCGTACAAATATACGTGTAGTGGGTATCCCAGAAGGAGAAGAGAAGGGAAAAGGAGGAGAAAAACTAATGGAAGAAATTATCACTGAAAATTTCCCAACTCTTATGAAAGACCTAAAATTACAGATCCAAGAAGTGCAGCGCACCCCAAAGAGATTAGACACAAATAGGCGTTCCCCAAGACACTTACTAGTTAGAATGTCAGAGGTCAAAGAGAAAGAGAGGATCTTGAAGGCAGCGAGAGAAAAACAATCCGTCACATACAAGGGAAACCCAATAAGACTATGTGTAGATTTCTCAGCAGAAACCATGGAAGCTAGAAGACAGTGGGATGATATATTTAAGTTACTAAAAGAGAAAAACTGCCAGCCAAGACTCCTATATCCAGCAAAATTGTCCTTCAAAAATGAGGGAGAATTTAAAACATTCTCAGACAAAAAGTCACTAAGAGAATTTGTGACCAAGAGACCAGCTTTGCAAGAAATACTAAAGGAAGCACTAGAGTCAGATACAAAAAGACAGAAGAGAGAGACATGGAGAAAAGTGTAGAAAGAAGGAAAGACAGATATGATATATATAATACAAAAGACAAAATGGTAGAGGAAAATATTATCCAAACAGTAATAACTCTAAATGTCAATGGACTGAATTCCCCAATTAAAAGACATAGACTGGCAGAATGGATTAAAAAACAGGATCCTTCTATATGCTGTCTACAGGAAACACATCTTAGACCCAAAGATAAATATAGGTTGAAAGTGAAAGGTTGGGAAAAGATATTTCATGCAAACAACAACCAGAAAAGAGCAGGAGTGGCTATACTAATATCCAACAAATTAGACTTCAAATGTAAAACAGTTAAAAGAGACAAAGAAGGACACTATATACTAATAAAAGGAACAATTAAACAAGAAGACATAACAATCATAAATATTTACGCACCGAACCAGAATGCCCCAAAATACGTGAGGAATACACTGCAAACACTGAAAAGGGAAATAGACACATATACCATAATAGTTGGAGACTTCAATTCACCACTCTCATCAATGGACAGAACATCTACACAGAGGATCAATAAAGAAATAGAGAACCTGAATATTACTATAAATGAACTTGACTTAACAGACATTTATAGGACATTACATCCCACAACAGCAGGATACACCTTTTTTTCAAGTGCTCATGGATCATTCTCAAAGATAGACCATATGCTGGGTCACAAAGCAAGTCTTAACAAATTTAAAAAGATTGAAATCATACACAACACTTTCTCGGATCATAAAGGAATGAAGTTGGAAATCAATAATAGGCGGAGTGCCAGAAAATTCATAAATACATGGAGGCTCAACAACACACTCTTAAACAACAAGTGGGTCAAAGAAGAAATTGCAAGAGAAATTAGTAAATACCTAGAGGCAAATGAAAATGAAGACACAACATATCAAAACTTATGGGACGCAGCAAAGGCAGTGCTAAGAGGGAAATTTATTGCCCTAAATGCCTTTATCAGAAAAGAAGAAAAGGCAAAAATGCAGGAATTAACTGTCCACTTGGAAGAACTGGAGAAAGAACAGCAAACTAATCCCAAAGCAAGCAAAAGGAAAGAAATAACAAAGATTAGAGCAGAAATAAATGAAATTGAAAACATGAAAACAATAGAGAAAATCAATAAGACCAGAAGTTGGTTCTATGAGAAAATCAACAAGACTGATGGGCCCTTAGCAAGATTGACAAAAAGAAGAAGAGAGAGGATGCAAATAAATAAGATTAGAAATGAAAGAGGAGACATAACTACTGACCTCACAGAAATAAAGGAGGTAATAACAGGATACTATGAACAACTTTACGCTAATAAATACAACAATTTAGAAGAAATGGACAGGTTCCTGGAAAGACAGGAACAACCAACTTTGACTCAAGAAGAAATAGACGACCTCAACAAACCAATCACAAGTAAAGAGATTGAATTAGTTATTCAAAACCTCCCTAAAAAGAAAAGTCCAGGACCAGACGGCTTCACATGTGAATTCTATCAAACATTCCAGAAAGAATTAGTACCTACTCTCCTCAAACTCTTCAACATAATTGAAGTGGAGGGAAAACTACCTAATTCATTCTATGAAGCCAACATCACCCTCATACCAAAACCAGGCAAAGATATTACAAAAAAAGAAAACTACAGACCAATCTCTCTAATGAATACAGATGCAAAAATCCTCAATAAAATTCTAGCAAATCGTATCCAACAACACATTAAAAGAATTATACATCATGACCAAGTAGGATTCATCCCAGGTATGCAAGGATGGTTCAACATAAGAAAATCAATTAATGTAATACACCATATCAACAAATCAAAGCAGAAAAATCACATGATCATCTCAATTGATGCAGAGAAGGCATTTGACAAGATTCAACATCCTTTCCTGCTGAAAACACTTCAAAAGATAGGAATACAAGGGAACTTCCTTAAAATGATAGAGGGAATATATGAAAAACCCACAGCTAATATCATCCTCAATGGGGAAAAATTGAAAACTTTCCCCCTAAGATCAGGAACAAGACAAGGATGTCCACTATCACCACTATTATTCAACATTGTGTTGGAAGTTCTAGCCAGAGCAATTAGGCAAGAAAAAGAAATACAAGGCATCAAAATTGGAAAGGAAGAAGTAAAACTATCACTGTTTGCAGACGATATGATACTATATGTAGAAAACCCAGAAAAATCCACAACAAAATTACTAGAGCTAATAAATGAGTACAGCAAAGTAGCAGGCTACAAGATCAACATTCAAAAATCTGTAGCTTTTCTATACACTAGTAATGAACAAGCTGAGGTAGAAATCAAGAAACGAATCCCATTTACAATCGCAACTAAAAGAATAAAATACCTAGGAATAAATTTAACCAAAGAGACAAAAAACCTATATAAAGAAAACTACAAAAAACTGTTAAAAGAAATCACAGAAGACCTAAATAGATGGAAGGGCGTACCGTGTTCATGGATTGGAAGACTAAATATAGTTAAGATGTCAATCCTACCTAAATTGATTTACAGATTCAATGCAATACCAATCAAAATCCCAACAACATATTTTTCAGAAATAGAAAAACCAATAAGCAAATTTATCTGGAAGGGCAGGGTACCCCGAATTGCTAAAAACATCTTGAGGAAAAAAAACGAAGCTGGAGGTCTCGCGCTGCCTGACTTTAAGGCATATTATGAAGCCACAGTGGTCAAAACAGCATGGTATTGGCATAAAGATAGATATATCGACCAATGGAATCGAATAGAGTGCTCAGATATAGACCCTCTCATCTATGGACATTTGATCTTTGATAAGGCAGTCAAGCCAACTCACCTGGGACAGAACAGTCTCTTCAATAAATGGTGCCTAGAGAACTGGATATCCATATGCAAAAGAATGAAAGAAGACCCATCTCTCACACCCTATACAAAAGTTAACTCAAAATGGATCAAAGATCTAAACATTAGGTCTAAGACCATAAAACAGTTAGAGGAAAATGTTGGGAGATATCTTATGGATCTTACAACTGGAGGTGGTTTTATGGACCTTAAACCTAAAGCAAGAACACTGAAGAAGGAAATAAATAAATGGGAGCTTCTCAAAATTAAACACTTTTGTGCATCAGAGAACTTCATCAAGAAAGTAGAAAGACAGCCTACACAATGGGAGACAATATTTGGAAATGACATATCAGATAAGGGTCTAGTATCCAGAATTTATAAAGAGATTATTCAACTCAACAACAAAAAGACAGCCAACCCAATTACAAAATGGGAAAAAGACTTAAACAGACACCTACCAGAAGAAGAAATACGGATGGCCAAGAGGCACATGAAGAGATGCTCAATGTCCCTGGCCATTAGAGAAATGCAAATCAAAACCACAATGAGATATCATCTCACACCCACCAGAATGGCCATTATCAACAAAACAGAAAATGACAAGTGCTGGAGAGGATGCGGAGAAAGAGGCACACTTATTCACTGTTGGTGGGAATGTCAAAGGGTGCAACCACTGTGGAAGGCAGTTTGGCGGTTCCTCAAAAAGCTGAATATAGAATTGCCATACGACCCAGCAATACCATTGCTAGGTATCTACTCAAAGGACTTAAGGGCAAAGACACAAACGGACATTTGCACACCAATGTTTATAGCAGCGTTATTTACAATTGCAAAGAGATGGAAACAGCCAAAATCTCCATCAACAGAAGAGTGGCTAAACAAACTGTGGTATATACATACGATGGAATATTATGCAGCTTTAAGACAAGATAAACTTGTGAACCATGTAATAACATGGATGGACCTAGAGAATATTATGCTGAGTGAATCCAGCCAAAAACTAAAGGACAAATACTGTATGGTCCCACTGTTGTGAACGGACATTCGAGAATAAACTTGAAATATGTCATTGGTAACAGAGTTCAGCAGGAGTTAGAAACAGGGTAAGACAATGGGTAATTGAAGCTGAAGGGATACAGATTGTGCAACAGGACTAGATACAAAAACTCAAAAATGGACAGCACAATAATACCTAATTGTAAAGTAATCATGTTAAAATACTGAATGAAGCTGCATCTGAGCTATAGGGTTTTTTTTTGTTTTTGTTTGCTTGTTGGTTTGTTTGTTTTTGTTGTTTTTTACTATTACTACTACTTTTATTTCTTTTCTTTATATTAACATTTTATATCTTTTTCTGTTGTGTTGCTAGTTCCTCTAAACTGATGCAAATGTACTAAGAAACAATGATCATGCATCTATGTGATGATGTTAAGAATTACTGAGTGCATATGTAGAATGGTATGATTTCTAAATGTTGTGTTAATTTCTTTTTTTTCTTTCCGTTAATAAAAAAAAAAAAAAAAAAAAGAATATATTTTGTATGTTAAGTTTTTACAATAAAAATATATTAAAAAAATTTTCATGGCATACTTAAAAAATTTTATTGTAACATAAACATAATATAAGATATGCCATTTTGTCCATTTTTAAGTGTACAGTTCAATGGCATTAATTTCATTTACACTATTGTATAATGAACAGTGTAACTGTGATGTAATGAACTTCCATCACCACCATCCATTACCAAAACATTTTCATCACCCAGAAACTTTGTACCCATTAAGCAGTAACATTCCATTTCCCCCTCCACTCCCCAGCCCCTGATAATCTCTAATCTACTTTCTGTCTCTATGAATTTGCTTATTCCAGGTATTTCATATGAGTAAAATCATATAACATTTGTCCTTTTGTGTCTGGCTTATTTTACTTGGAATAATACTTTCAAGGTTCATCATATTGTAGCATTTATCAAAGTTTCATTCCTTTTTATGGCTGAATAATATTCCATTGTATGGATATACCATGCTTTGTTTATCCTTTAATCTATGAATAGACAACTTGGTTTGTTTACAAACTTTTGGCTACCGGGAATAATGTTGCTATGAATACTGGTGTAAAAGTATCTGTTTGAGTCCCTGTTTTCAATTATTCTGGGTACATATACTTGGAGTGGAAGTGCTAGGTGTGATGGTTCAGTTCATGTGTCAGCTTGGCCAATCAGGCACTGGCCTGATTGTTACGGTGAGGGTATTTCTTGGGTTTAAATTATCAGTCAGTTGATTGCATCTGTGGCTGATTATATCTACAATCAAGAAAGGAGACTGCCTTTAGCAATGAGAGAAATCTCATTCAATTAGTTAAAAGCCTTAAAGGAAGAACTGATGATATCAACAGTCAGAAAGAGGAATTTTCATCTCTACTTCAGCCAGCCAGCTTCTCCTGGGGAATTCACTGAAATCTTCCTTGGTGCTCCCAACTTGCAGTCTGCCCTATAGAATTCAGACTTGCCAATCCCCATAGTTGAGCCCACTCCTACAATAAATTTCATAATTACGAACATACATATATGTTCTGTTTCGCTGGAGATCCTTGACTAATACACTGGGTCATATGGTAATTCTATTTCTAACTTTTTGCGGAACTGGCAAACTTGTTTTCCACAGTGGCTGTACCATTTTACTTTTCCACCAGCAATGCACAAGAGTTCCGATTTCTCCACACTATCATCAACCTTGTTATTTTCCTGTTTTTAAATAATAACCATCATAGTGGGTGTGAAGTGATATCTCACCGTGGCTTCAACTGGCATTTCCCTGATGGCTAATGATGTTGAGCAACTTTCCATGGGTTTATTGGCCATCTGTATATCTTCTTTGGAACAATATCTACCAAGTCCTTTGCCCATTGTATTAGGGTTCTCTAGAGAAACAGAACCAACAGGAGATTTCTACAAACATGAGATTTATAAAAGCATCTCACACAACCATGGAGATGCAAGAGTCTAAAATCCGTAGGGGAGGCTGTGGGGCTGACAACTTCAATGAAGTGCCACAGGAGAGGCTTACTGGCTGAAGGAACAGAAAATTCTCTCTTCTCCCTTAAAAGACTTCAACTAACTGCATCAAATCCAACTGACTGGATTATCTCATTTGAGGAAGACTCACTTTTAGTTGATCATAGATGTAGTCAGTCACAGATGCAATCAACTGACTGATGATTTAATAAACCAGCCCTCTGATCTATCAATCAGCCGTGAAATACCCTTGCAGTAACAGGCCAGTGCTAGCCTGACCAAAAAATTGGGCACCACCACCTGGCCAAGGTAACACCTGAACTCAATCATAACACCCATTTTTTAGTTGTTTCTATTTTTGTCATTGAGTTATAGGATGTTCTAGTTTGCTAGCTGCCAGAATGCAATATACCAGAAACAGAATGGCTTTTAAAAGAGGGAATTTAATAAGTTGCTAGTTTACAGTTCTAAGGCCGAGAAAATGTCCCAATTAAAACAAGTCCATAGAAATGTCCAATCAAAGGCATCCATCCAGGGAAAGACACCTTGGTTCAAGACGGCCAGTGAAGTTCAAGGTTTCTCTCTCAATTGAGAAGGCACATGGCAGACACAGTCAGGGCTTCTCTCAGTTGGAAGGGCACATGGCAAACACAGCGTCATCTGCTAGCTTTCTCTTCTGGCTTCCGATTTCATGAAGCTCCCTGGGAGACATTTTCCTTCTTCATCTCCAAAGGTCGCTGGCTCGTGGACTCTCTGCTTCATGGTGCTGCAGCATTCTCTGCTCTCTATAACTCTCCTATTCTCCCAAATGTTTCCTCTTTTATAGGACTCCAGTAAACCAATCAAGACCCACCCAAATGGGCTGAGACATGTCACCTAATCCAGTTTAACAACCACTTTTGACTAAATCATATCATCCAGGGAGATGATCTGATTACAGTTTCAAACATACAGTATTGAATAGGGATTATTCTACCTTTATGAAATGGGATTTTTATTAAAACATGGCTTTTCTAGGGGGCATACTTCCTTTCAAACCAGCACATAGGAGTTCTTTACACATTCTGGATATTAAATCCTTATATATAATTTGCAACTATATTCTCCCATCTATACTATACAGTCTTTTCACTTCTTGATAAGGTTGGTGACATATTTTATTTTGGGTAAATGGATCTATCATGACAAGATAGTAATGCCCAATGGCCCTTTAAGAGAAGTTTTGATTCCAAGTCCAGTTTCTCATTAACCAGATCCTAAATTCTGAATGTGCTGTGAAATTAGAATGCTCAATGAGATGATATTGCTCTAAAAATAAACTTCTCTAAGTAAAAACAATAATCAAGGGAGGCCTAACTAAGTCCAGTGACTTAGCAGAAGATGGACTGTGAATCAAATCACATTTGGTAGCAAGTATGTGGTCAATGCTGACAATATAAATTCTACATTCTTGGGAAGACATGATAACAGAGACCAATCTATCTGTGACCTTTCTGAATTCTGCAAATGGAGTGCCAACAGTACAGTGAGTCATGGCCTAGGCAGAGACAAGGCCAGGGTGACAAGACAGAAGCAAAGACCCAACAGCACAGGTCACTCGTCTCCCTGCCACCTCACTCAGTGCTAGTCTGAGGAGATGCCCAAGAGGTGTGAGTCACAGTAACACTACATCCTCTCCTCAGCCATTATGACAATCGTCATGAAGACACCACTCCAAAGTGGGGTAAAGCCAATGCTCACAACTCAAGATCAGATTCCTCGCCCTGCCACCCACTCAACTCCTCAACCTAGAAAACATCACATGAACTTTCTGGTTTGCAGTTTCCTTCTACGGAAAGAAAGAGACGGGGTGGGGGCGGGTGGGGGTGAGTAGCGGGGCTGAGTACAGTTGGAATGGATGATTTCTAAAGTCCTTCATTCTAAAAAAAAAATCTGACCACAGTTAACAGCTAAGGCAGTAAAAAAAAAAAAAAAAAAAAGAGGAGATTCCCAATGTTAAGCCTGTGTGAAAACATTTCCTTTTTCCTTTGGGGGACCTTTTTCCATCTCTACCCTTTGGGGGACATGAAAGAGGCAAACATTCTTCGGGCTTGAGATTGCCAAGGTATTCTCTGTCTAATTATATTCCAAATAAACATTCAAATAAAGACAATTCGCAGGAAGCCAGAAGTTAATGAGGAGGAACAACGTGTGCTAAAGGAAGAGCAGAAGAGTGAGGGAACCCTACTCAGACTCGGCTGCTTTGCTGAATCATCCTCAAACCCGTGTTTCTGATTATTTTGTTGAGGGTAGGACGCTGTATAGGCCCAGATGATAAAGCACCAAAAATGGCAAATGGTACCATTTGTTAATGGGTACAAACTACCCATAAATATCTTCCAAAATCATGGGGAGAATAAGAAAATTATTGATAAAATAAATAAACACACAGACATTTTGCATTATTTATTCCAGAGATAAGGCTGTCTGTTCCATGTAAAGGTAAAGAGAAAGTGGCAACCTCTAAGTTCCAAGAGGGCAGACTCACAGAGGCCTGAAGGTCCTTCGAAATGAGAGAGACTGACTTCCCTCAACAGCAGGTAAAAAAGGATGGTATTTTTGTCTTTAGTGTTTTGAGTCTCATTTTTTTATGACATGTTTCCTTGGGCTTGTTTCTCATGCGCTGATGATTCGGGTACTTTCCCTGGCACAGGCTCACGAGGCTTTTTATAATGGGGATCATGCTACCCTGTGGCAAGCTCTCGTTTGGAAATCAAATAGCCCCCATGCTTGAATGCTGAGGCAGGAGATGAGTCACTCAGCATGGACTGCGGAGCTGGCCTTTAGGAAAGATGTAGACTGTTCTCGTTTCTGAGCCGTTCACAGACTAGCTCAAGGTCAGACTGCAAAAAGTAGACTCGGCTCTAAAATCCAGATACAAACTACCAGTGCCAGAGGGAGCGATGCCTCTCCCTTTGCCAGTCTTTGAACTCATTACCTAACCAGTGTGGCATAAAAGGAGCAAAACATTTTGTAGACTATTTCAATAAATGACAAACACCTAGAACATCTAGAAGGGTGATGGGGACTAGTCAAAAGGCCCAATAATTATCTCAAAACGTTCATCTTTTATAAAGCCAGGGAACTCAAGGACATCATACTTGCAGTGTGTGTTTTCATCATACTTTTGCTTTATGGGTGTAATACTTCTTAAATGGGTTTTATTGCCTCTTTGTTCAAACTCCAATTGTCCCGTTTTAATCAAACAATTAATAAGAGTTTTCTTATCCACTTTAAAACAAACAGGAAACACATGTTCCAGGCTTCTAGAAGCATTTAAAATGTAACTTCTATACATTTCCAAAAAGGATGTGGGTTAAAAAGAGCTGTATGATTTGTAGTTGTTTCAGTAATTTTCAAATCACTTAGAAACAGACTTGAGATGAGTTCTATATATCATAAATAAAAACAGGGCAGTTTTGTAAAAAAAAAAAAAAAATCCCATTAGTCCATGTAAGGATAAATGATGTACAACCCAGGGCCTGGTATTACTTAAGTACAGTTTCTAGAGGAGTCTTTCCTTTGACAAATGACGACAATATTTACCCTAAACATCTATTATACAATCATGCACTGTTTATCCTTTCTTAAAAGGGGTGCTAGCTGTGTCAATGTTCCTTGGTTGAAGAGTCATTTAAATAAGCCCTTTGGTTTATGTTGCATACAAGGAGGCTTTACAAGATCTAATCTTCTCTAAACCTGTTATGTTATTCGGTTCAGCAGATCTCCCTAATTGTAGCTATTAGTTCCCCTTTTTTGTGGTGTGTTCCATCAATAGACTATTGAGTGTTCAGTAAATTAAGCCCAATCAGCAACCAACACATCGAGCAGACGTTAAATCATAGCTTGGCTGCCCTTATTCTTTATTAGGATCTGTGAAATGGCTTTTAAGCTCAGGGACAGGATTTAATATGATGCACATTTGTGTCATTCTCAGATTTCCATACTGTACTATCAGGTATGCAAGGTTTTCGGGTTTTTTTTTTTTTCCCTAGGCAACAGGTGTGTTCTTGGAACAACATTCAACCCCCACTCCGGCTTATGTGAGAGGCAGCAGCTGCAAGCTTAATGCCAATGGCACATGGTTCCATCAGAGAGGAAAAAATAAGCTACTTGTTCAAAGTGGTAAAGTAATGGGCAGATGGGCTAGAGCGCCTGCACTTTTCTTTGTGTTGCAGAACCAAAGTCTAAACTTTCAGATGACAAGTGTTGTTTTCTCCTTCTTTCTTTTTTCTTTCTCTCTCTACTTGCACCTTCTTTAAAAAAAAAAACAACAACTAATAAACGACACATTTCTTTAAGCCATACATAATCATTATTGAGAATATTCCCTCCTTTGAGGCATACTATTTCAAGTTGATGAGAGAGAAGGAAAAACTTAATTTAAGCTAAGGTACATTTTATTTATAACTCATTTTGTTTCTAAAAAAATTTAAAGGAACTGTTTACTATGCAATTTGAAGAGACTTTCTCAGTATGCAAATCCTACATTTTCTTAACATGTAAAGTTAAATATATTTATTTGTAGACCTCATCATTCTCTAGTGAAGAACTTCTAACTAAATTTTGCAAGAAAGTACTAATAAGAGTTATTATGATGTATTGCGCACGTCAGAAGTATAATGTCCATATTAACAGTACACTGATAATGAGACAGTAATTATTCCAATAGTGTTCAGGAGAATCAATGTTCATTTATCACTCAAGATTGTCTTTTGGTGTATTGGAGATAATATTCTTTTTTATATGTTAGCTTTCAGGTATCATCATGCCTCAGAATATGAGGAGCTCACCCACTATCTTACTGCATATAAGGTTACCTATAAATGAAAATATTGAGAAAAAGAACTAATTAGAGGAGTATATAGCTCTGTGATAAATGTCTTATTACATGTACTTTTCTGGAATTCATATCATAGCTTCCTCTCTCACTGATGGGTATTTCAACAGGGATCTCTAATAACAGTAGAAGCTGCGAAAAGAATCTTGGTTTTCATTAGATGTGGCAAAGGAATACATTGCAAATGGGATGGGGTAAATGCCCATATAATAGTCATGGAGATTCTGATAGAACATGAGTCACCAGATTCCCTAGAAAGTGTTGTGTATTACACCCAATATCTAATTGGGGAAGGAGTAAAGAGAGAATCCCTTTTTACTTTCTTTTCTTTTCCTAACCCTAAACCACAACTTTATTCAAGATTAAGATTTTTCTGTGTGTGCCTCTATAACGAAATTGGTTTTGCCAGGACTGTCTCATTGCTGAGAAATCTACAGGCAGGCAGACAGACTGGGAATTCAATCCTCTGTGAGAAAAGAAGGACAATGAAAAAGAAGAACCAGGTGATAGACTGGTTTTATGCTTTTAATTTGTTTATTTAATTCATTAGATTTTCGCTAAATACACACAAATAGTGACTAGCCTCAAGGATGATGTTAAACATTTCAGAAAATATTAAAAGTTGGCCCAGATATCTTGTAAGGTCTCCTTCAATTCAAAGATTCTGAAATTCTATGATGTTCCTTTCTTTGGGCTACAATCTGCAGAAAGAAGGGTGGCTGCTGATGGACTCAGCTCAGCGAGAGTTATCTTTTAACAGACAAGTAAACTGCTTTCAGTCCTCTGCCCAGTGTCCCCACCTGCTTCCCATCACACCCAGAATAAGACCCCAGGCCCTTACAATGACCAAGGAGGTCTCATGGGACCTGGCCTTGTGCTATCTCCTTCACTCACCATCTCCCTGGCCTTGTGCTCTGCCTAGAACATGTCAAGCTCGTTCCCTCCTCCAGGGGTCTCTTCCTTCCCAGTCTCTTCTGCCTGGAATTCTCTTCCCCAGATCACTGCAAGTCTCAGTGCCTCACCTCTATCGGATTCTTGCTCAACTGTCACCTCCTCAGATAGGCTCCCTATCTCAGACAACTCCCTGCACCTAGCGCTTTCTGTACGATTACCCTGCTTTTTTTTTTTTATGGCACTTAGCACTAACTAAACTATTTTTATGTATCTGTATCTATATCACCTGTTTCCCAGACTAAAATGAAAGTTCCATGAGAACATGGACTTGGCTTCGCTTGTTCATTCCTGAATTTCCAGCTTCTAGAAGAGCGCCCGGCACGTGCCCAGTCAATTGGTGTTGCATGAATGATTAAATGAATGAATGCATAAATGGATGCTTTCGCTACCACCAATCTGGCTAGGGTAGAAAAAAACAAAGAAGGATCTCATTATGCCATGAGAGTGGTCAGTGGCTGGGCTGGTCACTTGAAACACACCATGGAGACCAGGGAAAGGAAGTACTCACGTGAGTCTCCACGTCGCCAGCAAGGATCCTGCTATTTTTCAAAAACTCAGCTACCATGCCGTTCATCAGCTTATCAAAAGCTTGCACGGAGGGTGCCACACCTTTGGAAGAAGAAACTTCCGTTATTCCCTGGTAGGTCAGGGGACAGCTAGTACTGCCTCGCCAGAGGTCATATCGTTCTAGTCGGCAAGTCATTCATTCACTCCATCGATGTTTATTAAACACTTCTCTATGGTTCAGGAAAACACTGCTTTCCTATTTTCCTCTTCCTGAAGTAACCACTCTCATCTACATCATTTCATTTCATTCTCCCCCCAAACTCAGCAGGGCAAGTAGCATCACCACAATTCAGCAGATGGAGGAAATGGAGATGCAAACAGATGAGCTAATATACCTAATAAGAGGCAGATCCCAAAATTGAACCAAAACCAAGGTACTTCCTTACACAACAACCTGCTCAGCAGCTAGGAGGACCTCGCAAACAGTTTACCCAGGACAATTAAAAGGAGCTGCAGGGCAGGGAGGAGGAGAAAGCTAATTTCACACATTTTGCTGCTGCTTCACTTCTCAGGCGGAGGAGAGGTGGTGACTGGTGGTGGTGGCAGCTGGGGGGTGGACATGAAAGTGACTGCTGAGCTCATCCATGCTCGGTTTTAACCTGCCAAATTACTGTAAAAGCTGAAGTGTCAAATGGCCTAACCTGGTGAGCTCCAACTGGCTGCTCTGCCTTTTTCCCCTGCCTTTTAATTAGGGGAAAGAATCTAAGTCCCTGACTCTATGTGCATAATATTGAGAAACATAATACTGAGACACTCAGCCTTATAGGCTATGAAAATCCAAATCAGAATGCAGGGTCCCCTTTCTCATGTCGAATGGAAATATCCGTGCTCAAGACTCCCTCCTTTTCCCTTTTTCCCCGTTTGCCATTTCCACAGGCCCAAAGGGTGATGGAAACAGTTCTCTACAGGTCTCTGCACCTACAATCTAACTCCCAGGAAGGCTAACAGGGCCAAGTTATATTAAACTTCAAAACGCAGTAAGTACCAACTTGTAGAGCATAAAAGGACACAAGCCCAGAGATTCCTTATGGATCTATGTGGAGACAGATAAACCTGTTTGCTGCTATGGAAAGGACCGGGAAACCTGTGCTGAGAATTTTAAGTGGGAGAAAGTTTTAAAAATATTATAGAGGACTCGACAAAGTGGAAGGTACAGTGATAAAAGGGAGTATTTTCCAATTTCCTTTCATAGCTCAGCTCTGCTCACACCTCCTCCAGGCAGCTTTTACTGACCTGCCTTTCTCTCCAGGCTGCATCCTTTGATCATCCCTTAATTAAGGCAATTCGCAGCACAGAAAAAGTAATGCTTTGAGACCAAAAGATTCCTAAGGATTAAGACTGTGAATAATTCATCTTAGATTTCCCTGTACCTAGCATAGTTCTTGTCACTTGGCAGGCACAAAAAAAAAAAAAACAACAGTTCTTTAACTGTTGACCTGAACTTACCTGCTTGTCAGAAAAAAGAAGAAAAAAAACACATCATAGCATTAGCATCGTAACAGGGCAGAGCTTTGATCTGTGTAGATTATATATTCGTAATGACTGCATTCCTTCTACAAGTTTCTTTTCAAATAATTTTTTTAACTCTACTCATATCATCAAAAGAATAATATTTAGTTGAAGGTGCTAGGTTGTCCTGGAAGATTTGTTAAACATAGAATTTAGAAAATTACCAAAACTTAAACTAAGAATAAATAGAAGCTATGTTGTTTAGGATTAGTAAAACATCTGAAGGGTGAATATCACTCAGACATTTTACTAATTACCCTACTTCATTTCTAGTAAGATAATAAAATTGTTAGAGATGCTGTTTTAAAAGATCTTATTTTAGTAACTGGCTTGGAATGATTTGTCATATTAGAAAAAATTTGTATAAATACAGGTAATGTAATTGCATACCCTCTAGTTTTGTTTAGCCTCTTCATTTTTCCACCAATTTCTTTTTTTTTTTAATAAAGAAGAAAACATAAAGTTAAGTCTAATTCCTCTTTGAATAAGTGAGGTCCAAATTAATGAGGGTTTTCTTAAATTAACCACACTACAGAATTTTCTGGGACTTGAAGTTTAACTTAATTATGTGTTCACAATCTGCATTTGGGGTTAGGAATTTAAGGAAATGTCTTTTGATCACCTGAAGCAGGGCATAACAGAACAAAGTTACTGAAGCTAACATGAAATTATTTTCTTACAAATAAGGTTTATTGAATCTCATATACCAAGTATATGATTAATCATAGATGCGTCTCAGTTGACGCAGAAAAACTTACAGGCCCCTGGCAAACTTTCCTTAAACAACATTTCCTTTCAATCCATTCAAAGCGTTTTAATTTTCATTATGTTTAGGCAAAAGCAAACAAACAAAAAAACCCAACCTGTGCATTTGTGCTCAGGCAGTACTTTTTGTCTCGGACATGTAATGCAAGGCCCAGTTCCAAGTCAGACTGAAACTCTAGAAGCACCAATGTCGTTCTTGCCTGGTAAAAGCTTTTTTTGAAAGGCCCTTCTTCCCCGAGGCTTTTCTCAGCCCCGAGAAGGCTGACAGGACTCAAAATGGGTCAGATAAGGAGAAAATGCATGGGTGACAAGAATAGAGTTGCCGGAGTAAATATAGAACGTCCAGTTAAATTTAAATTTCAGAGAAGCAATGTTTTAGTATGTTCCAGATATTATGTCCCATGCAGTACTGGGGGCAGACTTATAGCAAAAAATAAATTATTTTGTTGTTTATCTGAAATTCAAATTTCACCAGGTGTCCTCTATTTTGCTAACTCTACAATTCCAGATGAGAAGGAATTGGAAAAATTATTATAAATAACTTAGAGAGTTTGCCATATATGGTAATCCTTTGAAGAAAGTGGGTGACTTTTGATTTTTGGTCATAGAATTTTACAAGCATACTTGGTTGGGAACTGGCAAAGGTAAGACAATGTGATATGACCGTGTTCCATCAAAGCCATACTTGGCTTCGCATCAGAGTAGCTTCCTTTAAAACCACAGTTCTGAAAGTTAATGACTTGTTCTCATTAAAATTAAAATCTACAGAATAATTCTTTCCAATTTACATTCTAATCGAGAACATGAGTTTCTTTCTGATAATTACCTAAATAATATACTTCGCCATTGAGTGTGGAACAGCAGTATATACACTAAAATGAAAAAAAAACCTTTTTTTTTGGCTCATGGGTTATCCTCTTAATAGGCGTAGCTATTGGTAATTTTCGTAGGTCACGGGTTGAGACATTTCTTCCTTTCACTTTTTCAGGAATTACTTGCATCTGGTTAACGCCATTGGTCACATATAAAGCAAGGGATAGGGAAGTTGAAGAAAGAAGACAGAGATAATCCTTATTCTGAAACTAAAAGAGAAGGACAAAATGAAGTAGGCAGTCGTGACAAGAGTTTGGGGCCCTACCTCTGCTGACACTGTTAAGTTCCCCACAGTTCCCAGGGGGTCTGTGTGACTCTGCAGACAGCAACTCCAACCGGATGACAGCTTGCTCCAGCCTTTCTATCAGTCCCTGCATCTCTGCCATTCTAGAAAAACAACAGGCACAAGAGTAGGCTTAGGAAGGGGACACCATTTCCCTCAACAACTGCAAGAAGAAAAACAAAAATTATTCAGAATTGCTTTCATTACCTAAAGAGTATTTCTATCCACCATGCAAATACGTGAAATTTGGAACATAAAACGTGGAACAGAGACAGCAGCAAATTACACTGCGCCTATCTTCTATTCAATCCAATGATTTTTTACAAATCCAACAGGTACACACAAATATTCACTCTCTTTTTGCTATTATAGAGTGCCTACTCTGATGCTTCCCAGTTAATATGATATAATCTATGCACAACCCTGACTTAAAAGCCAAAGAATGTGTAGCCCACAATTAATATTGCCAACTCATATCAGGAAATGCTGGGAGCATATTTTTGCTATTTCCAGTCATTTTTTTCTGTTAAAGTATAATTCTCCAGGGAACATGAGACCCACTGATAATTCTTGTTTACTCAATTATGTTAAATCAAATGGCCCAGCACAAGAGAGCTG
The DNA here is from genome assembly GCF_023851605.1 of Tamandua tetradactyla. Lineage (NCBI taxonomy): Eukaryota > Metazoa > Chordata > Mammalia > Pilosa > Myrmecophagidae > Tamandua > Tamandua tetradactyla. The sequence continues at coordinate 20,462,156 of NC_135351.1, read as the reverse complement.
TGAGTTTATGAAACTGTGCATCATGTAGCTGAGCTGTTTTCTACTTTGTACTAGTTTATTTCAGTGTCCCTGTTGCTGAATCATTTCAAATTATAATTATTTTGAACAGTGGGGATTTTAATTTAAAATATTAAAAGGGTCATTTTCCTTTTGCACTGCTGCTGGTTATTTCTAGACGGAATTGCGTTTAAGGTGGGGTGAGTTTTTTTTGAGACACGGGTCTCCCAGCACTCTTGGCTGAGATAAACTGGTTTGAGGTCAACCAGGGGATTGAGGATAAAAGGGTTATACCATAAAAGGGGCTGAGTAGCCAACCTTCCTGCTTCCAAACAGATCTTAAATACCTGTACTGAGTGTGGACAGGGTAAAGTACCTTGAAATTATTGGCCCGAGTCATTTACATGCCATTAAGACAACCACTAAAGAAGTAGTTAATATACACCTAACACTGCCTGACACCAACCAAAAACTGCTCTTGGCAAAATCAGGCTGTTGCCCAAAGAGACTGAAATAGCCTCGTTAAACCAATGCCTGTAGTTCTTTTCTCATGAGCTTTTCAAGCATCTTTCTGAGCAATATGGCATGCTTTTGAATCAGAGACACTGCTGCCCCAGAGGCTGGGTAAGTTTTATTGCTGTAAGAGGGGCAAATATTTTCTATTTCTACTGGCAACCAGGTCGTGCATTTCTCTATTGTATTTTGTATTCCCCATTAGATTTTTTGCTTAAATATAATGACAACTTGCCGCTACCATTTTTTTTTTAAAGCAAGGTTATACTTTTAAAACAAATGCACAGCTCTGTAATTCCGTGTGCAAATGTCAGACGATAATCAGATATGGATGGCAGGGCACACTTGGCTATTTTGGAAAGTCATCTTCTCCGAAAATGCCGGCAGCCACTCTTTCAAAATATGGGGCAGTGTTTTCTGCACAGCTGAACCGGAACCTAATCCCAAGAGGGTTCAAAATTAGAAGTTTCTCATCTATTCTTTTCCTCTTAACGTCAGAGCTTTTGCTTCCATCGCAATAGGAAAAAAACAGGGAGGAAAACATTTCATTGAATCCTTTTCGCAATCTTCTTGCAAGGGAACTGGGTATCCTGTGGGTGGGTGAAGGCCATTTGAGAAATGAAAGTCCCTCAAATCTTTTAATAGTTGCCCATCTGTTCACAGTTATCTATGTTTCCTGCTACTCAACTTGCCAAATGTTACCGCCACACACCTAACTCATGATAGAAAAAAAATGTGTTTGCTTTTTTAGCAAGCTCCCTGTCCCCTTCCCCCCAACAGAAAAGCAAAGGCCACCTCCAGCAGCTCACAGGGCAAGCTGTTTCAGGAAGGCCTGTGACATTTCACACTTAGGACTGCTGTCCCTGACTGCGGCTTAATCAGCCTCCCTGACAAGACCCAAACTCACACCATCTAGCTTGGCTCCTTACGGTGAAAGACAACAGGAGTTAGCCTATAAACTGCAGAGCTGGGCAGATTGGTATGGAATGCAACCCCCTAAAAGCAACTCAAATGTCACCGCACTGCAAAGCCACATGAACAAGACAGAAGTCTTGCCACAGCTTTTCTGGAGGTCAAAAGAGAGCTCCTGTACGGAAGCTGGAAAGGTGCCTCCGGGTTTAAAGTTTTAGAGCAGTTTCTAAGAGAAACTCAAGAACAAATAAAAGAAAGAAAATACCCAAGATTCCAAAAATATACATGTTAGCATTCCCAGGGAGCCTCAAAGCCTCCAAGATGGCCATGCAGTCTCTCCCCAAAATACACACACTTACACACGCACGCGCGCGCGCACACACACACACGCACGCACATTTCTCCCCACATATGCCCCCAGCTGCTATCCCAGCTCTCAAGAATGAGGAAAGAACATAGCTGCAGATTCTCCAAATTGTTCCCAGGCTGTCTATTAGCCTTGGCGTTTCGCGAAGCGGATTTAGCCAAGTTTTGATGAGAAGGTAGAGCCAAAAATGACGAGTTGGGTTGGGGAAATAGATACAGACAGCAACGTCAGGGTGAGGAGCGAGGCAGGGCCAGGCAGACAGATGAGTTTAGATCAGGAAGTCAGCAAAGTAGGGTGATGTCACAAGATGGCACACTCCAAGTATCAGGTGAGGAGCAAAGAGAAGCCAGGGACATATTCCCAGAAATCAAGAGTCTGGCTAAGACATGGCAGCTGAAACTTGGCCCTTCAGGTTTTGTATCATCTGTTCAAGCAGAAACCAACCCCAAGCTGAGGTCACCTACATCCCACGGCTGATAAAAGATAAACATACACATTTGACCCGAGTGTGAAGGGTATGTGGAGAGAAAAAGGGGAGGGACATAGTATTTCCACAACGTCCTCTTTTTAATGCTTTGTGTTAAAAAAGTATACTTGAGATTTACCTTGATTTCTTGTTCTGCATTAATTTTTTTAATAATTTTTATTGTGCAACATAACATATATACAAAAAAGTGATCATTTCAAAGTACATCTTAACAAGCAGTTTTGGAACAAATTTCAAAGTATGGTATGGGTTACCATTCCACCATTTCGGGTGTTTCCTTCTAGCTGCTCTAAGACACTGGAGACTAAAAAGAAATATTATTTTAGTGATATCTGTTAAATTCTACCTTCTCTGATACAACTCTTCCTTTACCTTTGATCATTCTTCTATCTTTAGAGATATTTGGGCAATGACCATTTTAACTTCATGTTGAAAAGGAGTGTCGATATTATGGGGTAGAGGAATGCAACCGATTGACACTCTTGGAGAGACAGGTGCCTCTGGGCTTCAGGGTTTATCTGGCCTAGGAACCATCTGGAGGTTTTAGGTTTCTGAAAAATAAACTTAGTGAGTAAAATTCTTTTTATAGAATCGGTTATTCTTTATGGTTTACAGGAATACTCAGTTGGGGCTTGGCAAGCCATAAGCAATAATGTTTTGAGTATTTTTCTTTTTGAGCTTTGTTACAATGGGAAGAGTATATAGTTAGATTCAGCTGTCAACTTGGCCAGGTGAAGGCACCTAGTTCTGTTGCTGCGGACACAAGCCAATGGTACGCGAACCTCATCTGTTGCTAATTACATCTGCGGTCGGCTAGGAGGCGTGCCTGCTGCAATGAATGATGTTTGATTTAATTGGCTGGTGCTTAAATGAGAGAGCTCAACATAGCACAGCCCAAGCAGCTCAGCATACCTCATCTCAGCACTCGCAGCTCAGCCCAGGCCTTTGGAGATGCAGAAAGAAATCACCCCCGGGAACGTTGTTGGAACCCAGAGGCCTGGAGAGAAGGCCAGCAGAGACCATCCTGTGCCTTCCCACGTAAGAAAGAACCTCAGTTAAAAGTTAGCTCCCTTTCCTCGGAAGAACAAACGAAATAAATCCCCTTTTATTAAAAGCCAATCTGTCTCTGGTGCGTTATTCCAGCAGCTAGCAAACTAGAACAGGAAGTATAACCCATCTTTGTTTGTCTTTTTAAATTTTGCTTGTTTTTCCTTTTTTTAAAATTTAATTTTTATTTTTGTCAAAGTTAAAAGACACAGAACTTAAAGAGTCAACAGTTCTATGAAGCTTATTACAAAATCCCAACAATTTGGACGTGAGTATACCCTTCCATTCCTTGTCTCAAAAGGTTACCATTTTAAGTTATTTTAGCTGGTTCTCTTGGTAATTACCTCCTTATATCTACATAACATGTTTATAACTCTGTGTCTTGCCTATTTTTCCTCAGTTTTAGGCATCATCCAATTGAGTTGCTACTTAAAAAGTGAAGGTTTACTTTTTTATCACCCCATTCCCACCACCACATACCTGCAAATTTCCAACTCCAACTTCCCAACAACTCCCCCATCCTCCCAAGAGTGTTATACCATAACTTTCCTTTTTTTTTAACAATATTCAGCATAAACACAATTATGACTATTTGGCGCTATGAGATATAATAAGATTATTTTCCATGTTTTTGTACAACCTGTTTTCATGGAGCCAACGATTCTCAATTTTTTTCAATCGCTCAGTTTTCTACATACTTAAAAATTACTCCTCTCCAAACTCTTCCACGGTTGCATACAACGCCTTTCAGTCAAACCGAACACACCTGGAATTCTGTTAATTCTTTCTTTTCAGAGGCACCTCTTGTGGAGAATTATGCCCATCCTGTATGCCGGCTCCATAGTCCTCCTGCACACCTGTCAGCTGGGATCTCCCTCCACCTTCATTTTAAGGATTTTGTCCCCCTCCCTCTTATATTGAATCCTCTTTCTCACTGTACTTCCTTAACTGGGAAGAGCCCTGTGTTCTTCCCAAACAAAGAAGTTAGCATTCTAAATATTTAAACAATTCGAACTCTCTCACACTAATTGCAAACATCTACAAATATTTTATATACTGCAGTAAAAATACAGCCAACTGGTATTTTCTCATTCACAGTCCCAGAATAATGTATTCTGGAATCAAGAAAGGATTTTCCTAGGGGGAAAGATGACTGCCATGGTTTAAAAATAACTACGGAGGCAAAATAAGATTTTTGTCTCATTGGTCATCTCCAAGCACAGATATTTAGTCCATAACACCACCCAATTTTACAACATTGGTCTCAGGTCCAATGTCATGTCCACAATACAATGGCTGTGCTTAAAATAGCTAAGTGAGGCAGTATTTCTAGTCTTCATAGTTTCCAGAAAAGGAGAGATCCATGTGCTCTTAAGCTTTGTATAAGATCTCACAATGTTTGTCTCGTCCATCTTAAACAGTGCAAAGAGGACCTGGTTTTGGAGCCAGTCCTGGATTTCTGCTCTGGTTCTCATTCGTTAGGGTTCTCTGGGCAAGGAGCTTGGTTTTGCTTCACTTCAGTTAGCAGCTACCTGTATGTAGCTTGGCTGTGACACTCAAAATGCATTTAAAGTCCGGCCCGTGGTCAACGATAAGCGTGGTATCTACTATTAAGAAGACATCGCATCTCATTTTGTTCTCAGTAGGAATAAGTGTATCGACAAACCACTATATCAAATCTTAGTATGCCTGAAATGCTAGGCGATTATCCGGAAGAGCTGGTCAATGGAAATGACTAGATAAACTTCAGGTCAGCAGACCCTTATTTTTACCTCAATGTTTTGTTTTCCTCCATCCATGTACTTATTCCACTGATATTTCAAAAATATGATATTTTCAAGTCAATGGGTAAGGGTTAGGTATAAAATGGAAATTTGGGTAGGTGATGAGTTTTTTTAATCACATGATTTCCCCCTAAACATCTTTATAATGACTCTTCTGCTTTTTAACTAGTCCTCTGCAAAGGACAAAAGTACAACCTCTGTGGAAACATTTTTGGAAAAGCACATCCCTTTATCACTCCCATTTTCTTTACCCAAAGCATGCAACGCTGAGAGTGGTCTGAGAAATCAGAGTCAGGGTTTTCTAAGGCCTTACGTAACTTAGTTTTCTAACCAGCTATAAAAGCAGCTTTCATAGCTGCTTTGCAAACTGAACAGAGTAAATGGTGATAAGCCCAGAATTACAGACCATTTGTAGCACATATTTACCATCTGTAAGACATACTGCTCAATAAATAAATAAATAAAATTTACTGAATTAAAATCCTGCCTTGTGTTAAAACTTTTTTTAGCACATGTATACCTTACCTCCCAGAGAGGCTGGTAGCAAGCTTTTCACAGGCCAAGACCATATCTTACCCTGCTTTGTATCTCCCACTGAGTCCAGCATGGTGCCATGTACACAGAGCATTCTATAAATATTTTTTGATTGACTAATTAATTAGCTACCTACCACTCACTGCTTTTCCCTTGCCTACTCACTCACTGGCACATTCCCAGATCAAGCTGATAGCTCAGTTCTCTTAGGAGAAATTTCCATTTAAAAGAAGACATCAGGTTAGTTTCTCTCACTTAAAACCACAGTGGCCTACCTCCCATGATTTAAAAGCGCACAGCTGTCTGCCTCTAAACTGAAACTTCAGGCCTTCCACTGCTCCCTTTTCTTTAGGATTTCAAATTTTCTAAAACTCCACATTGATCAGAGGATCTTGTCAGAAGTCTTTCAATATTCCTCAGCAAGCTCCTAAAACAAAGGAGAATGCTACTTCGGCAACATTTCTAAGTTAATAAAAGGGCATTTCAATTTTCAGAGTTCTTTCCCTAGGCCAAAGGTGCAGAAATAATTGCGGTGAGAGTTTCTCTTCTGAATCTGTAAGAGAGACCCAGAGCCAAAGAACTCTAAAGATTGTAAGCCCAAGATTCAATAGGGAATAGGCCTGGAGTGGCAGTTAGGAAATTGAAGATGGTTCAAACTTTTTCTCAAGGTGAGACTGGGCAACAGGCTTATTTGTGAGCTCTCTGCAAAAATAAAGTGATAATGTACTAATTTCTCTGTAAGGTGAACAGAAATTCAAAAATCTTTGTTAAGCAAATGACCATGACTACTGAATTATTATACTGATATTTCTTTTAGTCTCCAGTATCTTACAGCAGCTAGAAATAAAAACCTAAAACTGTAGAATTGTAACCCATACCAAAATCTAAACTCTGTTCTGCAACTAATTGTTGCGATGCGCATTGAAATTTATTGCTTTTTTGTATACATGTTATTTTTCACAAAAAAGGGGGGAAAAAGCCGATTGTGATGATAAAAAAAAAACTCTATCAAAGGGGGGAAAAATTTGTTAAGCTACCAGTAAACCAGTGTGTGTTAGATTGTTAAATTCTCTTTACCATGCCTATATCAATTACTTTCTTTCCTTTCCTAGAAAACTAACAATCACCAGGGGGAATAGTCTTGTGATTCACCATTTGTAACTGGAGAAATGGTATTTTGGGGGGTTGAATTGTGTCCCTCACAAAAGACATATGCAGGTCCCAGCCCCTGACCTTGTGGATGTGAGCGCCTTTTTTAAATAGGAGATTTGAAGATAGTATTGTTACAGCGTGCCACAACTGATAAGGACGGGCCTCAACTGAAGAAGGCTGAAATTCCTATAAGCAAAGGAAACTGGACACAGAAGGAGAAGCCATGGAAGCAGAAGCCATGGGGAGCAGCCAGCGGAAGTCAATGCAATCCAGAAGAGAAAGGAGAAAACCAAAGAACCCCAAAGATTGCCAACCAGCCAGATGATATCACCCAGGAAGAAGCAAGCCTTCTGGCCTCTGAAACCGTAAACCAATAATTCCCCTTGTTTAAGACTTCCCAACGTATGATGTTTTGCTTTAGCAGCCATGATATAATATTTATTCATTCATTCATTGACTGGCTCATTGAAAGGTTTGTTCATTTGATTCATTCAGTCATTCAGTACCCACTACCAGCAAAGCACAATGCTCAGAACCAGAAAATCAGGGGTGACTAAAATACATCTCCTGCCCAGCCATCGTGGGAGGAGGTTGGAAGTAGATCCGGCTCAGTCAAGCCAGGGAGTCATTTCACCAGGAGATAGATTCATGTTGCCAAGGAGCCCGCCTTCATATCTTTTGCTTGCTCTCCTGGAGTTTATTTCTGGAGCCGGCTTCTCACCAAATAGCAAACAAAAGCCACCATTTTCTTTTATCTGCAAAGAACTTTCAAGAGTCTCTGATCTTTGAGATGAAGCAATCGGTAAGTTACACAAGGAAAGCAAAACTTTAAAATTTTCACAAAACTGGAAGAATTATATATGACATCTGTTTAGCCAATGAATCTTCTACAACCACTAATAACTTTCCACAATAGAGAAGAGAAGCAAATTCCTCAACTTAACTTTCAAAAGGATCCCACCCCAGCTGGCTTTTAAAATCTGTTCTCTAACTACAACTCACCAAGCCCCAGAGATCCAATCACAAGGATGACTCAACATTTTCCAAACTTGCCCCATCCCATCCCTCTTCTACGCTTTGGTCTTGTCTCAGCTGCCTCGAGGGTCCTTCCCACCACCACTGCAAAGCACTCTTCAACTCTCCAAAAGGTCTTCCAGCATCTCACAGATCAGCGCATGCTCTCTTGCGGTACTTATTTCCTAACATCTCTGAGAAATCTAGAGTAGAAAATCACAGAGTGAAATAAATAACCACTTATACAAATTAACTTGCCATCCCATTTGCCTCTCCACTTTGCTGGATCTCTCCTCAGAACCATCCCTGATCAGTCTTCTGGTATAAATATTTCTCCTCTCATGTGAAATCTCTGAAAGTAGGAGCCCAAGTCTTATCACTTGGTGTAGTGGAAAAAGCATTTTGGGGGCAAGAACCTTAATTTGAGACCCAGCCCCTGTGATTCATGGCAGAGTTCTTAAATTGAGTCTCAGTTTTCTCATTTCCAATACACTAATTCGTTTCTTATGCTTAATTCATTCATATAAGAAAACCGTATGTGAACATGTTTTAAGCTGCATTCTGTGGCTACTGAGGTTACACACGTGGATGAGCACAGGCTGTCCTCAAAGCACCATGAGCAGTGGTGTAGTCTGGCCGTTAAGAAAGATCAGCTCTCTGGAGTACAGTGCAGGGAACGGGGCTACTACAGCAGAGAAGAGCCCACTGGGAACTGAGCCGATGGGGAATGTCCAAGCATATCTTGAAGGCTAGCTATATATGCTGAACTTGGGGTGGTAGGGCTGGGTGAAGACGAAGCCATAAAATCATAGACTTCAAATGCTCAAAGGGACCAGGACAAACCCTTATTCCATTATTCCACTTGCCTAAACTTAAAGTGGGAACTAACTCCCTTAACTAAATTTGTAGCAAAGATCCTTCACCGAAAAAGAGCTCTCCCTCTCTCCAATTTCAACTATTGTTGGGAAAGAGCATCAATTCCTGAATCTCCATGCTGTCCTTTGCTCTTGTTTAGACAAGGAGGAGGTAGAGATTGAACAGCTGCTCACATCACGTCCCTGGTTAAACACACTTCTCTCAGTTTGGGATCTGTGGCTTCCAGGAGTCCCCTAAGACCACATCCTGGCACTGGGAAAAGAAGAACCATGGAGACCCTACCGGCCAGGCCACCTTGGCCTGGGCAGGGTTTTCATGAACCTTTTGTCCTTCTATCAAGTTGATGTATTTTTGTTCTCTTTGTTTCTGGAATATAAAGAACTCTTTCACCTCAATAATAAGACAAATAATTTAATTTGATGGGCAAAATATTTGTATAGATATTTCTCCAAAGAAGATATGCAAACAGTCAATAAGCACATGAAAAGATGCCCAACATCATTAGTCATTAGGGAAATGCAAATCAAAACCACAGTGAGATACCAATTCACATCTACTAGAATAGCTACTATTAAAAAACTGAAAATAGGTGTCAGCAAGGATGTGGTGAAATCGGAACCTTGTGCATTCTTGGCAGGATTGCAAAATTGTGCAGCCACTCTGGAAAACATTTTGGCAGTTTTTTAAACAGTTAAGCACAGATCTGCCATAGGACCTGGCCATTCTGCTTTGAGGTATCTACTCAAGGAAAATGGAAACATATGCCCACACAAAGATTTGTATACAGGAATGTTCATAGTAGCCTTATTCAAAATAGCCCCAAAGTGGTAACAATACAAATAGCCATCATCTGATGAATTACATACACAAAATATAGCATATCCATACCAAGGAATATCATTTGGCAATAAAAAGGAACAAAATATTAATGAATGCTACGACATGGATAAGTTCAAAATGGATAAACTCAACATGGATAAGCTCACTCACAAGCTCATTGAAGCTCAAAAACATTATGCTAAGTGAAAGAAACCAGATACAAAATATTCCATTTATACAGAATATCCAGAAAAGGCTCATCCATTGAGACAGAAAGTAGATTGATTGCCTAGGGCTGGCAGTGGGAATGGGGAGTGACTCAAATGGGCATGAAGTTTCTATTTAGAGTGATGGAAATGATTTAAAATAAGATTGTGGTGGTGGTTACACAAGTCTGTACATGTACTAATAATAATTTAATTGTACACTTAAAACGATGAATCTTCTGGTGTGCAGGTTACACCTCAATAAAGCTTTAAAAAAACAAATGAAAAAGCACTGCCCCTCTTTATAGAGATATAGTTGAAAACCTGGACCCCATCTTAATAACTTTCCTGCTGGCATCTCCCAGCAGAGCCACATGTGGCAATTCAACCTAATCAGGTTCTTTGAATGGCCACAGCCCTTGCTTCTGGAGCCCTAGTACATCAGAAGCACTGGGGGGAAGTGGGGCTTCCTAAATGCAGATTCCTGAACCCCATTCTCAGAAATACCAATTCAGTAGGTCTGGGTGCTCTTGGGAATCTGCATTTTTAAGAAGCACTTGAAGAATACAAGGACCACATTTTGAGAAACATTATAATAAATGTGCATAGGAATGCGGTGGGAGCCCGCAGGCTTGGGAGGTGAGAAGGGTGGGTGCAAAACCCAGCCTTGGGAAGTAGGGAATTAAACAACTTCTTGACTGAACTTTAAGAACTAAACTAAATCTCAGAGGATGAGGAAATGTTGTACAGAAGAATTAAGGTAAGTAACGGCATTTCTAAGCCTGTGCCCAGCAAGTGCAATTACATGGAGGAATTAACACCAGAAAACATGCACTGAGCAGTCACTGGGTGCAGGAGTTAAGAAAATGTGAGGGCCAGGGGGTTGATGAATAGTTAGAAATAAGGTGAGTGTGCAGAGTTCATGGAAGGATATGATGACAGATGAAGCTGGGAGGAGTCCTGGGAGTTTCCTATCAAGGTTACAACAGATGGAAGAGAATCTGGCAGATGTTTAAGCAAGATTTGGGAAAGAACGAGACAGGCTGTGGCTGGGAGAAAAAAGGAGAAGTATAGAGTAATGTATGTCTCTTCGGGGTAGGGTGGTACCAATAAAAATGAAGAGAGGGAAATGCCTAATGAAGACAAGGACTCAGTGTCAGACAAGCCAAGATTCAGGTGCCTACGGTGACTTGTAGATGAAAGTTTGGCAGCTGGAAATAGGGGACTGAAGCTCAAGAGATTTTAGAATGGAGTTATAACAATTTTTTCCCACCTAATAATAAAACCTGCCTCAGGATTTTGGAGAAGATTAAAGGAGATGATGAAGCTAACTCTGTGAACTATAAATTGATGATAAGTTATTAGGATAATTTACATCTGAAGGCTTCACTGCACTCATCATTGCGATTTGCACACAGTGGGTGCTCAATCCATGAACAGGAGTTACCACATCTTATATCCCCCAAATGCAATGACTGTGTCACCTCACACACACTTCTAAGACCATACCACAGAACAGATAAAAAGGCAAACACTACTGACTGAAAGCATAAAAGTGGATATCATTTCACAAAGCCAGTTATTTCTCACAACACAACTAGAAATAATTATTCTATTAAAACCTGTCATTTCAGCATTCAGAATGCCAAATTTCTCTGGAATAATGAAGGAAAAAAGTTTGTTGAAATTCCTTCTGATCTCAAAATTCATGGGCATTCATCGTAAGACTTACATACAACTGAATAATGGATTCAGCAACTCTCTTAAAAGAAAGAGAAAATATACAAAAAAAAACCTAAGGTTCAGTTTTTAATTGTTGGGCCAGCTTTATGTATGGACATTTTCAACAAGTACAAGTGTGATCATTTAATTTAAAATAGCCAAGATGATCACTTGGTCCCAAGAATTGTCATTCTATCCCTTTTTGCTTCTTCATGTGGCTCCAGCCTCCTGGATCTATTTCCATATTTGGCTTTGATTTACTACTTTACAAACTCAAGAGTTTTCCAATAGTGCTGTTGACCAGCAAAAGATGACACGTTCTGCTTTTTTTGCTTGCACGTCCCAGGAGCCCAAGAGAAAAAGGGAAACAGAGAAAGAAGGTAAAGTGGAAGAAAAGAGCAGTGGGTTGTGGGAGAGAAACTGAGGAGAGAAAAGGGAATAAAGGAAGGCAAAAAAGGAAAAAAGTGATGATAAAGAAGGAATAAGCCCACCATAACCTAGCTCTAAATTGTGTTCAAAACACAAAGAAGCAACTATCCGACTCAGAGAAGGAAACAATAGTAAGTGAAATGAGTACAGGAGTCAAAACTTGAAATAGGGACCCATTTGGAGTGAGCTTTTAGGTTTTTCTACCAGGCTAAGCCAAGGTGAGGATGGTGTAGGAAGTACAGGCAGCAAAAACTGAGAGAGAACCCCCTATTTCTGGCCAGAAGGAAGAGTGGAAGAGTGTGGGAGAAAGTCCTGCCCCTTCCCCCTTTTTCTCTCTTTTTTACGTCTACCAAGGATGGCTGTAGTTACAGAACTGTGTAGTAGAACAGCAAGTGGCAGCCCAGGCAGCTACAATTCGAAGAGAAGCCAGGTCTCTGCCCAGAGCATGGGAAAAAGGACCCAAGCAGTACAAAGAATGCAGGAAGAATCCCTGCTATTTTTTCCCTCCCTGCTTTACCCCAAGTATGGACCTAGCCTTGGGGAAGTGAACAGATGTAGTGTAACCAGCTAAAATTCCAAAAGAAACTCCATCTTTCTGGCCAGAAGACCCAGAAAAGGAGCTTTCAAGAGTAGGAGGGTGTGTGGGGAATCCCAGAGAGAAGAGATCTGAAGAAGTGGGTCCCGGATTCTGAGTATGAACCAGCACAAGTTTCAGTCGGACCCAGGAGTGATGCAGATGTGGGACAGAGGCAGAAGCTTTGAGAATAGAACTACTATAAACCACTGGTCAAGTCCCAGACTAACCCCTAATTAGCACAGGCATGGAACTCAAAGTGGCACAAGGCTTTGCAAAATGAAATGATGTTGGAACCAAGGCAGAACATATGGTTTGAACCCAACGAGGTTAATCTCCTGGTATGACAAAAAATTGAGCATTTTTTAAAGGACCCAGACTCTCCAACATAAAACTCAAAATATCTAGAATTCAATCCCAAAATATTTGACATGCAAGGGACCAGGGAAATTCTCAAGAGAAAAAACAATCAATGGATGACAATCCCGAGATAACGAGAGGTTGGAATTATCAAACATATTTTAAAAGAGCTACTATAACTATGCTCTAGAGATGAAGGCAAACACTTCTGAAATGGATGGAAAGATGACGCTCTGAGCAGAGACAAAGAAACTATAAAAGAGAAACAAGAGAAAATTCTAGAACTGAAAATTAACAATAACTGAAATAAAAAATGCACTGGATATGCTCAATAGCAGAATGGGGATGACAGAGGAAAGTGTCAATGAACTCGATGATACAGAAATTATCCCATCTGCAGAACAGAGACAAAAAAAGATTGGAAAAAAAAAATCAACAGAGCTTCAGTGCCTGTGGGACAGTATCAAAGTGTCATTGGAGTCTCAGGAGAAGAGAAAGAGGCTGATGCAGAAAACATATTTGAAGAAATAATAACCAAAAACTTGCCAAATGTGAAAGCCAAACATCTGCAGATCCAAATAGTACTGTGTGTCTGGTTATTACACAGTAACTGCATATGCACCCAATATACCTCACAGGGAATGCCTCTAAAGGGGGAATAAGAAAGAGGAGTAAAACAAAGAAATAACTGTCTAAAATTAAATAAATAAAATGTGATGGGAGCGGTGCAAGGGTAGCTCCACGGCAGAATTCTTGCCTGCCAGGCAGGAGACCTGGGTTCCATTCCCAGACCTTGCACCTCCAAAAAAAAAAAAGTAATGGACTAGCAACCCATTGTTGTAAAAATAAAAAAAAAAAAAGGAGATGTAATTACTAGGACATTTAGTTCTTTTTTCTTTTTACATGGGCAGGCACCAAGAATCGAACCCGGGTCTCTAGCATGGCAGGCGAGAGCTCAGCCACTGAGCCACCATGGCCTGCCCACATTTAGTTCCTAAATACCTTTCCTAAACACAGCAGAACAAGCAGTCACTAGAATTATATCAATTAATTAACTGGTTCTTCTATCAACACTAAACTTGCAAAAAGGGGCGTTTCTAACCTTGCTCTTTGGGTCAGAAAACAGGGGGGCCGGGTGAGCTACAAAAAGAGTTTTAAAATTGCTACTTGTATACAGCCTGAAAGAATTCTGTAAAATTCTATTCCCTGTTACACATTTTAGATGGATGTATAAAAAACTTTTACCAAATGTGAATAGTTACAAAGGATGCAATTTCCAGCAGCCTGTAAATAGTGACCTGCAAAAATAAAACTATTTTATCACTCTTAAATACATCCAATGAAATCCATCATCATTCATTTTAAAAGAATACATGAATGGGTTGTTCTTTAATAGTCAGAATATTTTGCATAATTACGTTTTCTCCTTGAACTTATATTTTCATTCTACTTGTCCAGTAGATATTTATCCTTAATTTTATATATTCTATGTTTTAATGTTTTTCACTCATTACCCTATCTACTTTTCTACATCAAAAATACATGTATAAATTTTAATTTAAACTGGAGTCAAAATGTTAAAAAAAAAAACAGAAGTTCTTCTGATTCTTACCACTGTAATCATCAGAATGCAGCTTATCAAAAGGACACAAATACTACACATTTTGACAAATAATTACTAAATATAAACAAAAGGTAATTGTTATTGGAAATCTCTCTTTCGAGAACTTTTATTTTTCAATTACTTCTTGCGGATGAGGATGAGTAACTTATTACTCATTACCAGAATAAGTCAAGATTAAGCATCAATTTGATTCTTTTTTTTTTTTATAAATTAGTGTAAATGCTGGGAAACTTTGTTCACATAAATGGATGAAGTTTTGTTATAGAAATGTCACTCAATTCTCCGAAATCCTCCAAGTTATATGCTACATCACTTGGGGATAAAAAATATCAAAAATTATTTTAATCAAAAGAGTAAGGAGAAATTTGGAAAGACTAAAATTTAGTGAACACCCTAACCCATCTATCAAATTGACTCATTCATTGGTTTTTGGCAAGGCTATTTTGCAGCTCTGTATGGACAGAAGTTAACATATAGAAAACCGATAGTGAAGCAAATGCTTAGAGGCTACAGCCATGCAAATAAATTTTTCCTGTGGAATAAATTGACTTCCCTCTTCCACTGTGGAAGAAGCCAGTTTTGCATCTATTAAGCAAATTCGTTTTGGGACATCCCTATAAATGTGTCTACTCTTGGGGCAGGGAAATTTAGTGTAGCTTAATAACCACTTATGTACCTTGCCTAAAGTAATGTTCTTTTGATTTACTGATTAAAGCTGTCCTCCATCCCATCCTAAACCCAGATGATACAAGGGCCTGAAGGGGCTCATGAGGGATGGTGTTAAGAGATCCTGCTTGAATTTTTACTGTAAAGTTTTACATTAGAATGTTCCATACTGCTTTATACCTGGGAAAACAGATAATACGAATAGACTTTAACTAGGATGAGAAGTCAAAATCTCAGTTATGTAACTTAATCTTGCTCTGGTGGAATGAATAAGATAAGATATATATACCATCAATGTATAAGTCAGAAGGAGAATCAGTTATCTTTTGGGGGCTATTCACCAGCATTCACATACCACTGGAACCAGCAATTCCATATCCAGAGGAACTCACAGGTACACCAACAGACACAGACAAAACTCTTCAAAGCCACACTCTTTGTAATAGCAACTCACAGGAACCACCCAAAAGCCCGTCAACAAGAGAAAGGATAAAACCTTGTGTAATATTTAATTAATAATATTTCTACTAAGAAATATCATCCAGCTATATCCAACAGTGTGGATGAATCTTGAAAACTTATTGTTGAATTAGAAAACTGCGAAGAATATATATACTCTTTCTCTAACCCAAAAAACAAGCAAATCTAAACAATATTTTATTTAGAAATCCATACATATGTCACAAAACCAGGGAATGATCAATACAGAATATAGAGTTGGGAGAAGCATGAGGAATGGCATATGAGAAGAGCACAAAGAGAGATGCAACAGCATGGTTCTGAAGCCTTAGTTTCTAAATTTGGTGAGGGGTTTGCAGGTGCTCATTTGATTATAATGCTTATAACGTACATGGGCTTAGGTTATCATTTTTGCATAAAATACTATGTAATTGCTGAATTTTTTAAAAACCCTAAAAAAATTCAAAATACCCAAAATAAAGCACCATAATGTCCCAAATAAGTTAATGCTACTCTTGAGAGTATTTAACTTAACTCCCAGGGTATGACTTAGGTAGTCAGAGAATCTAGCTCATTAATCCTTTCCAGAAGTTTCCTCTCCAAACCCTAACACATGGTAGGTGCTAATTTTGTAAGACCCCAGAGCTATGAATGGTTTTGCATTTTTAAATGGTTGCAACACAATGAAAACAAGAATAATATTTTATGACTGGTGAAGACCATATGAAATTCAAATTTCAGTGTCCATAAAAAAAAAGTTAAACAGCCACTCATTTATTTGCACTATCTATGGCAGCATTCAAGATACAACCGAATTGAGCAGTTGCTAAAGAGACCAGATGGTCAGCAAAGCTTTAAAAATATTTACTCTCTGGCCTTTTTCACAGAAGTGTTTTTACAGTCCCCTACACTGTATCAAGAACTTAGGATATCAAAAACTTAACATTACTTTCCACTTCAGTGATGAACTGTCAAAACCTAAGTCCCTTATAGCCAAGATCACCTCAATAATCATCCTTATGATTTCTCATGGTCAACTTCTTTTTTTCTATTGTTAACAAATATGTATATGACTTGATCCTAACATTAAAAATTCTGAAATTTGGGAATCCATGAAGTGTAGTCCTTCCTTGCAAAATATGCAGCATTTTCAAGAAGTTGTGTCCCAGCCACACTCAAATTACTGAATTAAATATTTTCACAAATGTTTATTGTCTGCTCATTATGTGCTAGGCGCCAAATACTGTTTGGGGCTGTAGGAACTATCAAAAACCCCATTCTTGTCCTCAAGAGGCTTACACTCTACTTAGACTCAAATAAGAATAATGCCCCCAAATATCACAAAACCGTTGTGGATGTTTTACCAAGGACTCCTAACACGTCATTTAAGTTAAAAGAAATTTGCATAAGTAATAAGGAAACAGTATTTCTGCAAACAATTCTGGTAAACTACGGTGAATAAATCCCATCGGGTTCTTCGTTCCAGTGACTATGTAACTAAAGCTTCTGGATCTTTTTCGCTGGGTGCTTATCTCCAGTTCGGCTGTTTAGACCTAATTCACTTCAATATCCTATATATATAATCATTTTTAAAGATGCATCAAATCATTTTTTTGCTAAAACTTGCAGTATAATTTGGGTGCAGGTCACCACTCTGGTGAGAATAAAGAAAAGGCCATCAGCACTAAAAAGTGATGGCAACGCGGCGACTTCTACCAACAACCCTCCACCCAAAGCAGTCAGAAAGCCAGCTGCAGGACGCTGTTTTCGGAAGCCCATGCCTCAGTTGCCTTTTCATTTTTTGAAAGTGACTCATCGCCTCAAGTCAGGTTGTGCTGAGAAACCAGGACCATTTCTTTCCAGCACTTTCCGCCCGAGGTGGCTAAGGTCGGACCCAGCCAAATGACATTCCCCCAGCCCGGTAAGGCGGAGGGCAAAGCCGGCGAGTACCCCCGGAAATTAGATCGGATGGGGAGACCCCTCCCCGCCCCCGCCCCCGGCCCCCGCGCACCCCGGCCCGCACCGGTCTTCCGAGCGCGCCGGGGCGCCCAGGGGAGGGCGCGGAGGCGGGGGGTGGGGTGGGGCAGGGCGCGCCCCGGGACTGACCCGGATCCGGCCGCCGCCCTCCGCCCGCGCCCCTCGCGGCTCCCCCGCGCCCTGGTCCCCGCAGCCCCCCACGCCGCCTTCATTGCCCGCGCGCAGCCGCCGCCCCCGGGGCCCCCTGCCCACTCCACCCATTGGGCGAACTTCCGAGCGCCGGCCGCGAGACGCCCCCCGCACCTGCAGCCGGGACCCCCCCACACACCGCCTCCCCGAGCCCAGACAGCGCCAGGATTACCTGCCTCGGGACCCTGGGGGCTCGTCCTGGGCAACGAAAATCCGTGTGCGGCCCCTCGCTCCCGCCTCCCGCGTTCCCTCCCCCTTCTTCTCCCTCTTCCTCCTCCCCCCTTAATAGGAGTCGGTGTCAGTCACGCTGCTTCAGGGGAGAGTCGCCGGCAGCTTCCGGGAGCTCCAAATACAGACAAGCGTGGGGGAGAAGGAGGAGGGAGAGCAAAGCTGGAGGGGAGGGGAGTGAAGATAAAGGGGGGCAGGGAGAGGGATGGAAGAAAGGAGGGCCAGATGGGCCGTGGGAGAAAGAAGGGAGCTGAAGGGTGGCGGGGGAAAGGAGGAAGAGAACCTGTCTATAAAAGAAATGAATGCATTGCATCAGGCAGTGTTGCAAAGAGGTCTGGAAAGATCCTGGAGGTTGCTGGCTGGGGGAGGCTTGGATAGGTTGGGTCCCCAAAGATGTGTGCAGAGAAATGGGTAATGGGGACTTTAGGAAGAAGGAGACCTGCGTGCTGAAGAGGAAAATGGCATCTAACACTTCAGCTGGGCATTAAGACCAGATGCATTCACATCTTGTACCAAATTCAAAAGAAAGTATTTCATATACGGCAACTTTAAACGAAAAAAGTTATTGCCTGATTATTTAAAAGCAATCGTAACCAAAACCAGTCTACTTTTTCAAGTCTATAATGTGTGGGCATTTCCTCTTTCTCTGTATATTGATTATAAACACAAAATTGGTGGCTTCTTCTGTGTTAGCACTAATAAAAGGAAAGTGCGGATTTTCAATTTTGTTCAAAGTTAACTTCAATCTGAAAAAGTAGACTGATGCTCGTCATTGAATGAATGCCAGGAAATGGATTGTGCTCACAAGGGAAGAAGGGGAAGAGTGTAATATCTTAAAGCAAAACCTCCAAAGCTAACAAAACACAGGAAGGTGAATCTCTGAAAAGCCAATATTCTCTATAGATATTAAAATGACGTCTAATTGGGTTTTGTGCATCACACAGTTTATTCTGACCCCATAGGTCCCAATTTGGATGAAGGTCATTCCTATGACACATTGCTCTTGGCCAGCAGTAGTGTTGGGAAGTGCCTCTTTGCTTCCTTTTGTCTGCAAACAAGATGACACAAACATTGCTCTCAGAGCTGTGCCTCTTGTGCACACTCCTTGCACACATTAAGTATTCAATATATTTAATGTGAATGAAGTACATAAGTATTTAGAGCATTTATGTTCCAGGAATGCAGAAAATAAGATGTCCGTAAGAGCCGGTTTTTGCAGGTTCACAGATAACTTCCAAGCATCTAAGAAATTTATATATATATATATATATATATATATATATATATATGCACTTTTTTTTTGAGAGCAAGTGGGTTGAATATTTATTGAGTACACATGCAGAGAAGGAGCATGTGGGCACTCTCACAAGATAATGGAGGCAAGAGACAAGGGGCCTCGGCACAATTTGTGGGGCAATCTGCTTTGTCTTCCTTTGATATTTTTATTAACTATTTTGCAACCTTCCCCTTTTCCATTCTTTGTGGATGCTTTACTGTGGATGACTCACTCAGCTGGGGTCCATTGGCCGCCAGGTGCTGTCTATTGCTGTTCTTATCAGAAATAACTTTCTCCTTGTGGCCTGATCAATAAGACTTTTAGAAAGACAAAAACAATTGTAACTTCAGCAAGCATCAAGCATTTGCTGTAATTAAATATATTTTGAATTGGTACATAAAAAAATTATGGACTCCATAACAAAGATGCATAAGGCACAAATCCTGCCCTTAGGTTTATCATGTAGTAGGAAGTTGAGGAAAGAATAAATAAAAATAACCACAGTGCTAAGAAGACTATGGAAAAATATCCTAACGGAAGCATGAACCAAGTCCTATAGGTACACAGAAGGCAGAGAGATGGGTTCTAGTACTGGGTGGGAATCCGAGGATGTTTCCTGGTGGAAGTGAAAGTTGAATCTTCAAGCAAAAATAAGATAAGAGTGTGTGATGGGAGAAGGACACTCAGGATGAAGGAAACAGCAGGGGCCAAAGTGGAGAGGTGATAAAACATAAGGCGTATGTGCTAGTTTTAAAGGATGTTTGTACCCTAGAAAAGCCATGTTTTAATCTGAATCTCATTTTGTAAAGGCAGCCGTTTTTCTCTAATCCCTATTCAGTACTGTATGTTGAAAATTTTAATTAGCTTATCTCCATGGAGATGTGACTCAATCAGCATGGGTATTAAACTTGATAGGTGGAGACATGTCTCCACCCATTCCAGATGGGTCTTGATTGGTTTTACTGGAATCCTTTAGAAGAAGAAGCACTGTGGAAAAAGCTCGAAAACGACAAGAGAGAAAGCCATGAGATTCTGAGAGAGGAGAACGACAGAGCCTCGAAAAAGCCACAGCAGAGCTGAGTAGAACCACAAGGCTGAAAGCCAACGCGGCCGGAGACACTGGGGATGAAGAAGGAAAACCCGCCTGGGGCAGCTCCATGAAACGAGCAGCTGGGAAAGAAAGCTGAAAGACTTTGCCACATGCCCTTCCAGGTGAGAGAGAAACCCTGAACATCATCAGCCTTCTTGAACCAAGATATCTTTCCCTGGATGCCGTAGATTGGACATTTCTGTAGACTTGTTTTAATTGGGACATTTTCTCAGCCATAGAACTGAAAACTAGCAGCTTAGTAAATTTCCCTTTTTAAAAGCCATTCCATTTCTGGTATGTTGCATTCTGGCAGCTAGCATGAAGGCCCGTCAGTGAGCTAGCTGCAATGGAGAGTAGAGGGAGCCAGGTCTGGGAAGGCCCAGACTGGTGCAGGCCTTTAACCTTAACCTACGATGTTTGAACCCCAGATGGTAGAAGATGGAGAGTATCAGTTTTTGAACAGAGGCATGGTGAGAATGGTTAATTTGGTGGTGGTGTGTGTAGGAGTGGAAAGTGATAGGAGACAGGGGAATCCTCTAAGAAATAATTCACTAGTCTCGGAGGGAAAGAAATGAGTCATAACCAGATCCCTGAATTCTTCCCTTGAGTTCTCCCACTGGCACAGAGCCACCTACTATGGGACACGTCCCCCGATGAGGCCTACCCACACTGAACTCTCCTTGCTTAAAACTCTCTCACTAGACCCGAAATTCCAGGAAAGCAGGAATCATGTCTGTTTGAGTCATGGCTATTTTCCCAGGTTTTACACATGATATTTCTTGATAAAATGTTCTTTTACAGGATCAGTTCTAAAGGTTCTGGCAGTGG
Organism: Tamandua tetradactyla; assembly: GCF_023851605.1. Classification (NCBI taxonomy): domain Eukaryota; kingdom Metazoa; phylum Chordata; class Mammalia; order Pilosa; family Myrmecophagidae; genus Tamandua; species Tamandua tetradactyla. The sequence goes on along the minus strand of NC_135351.1, from coordinate 20,441,026 downwards.
CGTTGGGAAGAAGAGGAGGGATGCTAGGCTCTTTTAACTCTTTTCAGTCCTCCATGAGATCACACTACCAATCTCTCTTTCTCCTTAGCAGATGATCTCACTATTTCACAAGGAGGCTGATGTGTTGATTTCTCCAACTTTTCTCCCCTCTACCTCAAAATTTCTCCTCTCCTCTCATCTCTCCATTATATTTCATTGAAATCCATACTCCCTTCAAAGCTAACACTATTATAGCCTGATTCCACCTTGGGCCCTCACTCTTGCATCCCAACCCTCCTCTTCTCCGTGGGATTCCACCCCCCCCCCCCCCCCGGGCTTATGCAACTGGCTGGGACTTTATCTGAGAGCTGATAACACAGTGAATACATATGGGCACGAGGAGCCCATCATTGAAATGGTTCTTGAATAGCTCTGTCCTACTGCTTTTCTTTATTTAGCATAAAACCCTTTCATTAACTATTTTAACATGAAAGGGTTCTTCTAGAATCGCAACAGAGAGTAAGTGAGCCAGGATCTCAGAATTCATAAATCATATGGCCAAGTGTCAAACGATACCCCTCCCAGAATCTGCTTTTGAGTGCCAAAAGTACCTGCATATCAGTTATGACACGGAAGACTAACCATGTCTAAGCTGGCTTGGTGGTAAGTTCTTCACAAAAAGGGTGTATTGGATGGAGACAAATGAACTCAGACAGACCCTCTTTCCCTCAAAGTATCCATGCCAATGCATGAATATTTGGATCAATGGATTCCAGTTTGTGTCCTGAATGACCTAAATGACACTAAGCTGGTGCCTCTGGTCTCTGTGAAAATTGCTCCATGCACATGACCGATGAGACTGTTCCCCACAGATTTCTGAATCCCCCTTACCCCGCTGGTATGTTCTCCTGCTGGCAAACAAAAAAGACCTAAAGAACAGAATGTTGTTTTTTCAAACTTTTATAGGATTTTCAGGAGGACAGGCTGATGGTGGTGTGTCTCCACCAACATGCCTCCTCATGAGTCCAAAGTTCTGAAGAACATGTTAAAAGTGTATCATGGAGAAGCTTAGTCTACCTAAAGCTGTACCTAAGAATTACTTCTGGAGTACCACATGTGGCCTCTTTCTCTCTAAGTCCACTCTGCACGTGAAATCATTGCCCTACCCCTACATGGGAAGTCACATCCAGGGCGAACGTCTCCCTAGCAGCATGGGAGATGACTCTCAGGGGTTAGTATGACCCTGGCACCATGGGATCAACAATGCCATACTGACCAAAGGGGGAAAAGAAGTGCAACAATTAAGATATCAGTGGCCGACAGAGTTCAAATAGAACTGAGAGGCTACTCTGGAGGTCTCTCGTATGCAAGCTTCAGTTAGACATTGCTACCTATCATAACTTACCAAACCCCAACCAAAACCATTTCGGTCCTAAAGAACACCTAGGGTGTTATATAAGATTCTGCAAAGATTCCATGCACTAGGGTAACTTTCCAGAAACCTACAACCGCCAGACAGTTCCTTGGACCAGATAAGTCCTGAAATGCAGAGGGACCAGCCTCTCCAGAACATCAACTAGTTCCATCCCCCTATTGCATATTATCGATAGCCCCTTCCAACATGAAAGAATGGGAGAAAGATTAAAGGTGGTGATGGAGTTATACAGACAAGGTAGGGTTTAATAAATGAGTATGATTGCTGAATTGTTATATTGATATTCCTTTTATTATCTAGTATCTTAGACCAGCTAGAAGTAAAAATCTAAAATTGTGGAATTGTAACCCATACTAAACTCTGAAATCTGTTTTACAACTAATCATTGCGTTGTGCTTTGGAATTTATTACTTTTTTTGTATACATGTTATTTTTCACAAAAAAGAAAAAAGTGTTTCTTTTCTAGCCTCCAGTGTTTTGGAGCAGCTAGAAGAAAAAATCTGAAATAGTGGAATGGTAACCCATAGCAAATGCTGAAATCTGTTCTGTATCTACTTGTTGAAGTGTACTTTGAAAATCAGTGCCTTTCCTTTCTTTTCTTTGTATGTATGCTATATTTAGGAATAAAAGATGCTTTTAAAAATGTGCTATGGGAGTTTGTGTTTTATTTCAATAGCTCACAAGTGAAAAGTTATCAGTGGATGATTTTACCAGCAGTTGAGTCAAGAACACTCCTTAGTTGAGGACTTACTATGTGTCACAATTGTGAGCGCTGGGAAAACAACACTCCAAGCAGAGACAAATGGCCATAACTAAGACATATGGAGCACTGACCACAGGCCTGACTCTCGTCTAAACATTTTACATGTTTTAACTCAGCAGTCTTATGAAGTGGATTCTATTCGTATCTCCACTTTGTAAATGAAGAGGCAAGTGCAGAGAGATTTAGCCATTTGCTCAAGACCACAAAGCAGCATTTGGTAGTGGGGTTCGGACCTAGCAATCTGATTTGCATTTGTGCACTTAACCACTACACTTTTCAGGAATAAATAGCAACAAGTAGGAATAAATAGAAAACTACCCATTGATAATATCATGAGTAGTTACACCAAGACCAGATTGTAAAGGGAATGGATGTCTATGCATCACCAAGAGTCAACCTAGAAATAAAATCGAGATATCCTGCTTCCATTGAGCAGGTGTGTGAGTGACGAATAGACATGACTGAGAAAAGTGATAGAACTTTTCAGTACTTCAGAGTTAGTGCAGAGAAAGGAACAGTCTGGAGTACCCTCCTCATTTGATGGGGTACCGGTAAGTATGTTATAAGTTAAGTATTGTCCCAACTCTGGAGTACAAGATGCTCAACAAAGGTATCGTTAGATTGCTTTGGGTGAATTAGTTCTTTAAATCCTTTTCTTCTGAAAGAGGTTAAGAAGTTGAGATTCCCTTGCTCAACTCTTGTATCCAAGCTCTCCTCCTCTCCAGTGGGAGAGGAGCCAGGGTCACAGAAATGAAGCATCCTGAAAAGACATTTAAAATATTCCAAATTCTTGCCATGTCGAGGTCCCTAGTAAAGATTTTATCTTATTTACTTTCATATGTCCTGACCCGGCATCTGGAAGGGACACAACTCTTTGGAGGCTGTGCTTTATGTGCCTTTCCCTGGTAATGTGGAGTTACTGTGAGCTCTCACTCGGTGGAATGGCTACCAAGTATGGCAGAGCCGGCCCCAGTTACTTCATCACCCACCCTCTTGTTGCCCCCTCCCCAGACCCAGACCCCTTTGGCTATACTTCGCTCTTGCTTATGTGATTCTAGCACAAGGAAATAAATCTGATGGCAGCAGCATATGGGCCTTTCTCCCCCAACGTGAGGATTTTTGGTTGTGATTTTGATGGTCTTGTCCATCCATATGTGGTGGGTGTGGGGGACATGGCCATGGAAGTTGAGTGGATGGTCAATAAATAGAAGAAAGTAAAAGTAAATAGCAGTTTCCTCAGATGCCACAGACATTCACAATGATACCTTTTATTTGCCCTGTGAGCAGAGATTCTTAACCTGGGATTCCTAAACAGGCTCCAGGAGTCTGTGAACTCCAAGAATGGTTTGTTTTTTTTTTTATTATGAACAACAAACAAATATACAAACATTCTTTTTTTAATGATCATTCCGTCTACATATATAATCAGTAATTCACAATATCATCACATAGTTGCATATTCATCATCATGATCATTTCTTAGAACATTTACATCAATTCAGAAAAAGAAATAAAAAGACAACAGAAAAAAAGTCATACATACCATACCCCTTACCCTTCCCTTTCATTGATCGCTAGCATTTCAATCTAAATTTATTTTAACATTTGTTCCCCCTATTATTTATTTTTATTCTATATGTTTTATTCGTCTTGTTGATAAGGTAGATAAAAGGAGCATCAGACACAAGGTTTTCACAATCACACAGTCACATTGTGAAAGCTATATCATTATACAATCATCTTCAAGAAACATGGCTACTGGAACACAGCTCTACATTTTCAGGCAGTTTCCTCCAGCCTCTCCATTACATCTTGGATAACAAGGTGAAAATATACAAACATTCTTGACATGGTTACAAGCAATGGCTCACAATATCATCACAGTTGTATATTCATCATCATGATCATTTGTTCTGAACATTTGCATCTCTCCAGCAAAAGATAGAAAAAAGAAAAAACTCATACGTGCCATTCCCCTTAATCCCCCCACCTTTCTTTGACCACTAATATTTCCATGAATTGTTTTTGATGTCTCAGGTTTTGTGCATTTATCTAAGATGATTGTTATTAGTTGAATTGTGTCCCCCCCAAAAACATATTCAAGTCCTAACCCCTGGTCTTGTGGCTTTGACTTTCCTTGGAGATAGTCTTTGAACATATCAATTAAAATGAGGTCCCACTGAAGTAGGATGGGCCCTTAGTCCAGTAGGACCCATGCCCCTGTAAACGGGGAGGGGGGGTGGTTAGGGAGATTGCTCTAGTTTGCTAGCTGCTGGAATGCAATATAGTAGAAACAGAAAGGCTTTTAAAAAGGGGAATTTAAGAAGTTGCTAGTTTACAGTTCTAAGGCTGAGAAAATGCCCCCAATTAAAACAAGTCTATAGAAATGTCCAGTCAAAGGAATCCAGGGAAAATACCTTGGTTCAAGAAGGTCGAGGAAGTTCAGGGTTTCTCTCTCAAGTGAGAAGGCACATGAACACAGGGTTTCTCTCTCGGCTGGAAGGGCACATGGGTGAACATGATCATCTGCTAGCTTTCTCTCCAGGCTTCCTGTTTCATGAAGCTCCCTAGCAGGCGTTTTCCTTCTTCATCTCCAAAGCGCTGGCTGGTGGACTCACTACTTCGTGGTGCTGCAGCATTCTCTGCTCTCTCTGAATCTCTACCTTTTTCTAAAATGTTTCCTCTTTTATAGGATTCCAGTAAACTAATCAAGACCCACCCAAATGGGTGGAGACATATCTCCACTTAATCCAGTTTAATAACCACTCTTGATTCAATCACATCTCCAGGGAGATGATCTAATTACAGATTCAAATATGCAGTACCAAATAGGGATTAGAAGAAATGGCTGCCTTTACAAAATGGGATTAGGGTTAAAACGTGGCTTTTCTAGGGTACATGCATCCTTTCAAACCAGCACAGAGACAGACAGACACAGAGAGGAGAATGACATAGGAAGATGGCACAAAAGAGAAGAAGGCCATGTAGAAGTGGAGGCAGAGATTGCAGTGATGTCTCTGTGAGCCAAGGAATGCCAAGGATGGCCGTCAAACAAGAGAAATTAGGAGCGCAAGGAGGATTCTCCTTACACATTCCAGAGGGAGTGTGACCCTGTCAGCTTCTTAACTTCAGACTTCTAGCCTCCAGGAACGTGAGAGAATAAATTCTTGTTGTTTTAAGCCACCGGGTTTGTAGTCCTTTGTTACAGCAGCCCTAGGAAACTAAGGTAACACTCCATAGCTATTATCAGATTTTTCAGAGGGGTCTGTGTCTAAAAATTAGTTGAGATATCAATGATTTACAGCAGTGCAAAGCAGAGCCAAGTGGTTCCTTCCTGAGATCCTCAGCGAAGGGAGTATCTCAGCCTCAGGTGAACATGGGTTCTGGGTACGCCAGGATGGAGGTGCCAACAGCCTTGTGCAACAGAATCATTTACGCACTGTCTTAGTTTGCTAGCTGCCAGAATGCAATATACCGGGAATGAAATGGCTTTTAAAAAGGGGAATTTAATAAGTTGCTAGTTTACAGTTCTAAGGCCGAGAAAATGTCCCAGTTAAAGCAAGTCTACAAAAATGTCCAAATTAAGGCACCAGCAAGAGGTTACCTTCACTCAAGAAAGGCTGATGTCGTTCAGGGTTTCTCTCTCCACTGGAAAGGCACACGGCAAACATGGTGACATCTTCTAGTTCCTCTCCAGGCTTCTTGCTTCATGAAGCTCCCCCAGGGGTATTCTCCTTTTTCATCTCCAAAGATCGCTGGCTGGTGGCTTCTGTAGTACTTGTGTCTCTGCTGCTCTCATCATTCTTGAGCTTTCTCCAAAATGCTTCCTCTTTTAAGGGATTCCAGTAAACTAATCAAGACCCACCTGGAATGAGTGGAGTCATAGCTCCCTCTATCCAAGAGTTAATACCCACAACTGGGTGAGTCACATCTCCATGGAGATAACCTAATCAAGTTTCCAACCTATAGTACTGAATAGGGATTAGAAGAAACAGTTACTCCCACAAGTATGATTAGGATTAAAACATGGCTTTTCTAGGGTACATAAATCCTTTCAAACCGGCCTAGGCAGGTTGTGTTTGCTATGCTTGACCTTATAGGGATATGCCTTTTTTTGAAAGGGCATCTTGTAATGGCCACACCTTAACTCATTAATTTCAGGCATTGAGATGGGAAGGAGGGTGCAGTTCTGAAGGCATTGGAGAAGAAGCGGGCTTGTGGACCCCTCTCCTCATGTGCAAGTGCCCTAATAACTCACTTTGTGCATGAGATTATCCCCACATGAGAATTTTATCTAACTAGAAATAGATAAGTCCACTCGTCTTAACAAACCAAAAGATCCTTTTTAAATTCTGCTGGCTCATTGGAGCTTTATCTTTAGCCCATATTCATCTCATCTTCTTTGAATATCTTTGAAATTTTCACCACACATATAATATTTGTGACATATATGGTATATATACCTATATGAAATTTATTCATTAAATTGGAAAGAAATTACTCTCAATTTCTTTTTCCATTTTCTGTCTTTCAAGTCTTATGTCCTCATGTCTATTTAAGCATCTAGAGGTGGTCCATGTATATCTCAAATTTATTTCATATTGCCACGCAATGCTAAGAAACGGTCTGTAACTAGCTCATATGGGATCTCATTCTCTTGGCACATGTTGGCAAATAAACTCCATTCACCCATTATCCAGATACCCATGGGCACAACCATGCACAACTGTGTGATACATGGTTAGTGCTCAGCAAATAACTTTGCTTTGTGAAACAAAGCCAGATTTAACGTCAGGCACTCTGAAAAAGAGACGAAGTTTGTTCCAATTGTTGGGAAGAAATATGGCAATGGCTCCATAAACAAAATTCGAAAGAGAAAAGCCAGATTCAAAAGTTTACAGACTGTCTAAGGGAGAGAGAGACTCTCCCAAAGAATTTATGAACCCAGAGTGAGAACAGCAAAAGCTATGCTATTTAACCCTTGTACTCTGAGTGCAAAGAGCGCCTGAGAGGGTGAAATTGCCTGAAACCAATAGTTAGGCAAGAGTGTGTTAGTAAGAAGTCATTCATTCATTTTTCATTTTAATGGAATAGCTTAAAAATAATGATAATGGAAAACATATTTTAAAAACCCACATCAACCTAACACGACATGCTAGCATTTGTACATTCTTTCATTTCTTTTCAGCAGTCTTCTAGGTGATATATTTTGTAGTTGCAAGCTAGACGTGAAGTCATAGGGCATAATTTGAAATAGAGAATTGCATTTCAGTTAAAAAAAATAAAATTGTTTATTAAGTGGAATACTCCTGCCTCACTCATTTAATCACGGCATAAGTTTTTATAATTTTGCAACAAGACAGGGCAGCAAATGATGATGAAGAAAGAAAACCTGAGAGATAGAAGTCTACAGAGAGTTTCGCCAAAATTAACAACTGCCTTTTAATGACAGAAATGCCAAAATAGTCATTCACTGGCTTGTAGAAAATTCAGTAGATTTTGGTTAAATGGAATATTTTATACCTAACACTAAGTTAAGGAACAAACCAGAAAGTATGCATAGAGGAAAAAGTTTAATATTGTATATATAATATACATTTAAATATAAATATCTAAATTATAATTATATGTATTTTATGTAATGTATTTAGCATGTATTAAATATAAGGTTTTTCTTTTTTAATTTGAGAAATTGTAGGGCTATAGAAAAACCACGCACAAAGCAGGATTCCATACCCCACCTTGCATTAGTGTGCAACATTCACCACAAACCATGAAAGAACATTCTCACAGCTCTACCATCAACTATAGTCCATCATCCACAAGAGAGTTCACTGTTGGTCCTATACAATCCCACTTTTGTGTGTGTGTGTGTGTGGTTTTTTTTTTTTTTGTAATTTTTATTCTACTAACACATACGCAACCTAAAACTTCCCCTTCTAACCATACTCAAAGATGCAACCCAGTTTAATATATATAAATAATAATTTTATTTTCTTATTCTTATTTACATGCAATTTCATGGACTCTCTAAGATAGTAAGTAGAAAATTCCAAACCAATAGATTTCTCTCCAATTAGATATGTTCCCAGCAAGAGCACCTAAAAAACTTTTTACAGTGAGCAACTTAGGTTTCCAAGTTTCTGTCTGTTTGAGTTCAACAGTTGTCGACAAAAAAGGAAGGATGAACTTCAAATAGTTTCCTGACCAGACCTCATACTTGGAAAATTGTATTCAGTCAAGTTTTCTGGATTCCTTGGTTTTTTGAAACACTGCAATATGGATGATCTATTTTGTAATGATCCTGAAAAATAACAATAAAGCTGACTTAGAACTTGATCTTTCTAGCTGGCACCTCAAGAGTTTCAGTGATATGATCCTGTGATTTCTCATCAAATGTAAGGGATAGAATTGTGAGTTATTTAAGTGTCTGGTCTACACGAAAGGAAGAATTATGTGCTACTGCTATCTTATCCAATTCTGGTGAGCAACAAGCACTTGTCTTTCTCTTCTCTCCCCCACACTTCCCATCCTAGATTATCTCCATCATCTTGTGACTAAAGGAGAAAATAACTCCCCAGCTGTCGGTGACTTTCTCAGTTGTCAACATAGCACTCAGTGATAATACAGGGAGAAATTCTTGCACGAGGGAAAGAGAATAAACATGCATGCTTCTGGATAGTGGAGATTGGGTGGGGAAGGGGTGTCCCTCTGCTTGCCCTCACTGATGGTCCCCAAATATGTCTGAGTCTATAGGAAGGACTCTGTTATGAATTGAATTGTGTCCCCCCCCCAGCCCTATTTATATTTGTAAATAGGGTCTCTGAAGATATTAATTAAGATGAGGTCAAACTAGATTAGGTTGGACCCTTACTCCAATGTATCTGGTATCCTTTTAAGCAGAGGAAATTTAGACACAGTTAGTAAAACAGACACACACACACACACACAGAGAGAGAGAGAGAGAGAAAGAGAGAGGAGAGAGAGAGAGAGAGAGGAGAGAGAGTGCCATGTGATAGAGACAGAGATTGAGTTATGCCACAAGCCTAGATATGCAATGGATTGCCATCCACCCACAAGAAACCCGGAAAAAAACATGGCTTTTTCTAAAAGGCTTCCTCCTTTAAGAGGAAACATGGCAGAGAAGATAGGATTTAACAAATGAGTATGACTGCTGAATCATTATATTGATATTTCTGTTGGTCTCCAGAGTCTTGGAGCAGCTAGAAGGAAAAACGAAAAATCATGGAACTGTAACCCATACCAAACTTTAAAATCTGTTATATAACTACTTGTTAAAATGTACTTGAAAATTTTTTGCTTCTTTATATGTTATATTTCACAATTAAAAAAAAAGGAAGCATGGCTGTGCTGACATTTTGATTTTGTACTTGTCATCTCCAGTATGAGGAAATAATACATTTCTGTGATTTAAGTCAATTAGTCTGCAGAACTTTGTTATAGTGCCCCTGGCAACTAAGACAAACTCTGGCTTCTTTTTGTTATTCTTTTAGCTTGTGGACTATTCTTCTTTTGAAGGAGATTTCATATGGGATCAGACCATCAGCAATTGGGTTTTACAGAATATACCTTTTCCACTTCAGAATATTTCAGAAAGATGGCAGTGTCTTATAATCCGTGCTGTCCAAAACATCCACCAGCCACATATAGCTACTGGTACTCAAATTGTGGCCAGTGTGACCAAAGAACTACATATTTAGTTTGATTTAATTTTTTTATTAGACTATGCCTTAGCTAGGTAGCTGCTAAAATAAATGCCAGACAATGGCTGACCTAACAACAGGAATTTATTGGCTCATGGTTCCAGAGGCTAGACAGCTTCCTTCCTCTTGGGGTTGGTACCTTCTGGTTGGCTAGCAGTCTTTGGGGTTCCTTGTGTTTTCTGTCACATGGCAAAGCACGTGGTGGTGTTTTCTCCTTTCTCTTCCAGGTTCTGTTAATGTTCAGGTTATGACAGCTGCCTGTGGCTTCTTTATCCCCAAACAATTTCCTTTGCATAAAAGGGCTTCAGCCATATTGGACAAAGGTCCGTCCTCATTCAGTCTGGGCCCCCCTTAATGAATAACATTTTCAGAGGTCCTATTTACAAAGGGGTTCACATCCACAGGTTCAGGGGTTGGGACCTGAACATTTGATTTCATGTTTTAAGAATCATAAAAGTGTTAGGTGAAATCCTCCATTTTTAAAACATTGCAAAAATATCTAATTGTGTAGCTTTTCCTACTGATGATGAAATAAAAGGGGATGAAATTAAATTAATGTAATCTCTGCAAATGCCTGGGCTGGGAGTGGGTAGGGGGAGAATTCTGCCATGGAATGGAGTAAATATTTTATTCCAAGCTTCTGATCTGATGGAGGAGAAGCAAGAGATGGGGGCCCAAATCTCAGCGGATTCTGAAAAATAAAACATAAGTAATATCTTACTGCTCACTGATGTAGAAATGGAATTCATTCCTCATGCAACGAAATTTGATCTTCTGACAAATCTTGAATGATTTACTGCACCCTTATAAAACATATCTAAGAGATCTGTAAAATAAGACCACTCTTCTCCATATCAGAAAGAAAAAGCAACTATAGAGAAGTCTGAATAACTTTGTGGTGCCATTCAATATATATCTGAACCTTTCCTTTGTTTGTTTTCTGTGTGTATATTTGGAAGGTGATTCAAATACAGAATGAAGCTCTTTTAGTATCATGAAAGCCCATATTTAAAAATCTAATAGCTTCTTTTTTCTTAATTCTGATCGCTGTCATTCAGAAGAGATCCTAGTATCTCCTATTTCTTGCCTTCAAATGTTTTACATGAAGTCTGATGTGATTGTAATGAAATGTAACTATAATCATAACTCTCTTGCAATCTAAAAACAATTAATACACGAAGTCATAAAGTTATCAGGAAGTAGCTGTCTTGCTGAAATGTTCGATCATCATCCCCTTGATCATGTCCAACCAGAATCTAAATACAATTCCTTAAGAATTACAGCATCTGTTGGTGATTCGCAATGAATGGAAGTGGCCTAAGGGTAACTAGACTGAGGAATGGAAAGGGGAACTGTGGGGTATACATTCAACAGACTACTGAGTGACTGCAAGAAGAAATGAAGTTGTAAGGCATGCAACTAGGTAAATGAAACTTAAGGACTACATGTTGAATGAAATGGCAGAAACAAAAAGATGAATATTACCATGCCTCCATCAGATAGACTAACTATAAAGTACAAACTTGGAGAATTGAAGTTGAGAGCATGGGTTATCAGGTTGGGGGCCTATTGTAAAGGGTCACGGGATTGAGAAAGCCTTCTTGACCAAAAGGGGGAAGAGAGAAATGAGACAAAATAAAGTTTCAGTGGCTGAGAGATTTCAAACAGAGTCAAGAGGTTGACCTGGGGGTTATTCTTATGCATTACACAGCTACCTCTTTTTAGTTTATGGTGTATTAGAGTAGCTGAAGGGAAGCACCCGAAACTGTTAAGCTGTGTTCCAGTAGCCTTGATTCTTGAAGATGATTGTATAATTATATAGCTTTTACAATGTGACCATGTGATTGTGAAAACCTTGTGTCTATTGCTCCTTTTACCCAGGGTGTGGACAGATGAGTAAAAAAATAAAGATAAAAAATTTAAAAAATAATGGAGTGGGGGATAAATGGTAAAAAATTAGGTAGAACGAAATACTAGTGATCAATGAGAGGATGGGAGTTAGGAGTTGGGATGTATGAGCTTTTTCTTTTTCTTTTTCCTTTTTCTGGAATGATGCAAATGTTCTAAAAGTGATTGTGGTGATGAATACTCATCTATGTGATGATAATGTGAGCCACTGATTGTATACCATATATGGGCTGTGTGTGTGCAAAGATCTCTCAATTAAAAAAAATACATATATAAATATATATATATATATGAATAACAGCATCATAAGCCTTCATTCATTTTTATCTAATCCCAATCATCCATTGAGAGAGTTTTTCCATCCAAAGGCAGAACTGGTTGCAAATTGGAGCATATACTGACAGAGATTTGCATTTTCCAGGATTCTTCAGGGCACAAGTAAGAGCTCCATGGCCTCCTATGGAGCGGCCAAAAATAGACTTTTTTCCATGGTCCACTGGGAAATTGGCATTTATCAGTTGAGGAAGCTTATCCATTATGTAAGAGTACATTCTGCAAATAGCTTTTTCAAGGTTCTGAAGTGGAATCCACAGAAAATCCAGCCCTAGTGCCAAAGTCTCAGATCTCATCTTCCCCTGGTTTTTGTCTGGAGCAATGATGACGCAGCCGTGTTCTGAGGCAGCTGCTGATGGCTGCATTCATTGCAGCATTTGCTCTGTGTATTCTAAGGCAGGTTGCCAGTACAGTGCAATAGCTTTTTCCAGTGCCTAACTTTGGAAGTAAGCATACAGCAAATTGCATTTTGCACCTTAGTTCATACCTGTCATGTTCAAGCACCTCCGACAACCCTCTAGAGAGCAGTGCTGTCCAAAAGAACCTTCTGTGATGATGGAAATAGGCAGGCAGGTTTTATTTGAAAAGTTCAGGTGTGCTTTCCCCCTGGCTGCTTCAATCCTTTCAGCAGGAGCCTCTACTACTACTGCCGGAAATCTTTAACTTCGCCAGTCACTCTCTGGTGAAGACAGAAAGATAAAATAGCAATTGGACAGGAAAAGAATGGCAAAACAACAGATATCTCACAACATGTGGTCCAGAGCTGTGCTGTCCAATATGGTAGACAGCAGTCACATGTGCTTATTAAAATTAAAAATAATTAAATTAAATTAATGATTCCACTTCTCGCCAGCCATCTTTCAAGTACTCACCAGCCACATGTGGTTAGTGGTTACTCTTTTGGATAGTTTATGCAGTGTTTGGTTGTCCAATAGATGTAGAAGAAAAAAAAGTTGCGGGAAGAAAAATGTTTGGCCACTTAAGCAATCCACTTCCAACACCCCTGCCCCATCTTTATTGTTATCATCTAATATTTCCAAATTTTGAAAACCACAGGTCTACAATCTGATCTCCTTAGCATGGTTTCTTTTTATCTAATAAGTCTGTACGTAAGGAAGTCAAAGAATTTTCAGAGATTGTTATGGTTCAACTTTTTATTAGCAGGTTTATTGAGTATAATTGACATAAAACAAATTGCAGATATTTAACCTGAATAACTGGATATGTTTTTAAATATTTGTGCACCCATGAAACCAATACCACAATCAAGACAATGAATATATCCATCACCCCCAAACTTTTCCTCATGCTTCTTTGTAATCTCTCTCCCTTGTTCCTCTGTGCACCACACTGTTCTATTTTCTGTCATTATAGGTTAATTTGCATTTTCTAGAATTTTTTAAAAATGGAATAATATAATCATATGCTTTTATGTCTGGCTTTTTAAAATTTTGTCTTGGGCAGGCACCGGGAATCAAACCCGGGTCTCTGACATGGCAGGCAAGAACTCTGCCTGCTGAGCCACCGTGGCCTGCCCTGTCTGGCTTCTTTTAATCAGCATTATTATTTGGGATTCATCTATGTTCATTCTTTTTTATTTTCATTGTAGTATTCCATTGTAAGGATATAACTCAATCTGTTTCTCCATCTGCAAGTTGATGGACAATTGGTTTGCTCCCAGTTTGGAACTATTATAAATAAAGCTACTATGAACATTTGTGTGCAAGTCTTTGCATGGACATGTACTTTGCTTTATCTCAGGTAAATATCTAAGAGTGGAATGACTGGGTCATAGATAGGGATATTTTGAAAGTTTCTAAGAAAGTGCCAAGATGTTTTCCAAACTGGTTGCGCTATTTTACATTCTCACCAGTAGCCTCTGATTGTACCAATTGCTCCAAATCCTCACTAACACATGGTACGTTCAATCTTTCCAATTTTAGACATTCTAATAGGTGTTTACCAATATCTCTCTGCGGCTAGGCCTCAAATTTGAAATAGAATTTTCCTATTTCTCCCCTTCTTAGCTTTAGTTTTTCTTATGACAAGCATGTTTTCATGTTGTAACATTGATTTCTTGTTATTTTTCTTATTAAAGTCATCAAAATGATGGACAACTGATTTTCAAAATATTTGAAATAACATCAATTTTTACCTTATGGTAAGGTCTGGATTAGGGGAATTGAAAAGAAAGGATTACCAGGAGAGATCTTTTTATATACCTTGTCACAAATCCCTTTGTATCCTGGATCACCCATTAGTTGTTGTTTGCATAATCTACTACCTTCACATTTTACATATAAAGCCCTGCTAGTGAATTCATAGGACACAGAGAACTTTATCCATAGGAAGGAATTTTATAAATTGCCTTGTTTTTAAAAATATACAGTAAATGCGTTCATGACAAAGCTTAAACAGTACATAAAAAAAGAGAAGATGAAATATAAAAATCTCCTTTACCCCTTAGCTACTGGAAAGTCTGCACTGTACATAATCATGGTTAAGAGTTCATTGTGTATATGTGTGTGTGTGTGTGTGTGTGTGTGTGTATTTCTCAAAAATGTCTATTCATAAAGTAAGCACAGATAAAGATACTCAGCTTCGTTAGTCTTTAGGGAAATGTAAATTAAATCCACAATAAATACCACTACATACCTTTTCATATTGCTAAAATGATAAATAAAGAAAAACTGGCAATACCAAGTACTGACAAAGATTTAAAGCAACTAAAACTTCCACACATTGCTGATAGGAAAGCAAAGCGTTATAGCCACTTTAGAAAAGAGTTTGACAGTTTCTTATAAAGTTAAACATAAGCTTATAACATGACCTATCAATTGTACTCTTAGATATTTACCAAAAGAAACAAAAACTTAAGTTTAAAATGGCTGAAAAGCACATGAAAAGAAGTTCAACATCATTAGCTATTAGGGAAATGCAAATCAAAACCACAATGAGACATAATTTCACACCTACCAGAATGGCCACTATTAAACAAACAGGAAACCATAAATGTTGGAGAAGATATGGAGAAATAGGAACACTCATTCATTTTTGGTAGGAATGTAAAATAATGCTGCAAGGTGAAAGAGAGTTTGACCGTTCCTCAGGAAGCTAAGCATAGAACTGCCATATGATCTGGCAATCCCGCTAATAGATTTACACCCAGAGGAACTGGAAGCAGGGAGGCAAACAGATATTTGCACATCAGTGTTCATAGTGGCCAAAAGATTGAAGCAGCCCAAGTGTCCATCAACCAATGAATGGAGAAACAAAATGTGGTATATACATACAATGGAATATTATTCAGCAGTAAGAAAGAATGAAGTACTGATGCATGTGACAATATGGATGAACCTTGAGGATATTATGTTGAGTAAAATAAGCCAGAAACAAAAGGGAAAATATGATATGTTTACACTAATATGATCTAATTATAATAAACAAACTCATAGAGTTAAAATCTAGAATATAGGTTACCAGGAGATAGAATGAGCATAGAAAGTGCAGAGCTGATGCTTAATTTGTGCAGAATTTTTAATCAGATAGATTGCAAATGTTTGGAGATGGATAGATATGATGGTAGCACACTGTCGTGACTGTAATTAACAGCACTGAATTAAGGGTACGTTTCGGTTTGCTAAAGCTGCCAGAATGCAGTATACAAGAAATGGGTTGGCTTTTTCAGTGGAAATTTATTAGGTTACAAATTTACAGTCCTAAGGCCATGAAAATGTCCAAATTAAGGCTTCAAGAGAAAGATATCTTCTCTAAGAAGAGGCTGGGGGCATCCGGGTTCATCTGTCCCATGGGAAGATACATGGCAACGTCTGCTGGTCCTTCTCTCCAAAAATGTCTCTGGGCTTCTGTGGATCCTTGCTTGTTTCTCCCGGGTGTTTCTGTCTTAGCTTTTCTCTGCTCTGAGCTCTCTCCAAAGTGTCTCTGCCTTCTATCCTCTCATAAATGACTCCAGCAAGGGGATTAAGACCCACCTTGAAATGGCTGGGTCACATCTCCATGGAAACAACCCCAGCAAAAGGTCCCACCCATAACAGGTCTACACCCACAGGAGTGGATTAAAAGAACACAGACTTTTCTGGGAGTACATAACAGATTCAAGCCAGCACAAGGTATGAGTGTGGTAGAAAGGGAAAGTTTAAGGTTATATGTCATTAGAAAGAAAGCTAGAGGATAAAACACAGGACTGTATAACGTAGTAAACCTTGTTGTGGAAGATGGACTGGGGTTAACAGTATAAATATGAGAATGTTCTTTCATGAACTAGAACAAATATGCATCATTATTACAAGGTGTTAACAACAGAGCAGAATGTGGGAAAAAATACACCTAAAGCAAACTACACTCTATGGATTAACAGTAGTATTTTAATACTCTTCCATTGGTTGCACCAAAGGTATGACACCAGTGCTGTGTCAATAATAAGGGGTATAAAGGGTGTGGTAGTTAGATTCAGTTGTCAATTTGGCCAGGTGAAGTCACCTGTTTTGTTGCTGTGGACATGAGCCAATGGTACATGAACCTCATCTGTTGCTAATTACATCTGCAGTTGGCTAGGAGGCGAGCCTGCTGCAATGAATGATGTTTGACTTAATTGGCTGGTGCTTAAATGAGAGAGTGCAACGTAGAACAGCCCAAGCAGCTCAGCATACCTCATCTCAGCACTCGCAGCTCAGTCCAGGCCTTGGGAGATGCAGAAAGAAGTCACCCCGGGGAAAGTTTTTGGAACCCAGAGGCCTGGAGAGGCCAGCAGAGATTACCCTGAGTCTTCCCACGTAAGAAAAAACCTCAGATGAAAGTTAGCTGCCTTTCCTCTGGAGAACTAAGAAAATAAATTCCCTTTTATTAAAAGCCAATCTGTCTCTGGTGTGTTGCATTCTGGCAGCCAGCAAACTAGAACAAAGGGTATGAGGTTTTTCTGTTTGGAGTAAAGAAAATGTTCTAAAATTGATTGTGGTGATGAATACACAATTCTGTGAATATACTGTGAGTCATGGATTGTACACTTCGGATGGATTGTATAATGTGTGAGTATGTCTCAATAAAACTGCTTTAAAAACCAATATTTACACAAAAACCTATACATGAATGCTTGTAGTGGCTTTATTCATAATTGTCCCAAACTGGAAACAAAGCAAACGTCCCTTGGCTGGTAAATGGGTAAACAAACTGTGGTATATCTATTCAGTGAAATACCACTTAGCAACATAAAGGAATTAGAACTGATATAGCTAACAAGAGTGAAGAACCTCAAATATCGATGCTAAGTTTAAAAAAAAATCAGACTCAAAAGGCTGAATATTGTATAATTCCATCTGTGTCATATGACTTTTTTTTTCAGTGTGTACAGCTCAAAGCTTTAACATGTAGTGAAAGTATACACTCGAAGGAAGACAAACATGGGCATTTTCCAAAGGAGGAGAAGCCAGTTTAAAGACATTTTGGAAAAGGTAAAACTATACAGAGCAAAAAATCCAAATCAGTAGTTGCCAGGGGTTGTGGGTGAGGGATGTGATGGACCAAAACGTGGCAAAAGAGAGTTTTTTGAGGAATAGAGCCATTCCATATCTTAATTGTGGAGCTGGTCACACAATTTTATACATTCGTCAAAACTCTCAGAACTATATACTTTAAAAGGTTAATTTTACTCCATATGAATTAAATCTTAATTTAAAAATGGAAAAAACTGACTTACAAAATATTTTGGTGTATATCATTGTATTTGTGTGTGCATCCTTTTATGTTTTACCAAATGAAGCAATATAAATTTTGTCTTATCACTGACTTTTCATACAATAGAATCTCTTAGGCGTTTTATCATATTTGCATATTGAGAAGCAGTCATCTATTGATAGATATTTGGATTGTTTGCAAATTCTCTATTTCAACAATATTAAAATAAACATACCTATACATATATGCTTTTGCCTAGTTGTGCAAACAGAGACGTATGAGAAATTCCTTGATATGTAATTGTTAAATCAAAGGATATAAGCATTAAATTGTTAAACAGATATTTCCAATCCCCTACCAAAAAAGATGAACCAAGAATAAACTTTGGAAAAAGAATAAATAAAACTAAATGACTATATCGAGAGGGCAAATGAACAGAGAGGTTAAAAATAACTTTTATTTTTCTCAGTTATAAAACCTGAAGAATTGGAAAAATCGTGGCATCATTCACAGAAATAGAAAAGTCAGGAGGAAAACTGTTCGGGGTGTGGTAGAGTTGAGTGGAGAAGAGGGCAAGGTGTTGAGTTGACTGTTAGTTAGATCTGTTGAATCTGTGCATCTGACCTCAAGAGAGTGTCCTGGGGGCATAAATAGAGGTTCCTTGAGATAATGCTGAACAAATGATCATCTACATGACACCACATAAGATCTCTGAAAAGACCAGGGAGGTCTCCACGTGTAGAGGGATGAAAGCTAAGTATCTGAGGACGGAACCTTGGGGAAGGCCTTCGTTCAAGTTTGTCAGGTTAAAGAGGAAAAGGAAACACAAAGTTGCAACAAAAATGAACTCAAATAAAGCAACATTAGGAGACACCAAGGAAAAAGAGAATTTCAAGGGAAAAGTAAGTGGTCCTCAGCTCTAAACAGATACAGCAATTCCCAGAATGAGAAAGTTATGCTGCATTTCTATAACTAAGCCAATGAGGGCTGAAAGATTGCATTGCTTCACTGAAAAGTCAAGGCTGAGTAGAAAAATGTCTTGGGGTTTGTTTACTAAGAGTCACTTTAAATTACTCACTCTCAAGGGGAGAAGGAGTGGTGGAATTCAGCTCGCAGGGGTTTATGGAAAGTAGTTACCATAGTATAAGGAACTCTTGAAAAGATGTAAATAGAAAGGTGACTTGAGAGGTGAAAGGTGGGGATTTCTTAACTCAGAATCAGGATTCCTCCTCAAAATGGCAATGTGTTTCCCGCTCTGAGTGAACTCAGAGACTTGGCTCAACTGTGTCTTATTCAGGGAGAAGAACTGCAGCAGTGGAAACCTATAGAGGTTGAGACTAAAATTTAGACTGCTGAGGTCAAACAAAGGGAGGAAAGATAGACATTTAAATCAAGTGAATGTACATGGATGCTGTCACTCAGGAATATTTACATTTTAACCTATATCTCTGCTTTATTTTGCTTCTATAAACATGAATTTGGTCACCCATTGATGACCCCAAATTGATACGCTGATTGTTAGATTCAACTCCAATGTGAAGTTACTCTATTTTTTCTCAAAAAAAGAATTACATAATTAAAGCTGACTAATAATAACACTAATTGGCATTAATATTGGCTTTTATTTTTGCAGTGTTTTCTGGTTTTAAATATGCCTTCAGGGCGGGCCACAGTGGCTCAGCAGGTAGAGTTCTTGCCTGCTACCCCAGAGACCTGGGTTCAATTCCCTGTGCCTGCCCATGCCAAAAAAAAAAAAAAAAAAAGACTTAAAATATGCTTTCCAATGAAAAGTAACTCATCATAAAAAGTCATTAAGCTTTGTTTAAGACTAAAGATATAGAAAGAAATTCCCATTTGAGAGAATGTCCATATCTACGAAGTGTCCATTTGTCATCTTAATTCTGAATGATTTTATGTAGTCTTTTAGGAACTTGAGGATGAATTTAGAGCCAAACAACTGAAATATGGGTTTCTTATTAAAACACTAGTCACTGATTAACTAATTTTGTACTTTATTAAACAACGAATTGTATATCAACAGCAATGGTGGAGTAAAGATATCCAAAAATCTTCTCCATAAAAGTAATGAGAACACTGGCAAAAAATGTCAGAGCAACTTTTTCAGAGCTCTAGAAATTAACCAAGGCTTGTAGCAATCTGGGGTTTGTTTATTTTAAGAAAAATGACTGAATACACTCTGAGAAATCAAACGAAGAAAAGAATGAGGAAAAATGAAGTGAGCCTCAGAGACCTGTGGGGGATACCATGAAGTATGCTGACGTGCACAGAATGTGAGTCCCAGAAGAAGAAGATAAAAAAAGACAGAGAATACATGAAGGAACAATAGCTGAAAACTTTCCAAATTTGATAAAACATTAATCTACACATTTGAGAAACTAAACTCCGCATAGGATAGCATCAAAGACATTCATACTTAGACACACTATAATCAAATTGTCAAAAGCAAAAGTCAAATAAAGAAACTTGAAATCAGAAAGAGAGAAATGACATAACATACACGAGATCTTCAATAAGATTAATAGCTGATTTCTCATGAGAAAATGGAGGAGAGAAGGAATGAGATGACATATTTAAAGGGCTGAAAGAAAAAGACTTATCAAGAATTCTACATCAACAAAAATACTCTTCAAAAACAAAGGAGAAATTAAGACATTCCCAGATAATAACACTGAAGGAATTTATCGCTAATAAACTTGCCCTACAAGAAATGCTAAGGGGGAGTCCTTCAGGCTGAAATGAAAGGACACAAGACAGTAACTAAAATCTGCTTGAAGAAATAAAGAGCTCTGGTATAGGCAACTGCATAAGGAAATATAAAAACCACCACAAATATATATTTTATTTATAATACTTTTATCCCTTACCTGATTTAACAGAGAACTGAATAAAGCAATAATTATAAATCTGTGTGTGTTGATGGGCAAACGATGTATAAAGATATATTTGTATACAACAAATATGAAAGGAAGATGGAGGGACTGGAGCTACATAGGAGCAAAGTTTCTGTATATTATTGAAACTAAATTTCTATTAAGCCGAACTGGATTGGGATAAATCAAGATGCTATTATGATCCCCAGGGCAACTACTAGGAAAAGAACTAAAAAATACATAGTCAAAGAAATTACAAGAGAATTAAAATAGAGGAATAGAAAATATTTAATGCAAAAGAAAGCAGTAATGCAGGAATAGAGGAATAAAAAAGATATACAGTATATGGAAAAAAGAGGCAAGTTGGCAGACACAAATCTTATTTTTGGACTAATTATACTAAATGTAAATGGTTTAAACAATCCAATAAAAGGCAGATATTGGCAAAAAATGAATAAAACATATGATCCAACTATTACTTTCTATAAGAGAAACTCTCTAGATTCAAAGATACAAATATATTGAAAGTAAAAGCATGGAAAAAAGAGATACTGTGCACATGGTAGCCAAAAGAGAGCGGTGTGGCTGTGCTAATATTAAACAAAATAGACTTTGGGGCAAAAATGGTTATTAGAGACAAATAAAGGCATTTTCTAACGACAAAGTGTCAATCCATCAAGAAGATATAACAATTATAAACATACGCACCTAAAAATAGGTCAAACAAGGGATATTAATACTGACCTCACAGACATAGAAAGAATTACAAGAGATGACTACAAGTAATTACATGCCAACAAATTAGATAACCTAGGTGAAATGGACAAATTCCTAGAAAAACAGAATCTACCAAAATTGACTCAAGGAGAAATAGAAAATCTGAAGAGACTTAAAACAAGAATGAAGACTTAAAACAATTTGAATTACTGATTTAAAATCTTCCTGCAAAGCAAAGCCCAGGTCCGGACAGCTTTATTGGTGAATTTTATCAAATATGTATTTTAAAAATATTAATTCTTCATAAACTCTTTTAGAAAATAGAAGGAGAGAGAATGCTTCTCACTTCGTTCTATGAAGCCAGTATTCCTTGATATCAAAGTTTTCCTCAT
Source organism: Tamandua tetradactyla (assembly GCF_023851605.1). Lineage (NCBI taxonomy): Eukaryota > Metazoa > Chordata > Mammalia > Pilosa > Myrmecophagidae > Tamandua > Tamandua tetradactyla. The sequence goes on along the minus strand of NC_135351.1, from coordinate 20,419,193 downwards.
CACTTTTATATTCTTTTGCAGTGTATCATCATTAAGGATTTTGCCTGCATAAATTAATTTTTGACCTGCCACTGGAAAGACATCTCTCCCTTTTTCAGATCCAATGTTCTCTTTTAGTGCTTTCACTGTCTCTTCCGGGTTGATGATTCTTGAAATTCTGCTACCCTTACATTTATGGGCGATTGATTTTTAATGGAGAAAAAAAATAGTCTTTTCAATACATTATAGCATGTCAACATGTCACACATGCAAAAGAATGAAGTCGGACCTCTATCTCACACCATATAGAAACATTAGTAGACAAAAGATCTAAATGTAAGATCTAAAAATATAAGTCTCTCAGAAAAAAAATCAGTGTAAATCTTCATGACCTTGGATTAGGCAATTTTTCTTGGATATGACACCAAAATCAGAAGCAATCCAGGAAAAAAATAGAAAAACTGGATTTCATCACAATTAAAACCTTTTGTCCTTCAAAGAACACTATCAGAGAGTGCAAAGACAACCCACAAAGTGAGAAAAATATTTATAAATCATATGTCTGTTAAGGGACTAGTGCCCTGGATATATAAAGAGCTCCTACATGCAGTAAAAAAATTAAAAAATGACTCAATTAAAAATGAGAAAGGATTTGAATAGACAGTTTTCTGAAGATATACAAATGGCCAATAAACTCATGAAAAGATGCTCAACATTATTAGTCTTTACGGGAATGAAATAATAATAATAAGTTACTACTTTACACTCACTAACGTTGCTAAACATTTTTTTAAAAAATAGCTAAGAACAGGTATTGGTGAGGATGTAGAGGACGTAGAACCCTCATATATTGCTGTTAGGAATGTAAAATGGCACAGCAGCTTTGGAAAACAGATTGGCAGTACTTTAAAATGCTAAACATAGATTTGCCATATGACCTAGTCATATAACAAAATACTCCCAGGTAAATAAATATTCAAGAGAAATGCAAACACATAGCAACACAAGAATTTGTATGCAAATGTTTAGTAATGCATTCTTCATCATAGCTGAAAAGTGGAAACAAAATCAAATGTTCAACAGATTAATGGATAAACAAAATGTGGTATATCCATGTAATAGATTGTTATTCAACCATAAAAAGGAATTAACTATTAATACAGGCTACAACATGAATGAAACATGAAAACATGCTTAGTAAAAGAAGCTAGATTAAAAAAAAAAAAAGAAAAACCCACATAATGTATTATTCCACTTATATGAAATGTCCAGAGCAAGCAAATTCATAGGAACAAAAAGTATATCGGTTATTGCCAAAAGCTGGGGTTTGGGGCAAGGGAAGGGGGAGGGTTGAGGAGAGGAGGAAGAAGGAATGGGGAATGATTGCTAATGGGTTAATGATTGCTAATGATTTGTGGGTTAATGAAAATATTCTGGAATTAGTGTAAAACTTTGTACTTATACAAAGACCACTGAACCATACACTTTCATGTAAATTTGTGGCACATGAATTATGTCTCAATGCAAAAGGTTATATGAAAAATACTGTATCACGGCAAAAATCCTATCTGTATTGAATCACTAAAAATACAATCATCTCTAAATCATTTTTTACCTCATTTTTTTTCAGTTTCTATAAATGCATCCAGTTAGAGCTACTAAGCATGTGAACAAAATACACCACTTTTGTGTAACTTCTTGACAAGTGATTGATCTTGTATATACTCTGAAGCCACGAGACTCCTGCCCTACTCTAATGAGGAAGGAATGTTAGAGGGTTTCCCACTGTGAATGACATGATCCCTTCTACTCTCTTAATCAGCTCTTCAAGTTCATAACAGAAATGGCACCTTAGATTGGTTTCCCTTAGGAGAAAAGCAATTGTCAATATTACCAGTGCTTAGAACACATTTTAAAATCAATTTAACCTAAAAGCAGAGATTCAAGGCCTTTTCTTTTCAACTTAAACTTTTTATTTTGAAATATTTTCAAACTTACAGGATAGTTACAAAAATAATATAAACCCCATACAGAGAACTATAATATACTCCTATCTCCCTAAATATCCTGATCCACCAATTTTAATATTCTGTCACAATTGTTATTCCTTCCTTCCTTCATTTCTCTTTCTTTTTTCTTTCGTTCTTCCTTTCTCCTCAATTATCATTTCTCTCTCTCTTCCTTTTTTTCTGCCTCAATTGTCATGTCTTTCTTTCTCTTTTTCTTTCCTTCTGTTTCTTTCCTTCCTTCCTTCCTTCCTTCCTTCCCCCCCCCTCCCTCTCTCTCTCTCTATTTCTTTCTTTCCTTCTTTTTTTTCTCTCTCTCTCTTTCTTTCTCTAGCCCTTCCTCCCTCCCCCATCAATGCGTCTGTCTGTCTAGGTATTTATCAATCTGTTTTCTGAACACCTGAGTTTATGTTGTACACCTCATGCTCCTTGAATATTTAATACTGCACATTTCGTAAGAACAAGGATATTCATCCACTTAGACATTTTAAATGTTTACCAAGTTCAAGAAATTTAACACTGATTTAAAGCTCACAGTCTATCTTCCAATTTTTTCTTATGTGTCATTATGTTCTTTTGAGCCTTCTCACCTCCCTTGTTAGATCTCATCCAGGCTCATGTATTGCCTTTAATTGTCATCGTTCCTCTAGTTTCTCTTTTTGCGTATTGTGTGAACACGTACACAACATAAACTTTTCTATCTCAGCCACTTTCAAGCATACCATTCAGTGTGATTAATCACATTGCAGTACCCTCACTGCCTTCCATTACTAAAACCTTTCTCAAATGGAAACTCTGCACCCATTTTGCATTAATTCCCCTTATCCCCTGCCACTGGAAACTTATATTTGAATTTCTGTTTCTGTGAACTTGCATATTCTCTGATATATATTTTTTAATAGCTACGGGGCTTTAATTTAATCTCGTTTGCTTTGATACCAACTTAGTTTCAATGGTGTACATAAATTATATTCCTACACCTTTCTGTCCCCCCACCTTTATGCACTTCTTGTGATCATTTACATGTTCATATATTTGCCTTTTAGAGACTGTAGGAAGTAAGTGTGATTACAAACCAAAAATACAATAATACTGGCATTTATATTTACCCCTGTCGCTCTCCTCACTGGAGATCTTTATTTCTTCCTGTGGCTTTGGCGTATTGTCTACTGTCCTGACACTCTTTACCTTCCCTTTAGGGCTAGTTTATGGGGACAAACTCCCTCAGCTTTCATTTATCTGGAAATATTTTAATCTCTCCCTTATTACTGAAGGATAATTTTCCAGTTATAGAATTCCTGGTTGGCAAGATTTGTGCTTTCAGCGCTTTAAATATGTCTTACTAATGCCTTCTTGCCTCCATGTCTCTGATGAGAAATTGGCACTTAATCTTAATGAAGCTCCCTTGTACATGACATGTTGCTTCTTTCTTGCAACTTTCAGAATTCTCTCTTTACTTTTGGCACTTAACAGATAGATTATACTGTGTCATGGTATGGTTCCGTTTGGATTTATCTTGTTTGAAGTTCACTGAGCATCTTGGATACATTCAGTCGTGACTTGTTAGATTTGGGAAGCTTTCAGCCATTATTTCTTTGAATATCTGCCCTTGTCTCTCTTTCTTCCTTCTGGAACTCCCTCCAGGTATATGCTGGTTTCTCACAGGTTCCTCAGGTGCTGTTCACTTTTCTTAATTTTTTCACCTCCTGCTCCCCAGACTGGTTGATTTCAATGATCTTATCTTCAAGTCTACTGATTCTTTCTTATGCCTGCTGATTCCTTCTTATTCCTGCTCCAATCTGCTGTTGAACTCCTCTAAGGAATTTTAAATTTATATTACTGTGTTCTTCAGTTATATTGGTTCCTTTCTGTAATTTCCACCTCTCTATTGACATTTTCATTGTGTTCATCTGTTTTCCTGATTTCTTTTAGTTCTTTAAACATGTTTTCCTTTAGCTCTTTGAGCATAATTAATGCCATTTTTTAAAGAGTCTTTGTCTGATAAGTTCAGATCTGGTCTTCTTTAGTGATGGTTTCTACTACTTTAATTTCATCCTTTGCCTGGGCTATCACTTCCTGCTTCTTTATATATTTTGTAATTTTTTTTGTTGAAATCTGTACATTTGATATTTTAATACTTTATTGTTATAAACTAAACTCCGAGGCATCTGTTCCTTAAGCTTGTGTCCTGTTAGTGTTTCCAGTTGGCTTTCCTTGATTGCAGGAGCTAACCAAAAAAAAAAAAAAAAAAAAAGAAGAAGAAGAAAAGAAAGAAAGAAAGAAGAAAACACCTTTCCCAATCTTTACCAATTGACCTACTAAAGTACTCTTGTTTAGGGCTTATTCATACAATGAATTTAGAGAACAACTTTCAGGGGCCTCCCTGAGTCTCTCTGCATATGTGTGTTGTCTTGTGCATGCATGTGTGGCCCTTAAGATTTCCCCCATTTACAGAATTCCAAACACCCCTCTTCCCTGAGAAATAGTTTCCTCATGGTCCTGGGCACTGCACTTTATGTCCTACAGTCAGCAATCCCTTGCCCTGGGTAGCATGACATGACTTACTCTCCGTAAGAGAGCTTGTGAGCTGCCTCCTACCTGCAGGACAAGTTGTAGGATTGTGAGTCCCTCGGGCCACTACCAGACAGATTGGCCCAGACATATATGGTCTCTCCGTGAGGGTTATTATGCTCCCTCCAGAACCAGGACCAGGGATCCACACTGGGCGTGTGGGCTGGCTCTTCACTCAGCGTGCGGGAGGGGCCGGCCAGGGTGCTGTGAGATCCTCCCACTTTTAAGTAGCCAGTTTCTTCATTTGGTGCTTGCCCTTTTTCAACTGTTTTCTCGAGTTTTGAGAAAGATGTTTCTGCCAGTTCTTGCCAGCAGTTCAAAACTTCTGTAGGGGATGGGCATCATTCCATCTTGGTTGGGTTCAAAGCCATTATGAATCCAAAGATACAAAAAGTTCTAAAAAGTTTATATATATATTTTTTCATCAAATGAGTTTTTGAAAAAAGATTAGTTGATATTGAAGGGTGAGATTTGGTATATTTTTCTCTAATAATTTTGTCACCTTAAAAAATGATTTAGATTTATAAATGGCTTTTTCTTCCTTTATAACATTTTCCTTGTAAGATTAATTTTGAAAAATTGCGGAAGCCAATTATTCTCACTTTATAAAATTTAATGTATTTTAGAGACGCATTGAAGGAGTTGGTAATAAAAAAATGGAATGAACTATTTGGAGAAACTACTTATTACTTTAAAGAGAATTCTTGAGATATTTCCAAATTGTGAAACAATGTAATTACGTAACACTTTAATGGGTCTATTCAACTGCAGTGATAGATATGCAATTTTCTCATTCTGGGAGTGTTAACTTCTGATATTCTGGAATTTAATTTTCTCTTGGAAAATGATAAGGCTCATTTAAGCATGTCAACTTGGATATCAGTAGTCCTACAAAGTGCGCCTTTTGAACCACACTGTCCAAAAGAAATGTAATGTGAGGCATATTTATAATTTTAATTTTTCTCATGGCCACATTTTTAGTTTTTAAATTTTTGTTGCATTTTTCTTTTAATTTATTTTTGTTTTTTTAATAGCCGCATTTTTAAAAGTTAAAAATGTGAAATTATTTTATAAAACTAATGCCTTATTTAACCCAATATATCCAATATACAATCATTTCAACATGTAATTCGATTAATTTTTTGTGAACTAGATTTTTAGGATAATTTTTTGGTACTCAATCTTTGAAATATGGTAGCATTTTACACTTACAGCACATCCCAGTTTGTACTACCCACATTTCAAGTGCTTGGTATACAGGTGGCTAGAACTAAAGGGAAACTTTAAGGTTCTACACTTTCTGTATTCATAATAGCAGAATTTCTTTGCACCCATGAAATCACTTGAATACATCTCAGGATAGCATCAAGAAACTAGAAGTGAAGCACAAACTAAACTGATAGTAAGGAAAATGAAGGAAATAAAGATTAAAATGAAAATCATTGAAATAAAAAATGAACGAAAAATAAATAAAATAGACGAAACTGAAGTTCAATAGTAATAACTAACACTTAGCTAGACTGAATAAGAAATTAAGAGAGATGACACAAATCATGAACAGAGGGGAGATGTTACTACTGACCTTACAGAAATTAAAAGGATTATAAATAGTATTATACCAAAATATTTAACAGCTTAGATGAACTGGAAGAAAGTTCTAGAAATACACAAATTCTTGAAACTCAGAAAGAAAAAGAAAATCTGAATAAATATATAGCAAAAGGATAAATTGAATTTATACTTAAACATCTTCCCACAAAGAAAAGACCAAGTTCAGATGGCTTCACTGGTGAATTTTATAAATAAAAAAATAATAACAATAACAAATTCTTTACAAACTCTCTTAGAAAATAGAAGAAGAGGGAACATATCCCTACTCATTTTATAAGGCAAGTGTTACTCTGATAACAAAGCCAAAGAAAGACATCACATGAAAAGACCACAAGAAAATATCATGAACATATATAGAAAAATCATAAAATCATCAACAAAATATTAGAAAAGAGAATTCAGGAACATATAGAAGAGTTATATACCACAACCAACTGGGATATATCTCAAGAGTGCAAGGTTAGTTTAACATCTGAAAACCAAGTAATATACCATATGAATAGAATAATAAAGAATGAAGATCACATGCTTATCTCAATCTATGCAGTAAAATCATTTGAAAAAGTCCAATAACCATTTTGATTAAAAAAAGAAAAAGTCAACAAATTAGGAATAGAAATGAATGTCCTCAACCTGATAAAGTACGTCTATTGAGGATTATATCATGCCCCCTACACAAGGCATTCGGGTCCCAACACATGGCTCTGAGGGTGAGAACCCATTAGTAAATAGGACCTTTAAGAGTGTTATTAGTTACCTGTGCCCAAACTGAATGAGGGTGGACCTTAATTCAATATGGCCGAAGTTTTTACAAGCAAAGGAAAGTGGACACAGAAAGAGAAGCCACAGGGAGCAACCAAGACGCTGGAAGTCAGTGAATCTAGAAGAGAAAGAAGACTCTTACCGTGTGCATTGTTATGTGACAGAAGAACTAATGACTGAGGATAACCAGCAACCAGTTCCAGAATGCCATGGTCTTTGGGGAGAAAGTATTGCTTTGCCAAAGCCTTGATTTTGGACTTCTCCCAGCCTCAAAATTATAAGCCAGTAAATTTCCATAGTTTAATTCAACCCATCATATGGTATTTGTTTTAGTAGCCAGGAAACTAAAACAGCACCTATGAGAAATCTACAGCTAAGATCATACTTAATGGTGAAAGGCTGAATGATTTCCCTCTAAGATCAGGGAAAAAGTATGGATGTCCACTCTTGCCATATATACTAGCAATAAAGCTTCTGAAAATAAGTTCATAATTCTGTTAAAAAAATAAAATACTTTAGAAATAAATTTAACAAAATAACTTTAAGACTCATACATTGAAAAGTATGAAACATTGTAGAGAAAAGTTTAAAAATCTAAATAAATGGAGAAACACTCCATGTTCAGATATGGAAGACTCACTGTTCTCAAGGTGGTCGCTCTCAATAAATTGATCTATAGACTGAACAAAATCTCTGTAAAAATTCTAGCATTTTAAAAAAGTAGTTGACAAACTGATCCTAAAATTTATATCAAAATGCAATATATCTACAATAACTAAAACAGTTTTGATGAAGGACAAAGATGGAGGACTTCCACAACTTGACTTCATGACTTACTGAACTCGACAAAAACCAACACAATGTGGTAATGACATAAAAATAAGCATGTAGGTCAACAATTGGAAAATCTTTTTATAAAGGGTCAAATAGTAAAATATGAGACTTTGTGGCCTCAGTTGCAGATGTAGTGCAAAGGCAATCACAGGCAGCGTGTAAATACATGGGAATGGCTGGCTGTGTTTAATAAAACTTTACTTGCCAAAATAGGTAGTGGGCTAGATTTGGCTCACACACCACTGGTTGTGACCCTTGGTATAGATCAATGGAGTAAACTTGAGAATCCAGAAATAAATCCTTAGGTTTATGGAAAATAGATTTTCAATAAAGGTGACAAGATGATTCAAAAGAGAAAGGATTATCTTTTCCAAACAAATGGTGCTGAGGCCATAGGATATCCATATGCAAAAAAATGAACATTGATCTCATACCCATACACAAAAATTAACTCAAAAGAGATAATGGCCTTAAATATATGAACTAAAATGGCAAAGCCTGTATACAAACATATTGGAGTAAATCTTCATGACCTGGGTTAGCAAAGAATGCCAACATGATCCTTGATTTTGGACTTCTTCAAAAGAAAAAAATTGATAAGTTGGACTTCATTAAAATGTAAAATTTTGTTCTTTAAAAGACAACATTAAGATAATAAATAAGCCACAGACTAGAAGAAATATTTGCAAATCCTATATCTGATAAAGGACATGTATATAGAATATATAATGAACTCTTCAGCTCAACCATAAGGCAAACGATCCAATTAAAAAGGACAAAATAGTCTAATAGACATTTCACAAAGAAAATATATGAATGGCTAAAAAATGCATGAAAAGGTACTCAACTGCATTAGTCATTAGGGAAATGCAAATTAAAATCAAATGGTGTACCACTCTATATGTAGTTAGAATGACTCTATCCCAGATGATAGACGTTACCAAGTAATGGTGAGGATGTGAAGAAACTGGAACTCTCATAAAATACATTGGTAGGGGCAATGTAAAATTGTACAGAAATTTTGGAAAACAGTTTAGGTGTTTCTTTAAAAGTTAAACATAAACTTATCATGTGGCCCCTGCCCCCTCCATTCTACTCCTAAGAATTTACCCAAGAGAAATGAGAATAATTTATCCAAAAGAAATTGGTTAACACAAAGACTTGCACAAGAACATACATATCAATATTATTTTTAAGGTCCCAAACTGTAGATAACACAGCTGCCAATCGATAAACAAATGGATAAACAAAATGAGGTATGTCTATATAAATGGAATACTATTCAGCAAACGAAAGGTATAGTTTCTTCTGAAAGTATGCTATAGCATGTATATACATCAAAAACATTATGTTAAATGAGATAATCCAGATTTAAAAGAATACATATTGCATGATTCCATTTGTATGAAATGTTCAGAAAAGGCAAATGTAAAGAGACAGAAAGCTGACCAGTGTTTGCCAAGGGCCAGTAGTGATTGAAAATGAACTTGAAGAAGAGTAGATTGTGATGATGGTTGCACAACTAAATAAATTTATAAAACACATTGAATTGTACATTTGCAATAGGTGAATTTTGTGGTATGTAAGTTAAACTTCAATGATGCTATAAAAACATTTTTTCCACTTTTTCTCATATACCAAGAAGTCTAGGTATAGACGCTTTCTGGCTAGGCCGTGGTTTGACAACACTGTCAGGATTCCTCCAATCTCTTCAACTTCCCAATCTGCCATCCTTAAAGTGCTCACTTCCATCCTGTACTTATTTCCCTCTAACCTAGGTTGGCACTGATCTAAGCATTATTTTCACACTCAACTCAGAAAGAATGGAAAGTGTAGAAAGAGGATGCTGACAATTGTGTCTGTTCCCTGTAGCCAGGAAAGCAAGCTTTCCCAGAAGCCCTAAATTGGCTTCAATTTCTATCTTATTGGCTAGATCTTTGAGATCTGACATTTTCTGGCTTAGCTGCAAAGGATGCTGACAAAGCATGCATTTGGTTTTCCAAGCTCACTTCAAGAAGGGAAGAAGAGACTGGGTGTGGAGGCACCCAGACAAGTTTTGGCCACCCTTTACTTTTCCATCAAAGAAGGTCAACTTTATATAATAAATTTCATTGTACTGAATGGGATCAAACTGTGTGTGTAGATATTTTATGGAGGAAGTGGTCTCACTGGTATGTGAATCATTTTGAATATATAAAATTATGTTTCTTACAATCACAGCTTTAATTATCAAAGTTTCTTCTGATGAAACTCCACAACGATAGGGCCTCAAGATAAATATTAGAATATCTGCAATTCTCACTCTTAAAATAGTTTTTCAGGAGGAGAGCAAATTTAGAAATTTGATCCAAATAGTTGGTGAATGAACAGGAGCAAAAGAAACAAGCACCACTTTATCTTAATGGACCAAGAACATAACCAGCCTTAAGTACCTCTATAAACATCTTTTATGAAGAAAGATTCACTCCAGTTGTCAAATGCTATAGGCATTTGGCCGTTTTTATGTTTTAGTATTTGTGTTTTCAATAAGTATTGTTCTAGTTCGCTAGCTGCCAGAAGGCAATATACCAGAAATGGAACAGCTTTTAAAAGGGGGAGTTTAATAAGTTGCTAGTTTACAGTTCTAAAGCTATGGAATTGTCCAAATTAAAACAAGTCTATAGCAATGTCCAGTCTAAGGCATCTAGGGAAAGATACCTTGGTTCAAGAAGGCTGACGATGTTCAGCGTTTCTCTCTCAGCTGGAAAGGCACATGATGAACATGGCGACATCTGCTGCTTTCTCTCCAGGCCTCTCGCTTCATGAAGCTCCCTGGGAGGCGTTTTCCTTCTTCTTCTCCAAAGGTCACTGGCTGATGGACTCTGTGGTTCTCTCGTCCTTCTGTCGTATTTCTGCAGCTCTCTCCTCGCTCTCAAAAGGAACTCTCTCCAAAATGTCTCCTCTTTCATAGGATTCCAGTAAACCAATCAAGACCCACATAGAATGGATGGAGACACATCTTCATCTAATCAAGTTTAATGCCCACAATTGATTGAGTCGCATCTTCATGGATGTGACTAATCAACTCTCCAACCTATAATACTGAATAGGGATTAGAAGAAACGGTTGCTCCCCCAAGATTGATTAGGATTAAAATGTGACTTTTCTAGGATACATAAATCCTCTCAAACCAGCACAAGTACTCACCTAAATTAGTCTTCAACTTCCAGGGGCATGCTTGAGTCAGCTTGCCCTGGCTCACCAGAACCTATTAGCACGTTTCTTCCCAGCCCCAAGTTCATTGGTGCCCATATTGGCAGTTTCCATATATCATGATAGAAGTACTTATATCACAGAGACTGGCAAATGCTACAAATAAGTTATTTCTTTTTTACTGGAAAGACAGTTGTTTACTACTTACTAACACATGTCTGCCCCCTTGCATGAATTTTTAGAGGGGCCGAATTACACACATACACAAATTCCTCTTCTCCCACATACAAACATCCACCCTGAAAATGAGTCTATCGGCTGTCTCCTTTAAATGGTCTATTTTGTTCCTAATCTTATAACACCACCAACACTAACAGTAAAACTTTATGGTTTAAAAAATTAAGCCCTGAAAATATTGGAGTGAGTAATTTGATTTTTCAGGGTGGGGGGAGAAGATTAAAAAAGTAATTTGTAGCATGGTTGTTCTGTGCAGGGGCCCCATGAACATCTTTTGGCAGTGTGTTAGTTTCCTAGGGCTGCTATAACAAAATACCACCAACAGGGTAGCTTTAAATAACAGAAATTTGATATTTCACTTTGGAGGCTAGATGTCTGAATCAAGGTGTCAGCAGGGCCATGATTCCTCTGACATCTGTAGTGTTCTCATGGTGGCTTGTCAGCCGTCTATGGCATAACTCAATCTGCCTCCATCACATGGCTGTCTCCTCTCTCACCCTTTACCTCTCCCTTTGTCAAACTTTCCCATTGTTATAAGGACACCAGCCATATTGGATCAGGGTCCCTCATCTAGTTGGGCTTCATCTTAATTAATAACATCTTCTGACCTCCTGTTTCTAAATAGAATCACAATCATGGGACTTGGAGTTAAGGCTTGAACTTATCTTTTTGGAAGACACAATGGCATCAATGAAGCTGGGCTCCAGGGTAGAAAATGCGTTAGTGGTGCTGGTCCCTGTTCCCTAGGAATTAAGGGATTTTGCTTCCTGGATATCACCAAAACCACTGTCAGAGTTATATAAGGATCCTTGAGGAATTGTTTCACCACCCGTTTCTCAAATGCTAACAGCCATCCTCAGTACTAGGTGCCCTGAAAGATTGTGGCAAGAGTGGAAAGGGAAAGAAATGCAAGGGAGCCTACACAACGGTAAGAATGCGGTTGGGCACCAAGGATTTAATGTGCTTCACCTTCAACCAGACTATCCTACCCTAGAAGTTGATCATCTTTTTCAGGTTTGATATTTGAGGAGGTACTTTTTCATAAAGAAGTATGCAAATGTCTTTGATCTATGAATCATCTTCCACGAAGCCGAAAGTCTATGGACCACCTATTATGCAACCTATGCTTATCAGAAGATTCTATCATTTTTGGTAAAATTAACCAAATGAATAAAATTATTCAGTTAAGAGATGGTATCATAACTTGTTTTTAAATATTCTAAATGACAAATTGTGAATTCATGGTGTAAAAATGTACATTTTTAGAATCCCAGAATTGGCCTTCAAAATCATTTATCTGATGCTCTTCTACTTCATCTTGAAAGAGTATCTTGGCCTTTGCTTTAATATTCCCAGCAATCAGGAATACATGACTTCACAAAACGATCCCCTATTAGACAGGCTTAAGTTCTTCCTTATATCAGCCTGAAATTTGTCTTTATGCAACCTCCAATTTCTGATCCAGCTTGGATCTTGAGGAACCTTCTTTCAACTGACATTCTTCATCCCTCCCTTAAATCTTCTCCTGCAATTCCATAATTCAAAGCTTATTTACTCTCATATCACATGGTTTTTAAAGTCCTTTTCGCCCCCTTGTTGTACTTCACTGGATGTCCTATATTTGTCAATGTATTCTTAAATTGCTCCGTACAAACCTAACAACACAAACCAGTTGTGATCTGACTAGAAATTCATATAATGCTTAGCATCGAGTCAATAAACAAATGTTGGTAGCCAAATTATGTTCTTAATTCATTTTGAATGCCTGACAGCGAAAATCCATGTTTTATCAAATGAAATTTTATTAAACCATGTTTCCCCATGTTTGCACTCATGTAGTTGGTCATTACACTCAAGGACTGCTTTGGCATTTAACCCAAACCAGTTCCACTCTCTTAGATGCGATCAATGTTTCCAGCAATCAAGAATTTTTTCAATTCCTGGTTTTATTGTCCAAAGAATTAGCTATCCTTTCCAGCCTTGCATCATTTGAAAATTTGACAAAATGACTACCCACTCCATCCTATGCAAGTCATAGGTCAACATATTTATATATATATATATATATTATATATATATATTTTTTTACATGGGCAGGCACCAGGAATCGAACCCATGTCTCTGGCATGGCAGGCAAGAACTCTACTTGGTGAGCCACCTTGTCCCACTCAACATATTTTTTAAATAAGACCAAGGATAGAGCCCTGCAGTCCACCACAACAGACTTCCCTTCTTGGTGAAGGATCTGAATTAATTTCTAACAATTACAAATCCACCTAATTGTCTTTGCATCCAATCCATTATAAAGGTATCATGCATGCCCCCATGGGGATATCTATTGATCACCTATTACCTTTTTACTAAAAGAAATTTAAACAATTGCACAAGTAGTAAATGCAGTTTTCATTGTTAAAATGTATAAGATACATAACAGACTGAAAAGTTTGAGTTCCCTATTCACTCTCCTATCCTACTCCTATGAACTTATGCAGTTGAAACCACTGTAAAAGTGATGTTTATCCTTTCTTACATATTTGTATGTATATGTATTCATGTGTTTATGGGTTGAATTGTGTTTCCCAAGAATACATATTCAAGTCCTCATACCTGGTCCCATGAAAGTGAGCCTATTTGTAAATGGGGTCTTTGAAGATGTGCTCAGTTAAGATATCATCAAACTGGACTAGACTGGGCCTTGACACATTATGACAGAGTGTTAATTTGCAAGCTGCTGAATGCAACATACCAGAAATGGAACAGTTTTTGAAAGGGGAATTTATTCAGTTGCAAGTTTACAGTCCTAAGGCCCATGAAAATGTCCAAATTAAGGCATCCAGGAAACAATACCTTTGTTCAAGAAGGCTGATGACATTCAGGGTTTCTCTCTCCACAGGAAAGACACATAACAGCATCTGCTAGCTCTCTCTCCAGGCTTCTTCAATGGCTTCCCAGGGCTCTGTTGGTTCTGATGGCTCTTTCCAAAATAGTTTCCTCTTAAAAGGCTCCAGTAAGCAACCCCACTTGAATGGGTAGAGACACATCTCCATGGAAATCATCTAATCAAAAGTTACCACCCACAATTGGGTGAGTCACATCTCCATGGAAACAATAAAAAAGCTCCCATCCAGTAATATTGAATGAGGATTAAGGGACATGGTTTTCCTGAGGCATATAATAGCTTCAAACCGGCACAACCAGTGCCCTGTGAGAAGAGGAAATTTGGGCCCAGACACAGACACAGGGGAAAACACCATATAAAGGTGGAGGAGGGAGAGATTGGAAAGATCCTGCTATAAGCCAAGGAATGTCAAGGAAGACCAAGGATGGCTGGCAACACCAGGAGCTAAGAGAAAAGGAAGGATTCTCCCCCATAGGTTTCAGAGGAAGCATATCTTTGCTGGCGCTTTGATTTCAGATTCTGGCCTCCAGAACTGTGAGACAATACTACATTTCTCTTGGTGGTACTTTATTACAGCAGCCCTAATACACTAAGACAATATCTAGGGTTTGCTTTTTAAAAGTATATATTGGATGGTGTGCTATATGAACTCACTTAATAAAATATCTTGGGGATCTTCAGTGCCAGTACACATTCTCTTTAATAACTTCAAATTAGTCCTCAATTTACCATAATTTATTTCACTATTTTCCTGTTGGTAGAAATTTAGGTTGTGCTTTCAAAAACAATGCTGCTTCAAATATCCTTTTATATATATTTTCAGGCAAATGAGAACAAATTCATGTAGTGCAGATTTCTAGAAATGAAATTACTACATTAAAAGGCATGCACACTAAAAAATTCTAATGAATACTATGCCTTTTTCTGAAATTTATATTTCTTTGTAGAATGTATGATAATATATGTATGAACATTATCATACATGCATTATGATATGTATCGTATCATTCATTATAAAATAATATGAAAATGTATTATCATACATTATGAATGTATCTTAATGAACGTATTCATTATAATGAATGTATGATAACACATTTTCATAGCCTAGCTATGAAACGTGTGGACCTATCAGAAGCAGAATTGGCATCACCTGAGAGCTTGGTGGGAAGGCAGAATCTCAGGCCCCATCCAGTCCCATTGAATTAGATTCTGCCACTTAGCAAGATTTCCAGATGACTCTCATTCTCTCTAAAGTTTGATTAACACTTTATATATTTTTCTCCTCATTAAAGAGAAGATAGTATTGGGGGTGCAAGGTAGCTCAGTGGTAGAATTCTTGCTTGCCATGTGGGAGTCCCGGGTTTGATTGCCAGTCCATGCACGTCCCAAAACAAAACAAAACAAAGAAATAAGATAGTATCAATATTTGGATTTTTTTTTTTTTTACCAGATTTCCCTTAACTTTCCTCGTGCACAAAAACCATTTGTTAAATGATATTATCTAGAATTTTGTCTGGGATCTCGGCTAAATCAATGGATTGATAATTCATAGAATCCACCCTTTAGAAATATTACGATTTCCCTTCTCTAATTTTTTGTATGTATTATATTCTACAAGATTCCTTACGGAAAATTTTTCATTTATTTTTTGTATGCCTTATATTCTATAAGATTTCTTGCAGATAATTAATGTACTGCAGGCTGCCTCAGTTTTCTGGGCCATAACTTATCTGGGCCATAACTTATCTAAATTTATTTAGAGCAGTAAGACGCTCTCTTGAATTCTTCTCACTTATGGTTGAACAGGTAGGCATGTCCACAGACTGTCTGGAAGACATTTAAGGGCCACCAAAAATATGTGTCCCACCATTGAGAACTGCTGCCTCAGGGGATCCTTTAATAAGTGCACATGAATCCTTTATTTTAATTTTTGTAGTTTGGTTGTTTAGATAGCTTTGCTCCTTCTGCCTTCTACCTTCTGCCTTCTAGAGCGCTTTTCTCAGGGCGAGGAAGGCAGAATTGTGCTGAGTGTGGATTATTGCCTAAAGTGGCCCTGTATCTGCAAGCTTTTGAGCCAATCTTTGACCTTTATGCTGCTAGCAGATGTTTATTGCGTGTCTGCAGCATCCCGGATACCGAGCCTTAATACCCCAAAGCAGTCCTCTAAAATGGGTACCGTTATGGGTCATTTTTCTAGAGTGGGAATTTTGAAATTGCATAAATGATACCCAGTGGTGGAAACTAGCTCAAGTGTTCAGACTCTTCTAACTTGAGTGTTCAGACTCTTAAATGTCACTACTTCCCTCCAACAGGTGACCAAATGAACCATTGGGAGAGACAGAAAGGGATTCAGCAGCTCTGACTGTAACTGCCAAGGTATAACTTTGCTATAAAGTAAAGAATATTAGAGAGTGCTGCCATATAGACTTCAGTAAATATAAAACCAAAATGAAACTGTTTCATCGATGAACATAAATAGCCTTCTTGGATCTGTTTGTTCACATGAATACTATTTCCTGGGGGCTTAACGATCAGAGCTGACAGTTTCTACTAGATTTCCTGAAAAAGCAAAACAATGAAGAAATTAAGCCCACGATTTCCAACCCCTTTGAGGAGAGTGCTGGATGCAAGGGGTGTTGTGGTTCACTATTAGTTTTAATGAAATTTCATAGCCCAAACCCAACTTTAGTTCTTGCTTTTATGTTTCTATAGCTGGAGGTTCTGTAAGAAACATTTTTAAGTTGCTAATAAAATTCTATAACTACAAACTGAGGGTCCTCTGTCTGTTTGTAATACCCAAATCTTATAAGGAAAACCCAGAAGCTTCCCCTTACTTCAAGGAGGTACTGAAAATTTAAAAGAAGTCTCAAAATAAAATCGACTTCAATAAAAAATATATATGTATTTCCACTTCAGTAATTTTGGGGTATGTGCATGTGTGTGTGTGGGGGGGGAGGAGGTATAATAATATACAACCCTTAGTAATCATTGGTGAAGGAATTGTGACACTCATTTATTAAGAATCTTCTTGGAAACTAGAAAGTTTATTTTCTCAATTATCCAATGGACTCTCAGCCTTAATTTATACACCAGGAGAATGTGCATAAACAAACTCATGCAAAGATGACATTACTTAAAGTCTTTCTAAAGGCATTCTTGAATTTGGATCCAATCTTAAATTAACTTTCAGCATGAATGCTCATTAGCCATACTCAGTTGTCTCAATTTGCTTAAATATGGTAAAATTAAAAGAAAAAAGGAGAGATGGGAATGACGTACACAGTATATACAAAAATGCACCAAAAGAAAAAACAAAAGGAAAACAATCCCATTAAAGTATTGAGTTCTGTTTCATGAATTTTCCTGATTTAATCTCACAAGGAAATCCATGAGTGAAATAGTTATAGGGGGAAACAAATGATCTTATGGAATAATGAGAAAAAATGTTTGTCTGACATAAGGATTATGAGCAAGGCTGGGAGAAATAACGATATTTCCACATTTTGTTCTTGGGAAAGAGAACTTGGAGATGTCTATGAAAAATGAAGTAGTGGCTTAAGTAATGGTTAAAATTAATTAAACTGTAATAAAAAACAATTTGGCTATTAAAAGATAATTTCATGGGGAGAGCCCTGACTTTGGCAAGTGGTATGTATAGCTCATGAGGTGGCTGGATACCTGTGGTCACCATGTGATGTGGTTTGTTGGCTTCGTACTTGTGCTTGTTTGAATTTGTGGTGGACTCCAGAAAAGTCAACGTCCTTTGGTCCTCGTTCAATATTGCTGGCTGGGAGCGGTTTGTTCCTATGGAGATGTGACCCACCCAATTGTGGGTGGTAACTTTTGATCAGATAGCTTCCATGGAGTTGTGACCCCACCCATTAATCTTTTAAAAGAGGAAACATTTTGGAGTCCTTTTTAGAGACATGAGAAAGCCACAGCAGAGCCGAGCCGAGCCATGAGGCCGAAAGAACCAGAGTCCACCAGCCAGCAACCTTTGGAGATGAAGAAGGAGAAAATCCCCGCCAGAGCTTCATGGAACAAGAAGCCTGGAGAGAAAGCTAGCAGATGTCACCATGTTTGCCACATGCTTTCCCAGTTGAGAGAGAAACCCTGAACCTATCTGCCTTTTTTGATAGAAGGTAACCTCTTTATGCTGCCTTAATTTGGACATTTCTGTAGACTTGCTTTAATTGGGACATTCTCTCGGCTTTAGAACTGTAAACTAGCAGCTAATTAAATTCCTCTTTTTAAAAGCCATTCCAATTTTGGTACATTGCATTCTGGCAGCTGGCAAACTAGAACAGCACCCTTGGTTGCCTCATTGAACTGGAGAGAACTTTGACCACATCTAAATGTGTACAAGGGGACGGGAGAGCCAGTGGTTAGTTGAAGAGCTTTGAAGCTCAACAAATTATTTGTGCCATTCAGTAGGTGTCTCGATCTGCTTGGCAGGTTGTTGGGATCTGAGCGGCAGGCTCGAAGCACTCGGGGAGCTTGGTGGGAGCTTTGGGAACATGGAAGAAGCATCAGGGCTTCTCCGTGGGCCTGGCAGGGTTGGCCTCAGAGAGTGTGGGCGAGGTTGAGTCCGCTACTGCTTTTCATTCTGAGGACGTGGCTTTCCCGGCCTACCAGACAAGGGCTACTTCCTTGTTGGGGTGAGTGAAAATCAGCGCTTGAGAAGAAAAAGGGAAATCCAAATGCCAAATGTTGGACTTTATGTGTGTGTGCATTTGTAGGTGCTGGTACCTGTGTTTCCTTAATGGACTTTTACTTTTGTGAAGTTCTTTTCCAAGTATGTAGCAAAATTTAATCCTTAGTTCTACAAGAGTAGAATCATGGTCTTAGATAATTTGAAGAAGTCTCTTCTTATTAGAGATCTCATGTTCTTGAGTTGTGGTTGTGGAGGGTTGGGAGAAAATGAAGTTTTATACATTTCCATAGAGTTTAGTTCCTGCAGCTAGAAGAGTAAGAAGTGCTCAGCACTGGGATAAGTTCCCAGGCTTGTTTCTCTCCCAGGAGCTCAAATGCATCCACTCTTCCCCCAGGACACCCTCCTGTTTCTCTACCTGAATCTTTGCCGCATAGCCGGGGAAAGGAAAACATAGTCATTTGTTTATTTTGTTCTTTTCCTTTTTTTCAGGTTTCAGTTTATTGTGTAAATGGATCATTTTTTCTACTGTGAGCTGTGGTGATTGGTTCAGGTTTCCTATGAATAGACAGTTAGACCTTGTGGCCTAAAAAACAAAACCAGAGGGCGGGCCGCGGTGGCTCAGCGGGCAAAGTGCTTGCCTGCTATGCCGGAGGACCTCGGTTCGATTCCCGGCCCCAGCCCATGTAACAAAAACGGAGAAACAGAATACAATAAAACAAGAAAATGTTTAAAGATGTTTCCCTTTCTTCCTTCCTTCCTTCCTTCTATCCTTCCTTCCTTCTCTCTGTCTTTAAAACAAAACCAGAGAAGAGTCATGATAGAAGCTTCCCCTGGTCTGTGTCATCTTTTCCATTGGCTGCTTTTGCTCTCCTGTTGAGAAGTGTGTTTCCACCAGCTGTATTCCACACTACAGTATATTTAAAAATATGTATGTTTGCATTCAAGACATAAAAGTTTTCTTTTTCTTTGAAAAAAAAGAAAATTTCATAAAAAGTTATATAAAAACATATATATTTAAAAATATATATGTTTGCATTCAAGACATAAAAGTTTTCTTTTTCTTTGAAAAAAAAGAAAATTTCATAAAAAGTTAAAATCATGCCAAAGATTTTATATAACTCAATAAAGAACCAGTAAGATGTTACAACTGATTCAAAGGAGAATTCATAAGGTGGAGATGTATATAGGTCATGAGATATATTCAAAAACAGATGTAAAACTGGCCTTCCCCATATAATAGGGGAGAGAAATCAATGGTCCTTCCATTAGGACAAAAGCCATTTGTATGCCTATTGACAAAAAATATTTTCATTGTACTGCTATTTGTCATCTATAACTTACAGAGTTAAAAAAAAAAAAGCTCAAA